>NC_084667.1:24910555-25214444 GCF_028389875.1 Rhea pennata
TGTAACCTAGTACGTAATCCCAGGACTCACAAATAGGTTTAGACTGCAAGGTAGATATACCCATGGCAGGGCAATTCACATTAACTTTGGATGACTAAATTTTGATGTCTCTCTTATATTTATATATACATATATATTTATATATATGCACACACAGAGACAGGTGGGCTCTGGGTTTATGCAATCTCAATCACCGTTTGGAGTTAATGGCCTCGCATGGATTAAAAAAATAAAGAGCATCCAATTATTTTACAAATTTCTGTACATACATGTATACTTTTTCTGTATTACAAATTTTGGGGGGTTGTGTCAAATAATGAGGCAAATAACACGTATTCTAAATATTTTAGATTACACTTTAGATTGCATACTTTACTGATATAAGATACTCTCTCCCTTAAGAAAAATGGACAATTACTCCTTCATTTAACTTCTATGAAAGGAAAAGGCATCCTACTTAAATAATCATGTGTTCACCTACAATTTAAAATACATTTCCAGAAATTCTTATTTGAAGCTCAAATCTTTTCAATTATATACTTATGGTAGAACTTTTAAAAATTTCTAGAGAAGCTCCTACAGGTTCTAGAGGAAGTTTGATGCTGGATCACTTTTCTTACCGTCCTTGAGGTGGGAGGGGCAGATGGACTTGTTAGTGACATGATCTCTTGAATGGCAAGCCTCAGCTTCAATCTGTGCAGAGGATTACTGATTCCAATTTCGCGCTGTATTTCTGTATCAGACAAGGCTGACATGATAGCACCACTTTTCACATTTGCTCGGCAAGCAGCCACATACCAGGCTGGCATCCCTACCCATAGCTGAAATACAAAACAGGAAGTAAGCAAGATATGTAAAACCGTCCTACACCTAAAATCTTAAATTCCTTCTTTAAAAACAACAACAACAACAAAAAAAAAAAAAAAAAAAAACCCAAACCCACAACCACCTCAGACCACTCACCTCTAACCACACAACTACAGTAGGCCCATCCCACTGTGCAAAAGGTAATCCTTGTTTTCTGGCTTCCTCAAGCAACTCATGCCTGCAATTACAGAAACTGTTATTAAAACAAGGAGAAACTAATGCATATTTAAAAACTTAAGCACTGCATTCACATTACTATTTAACATTTAGTTTTCTTCCTTTCTCATCCTTACAGATGCAATGATGTATCTGCTAAGGCAAAGGAGGACTACACACTGATGCAAGCTGAACTGGATAGAAAATTTTTAGTGTGGTGGAAAAGCTGAAACTTGCTTTTGGAAATACAAAAGAACTACATGTCTCTGACAATGCTACTGACACTCTGACACTGCTACCACAAAGCTGAGATGTTTAACCTGTCAGTCAGATCCTCAATTGGTGCAACTGTCAGTTCAGCATGGTAGAGTGAACCAAAGCAGTCAATTTTCCTCAACACACAGATTCAAAACCTGTAGAAATTCAACAGTAGATCAGATCCATGCCTTAGAAATGGTACTGTCCATCAAAGTTGAGGCTAGAAACTGGGAACAGTAACCATTTTTAACTGATGAACTTCAGTATGCAAGAGCAAGACTGTCACAACTTCAGGCACAGGTTTGGACTACTGTTAAATTGAGAGCGCCACACTTCAGCAATTACACTCTGAAACTCATATCTGATCTCCTGTGACTACAACACTTCTTTAGCTATTTTGAAACAGAACAGACTGAAGTTTCAATATCAACTATTAAGCTTACAGAAAAAAATGGCAGCTAACAAGATCCTTATGTGGCTGTCCAAATTGTTTCATATTAAAGGGAAGATAAAATGTAGTGCTGCATGTAGTATAACATGCAAAGTTGTTTAGACGTCTCTATGAAAAAAATGAATGAAATCATCTGAAAACACACATTTAGGCTGGCTACATGACTTTGAAAATTAGGTATTTACAGTAAGTCTCCATTCCTTCTCCTCAGAAGTTTATAGAGAAATGAGTTCATCTAAATTGTCTGATTTTTTACTGCTGTATGTTTTTCTAATTTTTCTATTCATGCCTGCAAACACAGGATTAAGATACACAGCAATACTACAGATTCAAGATCTTATGTTACACATTTATATTTTTGTTACAATTAAAATAAACGAAATCTTCCCCCCTCCCTCCAGAACTGTATTGTTTAATAGTTTTAAGTTTTTTTTTTTTTTTTTTTTTTTTTTTTAAGTTAGAGATTTTACAAAGTTCTCACACAACACAGATCTTGAAAAGAGGTTACTGACAGACCAGTAGCCTTTTTTGCTACTACTGCAAAATGGATATGAAATATCCAATTCATTCTTCTGGACAAAAGACTAACACAGCAGCCTCATATTAGATTGATTAGTATCTAAATATGAAAAATAATCAATGACATCATAAAAATGCTAGCAACTGTTCTGTAAAAACCCGTATGAACAATAACTCCTATTACTTCACAAGAATCTCCAATACTTGATCCTAATTCTCTCAAATCATTAGGACTAAACACATTCAGTTTTAATTTGTTATTTAAAGTTAAGAAAGAGGGACAAAATAAAATACTATAATGTCCATTGGAAAGAACAGAATAAAATGCTTAATATTGTACTAGTCAAAAAGGAATACAGTGTTTTCTTCCAAGTAATTTAACTTCAAAATTGGTGCACTTGTCTTCAGGTCTTTCAGGTCAGTATGGCAAAATGGCTACATAGTGAGGGAAGTCCACTAGAGATGAAGAAGCAGAGATGCCCACAGCCTCATGTCTGACTAAACTACCTGATGAGAGCAGCTGATTCCAGGCCCCTCTCCACCAAGCTTATAAAGCTACCTCGGGGCCTGTAGTTCTTGTATCAAAAGTTTAAGAAGTTGTGATGCAAATTCTAAACTCATGACAGTATCACGCACAGAAAACATTTGTGTGGCGGGAAACAAATGTAACGAGATGGACACAAACATGTAAAAATAGAAACAAACTCGAAGTCTGAGAGCTAACTTCACACAGAAATTATTCAATGAACCCCAAAAGAAATGCTTCCATGAACTAGAAAACATACTGTAGAATTCATTCATACGCAAAAGATGACAAAAACTGAAGTCACACTTATCAAACTGAAAGCTCAAGACATAGCATAAGCATAGAACATCTCTCAGTAAGAATTCAAGGGCAGAAGCAGTGGGTATTTACAAATGAGGTACTATAATGTTTTTTTGTCTACAGCAAAGAGTTTTACTTTGCAAACATCTACCTTCCAACTTCACCAAGAAACTCATTGCATTCCAGCAATACATGATCAGATTGTATCAAGATCACAATTATCTCCTAAGCCAAACGGGTAACACAGATGATACACCAGTTTACTTTCACATGCCATCTAATTACACCAATTAAAAAAATAGGTGCAAATTGCATCATGAAAATTTTGGGAGGGGGAAAAAAGCATACTGTAGTAACTTTGGCATTGTTAACAGATGGTATAAAGTTGTCCCTCTGAAAGATAAAAGGATGCCAAAACAGGTGACAAAACCAAGAGACTGATGTTTACAGACTTAATGAAGAATTGGCTGAACATCATTTGGAATGAGAAATCAAGCATGCTGTTGGAAGAGAGAAAAGCTTGTTGTTAGATGCATTCAAAAGGCCTCTAATAACCGTAGTGAAGAACACCAAAGCACTTGTGGTGTTATATGAAGAGAAATGCTGTCACAACTGCAGGTGCTTGATGTAGTAGTGAACAGGCAAGACCTTTAAAGATCATCTGAAGTCTTACAAGTTGCTCTTGGCAAGCAACCATGCTCTAACCCTTCTAGGAAAATAAAGAAGCCTAGTGCAACACCATTATGTCACTGAATTAAGAGAGCAAGGGAATGGGTAAATCCAGGAGTTGTAGCCAAAAGTTTTATGAAATGCCGTATTTCAAGTTTCACAGATGAAACGGAAGATGACTTATTTAGAAGTTGATAATAGAGAAAACACTAAAGGAAAAAAAAATGAAGATGGTGAAGAGAGTGACAGTGATCGAAATAAAATGATAGTGATGGAAATGATGAAGAAATACAAGCTGTAAAAAGTAAAGGCAATAGTTATGAGATGAAAACAGAGCAACTCCAGGCAAAGCATCAATAGAAGGTTGTAATATATTGACTACAGATATGTAAATCAAAAACCTTTCATGCCTAAATTTTTATATAGGAGGGTTATCTTAAATTTAGGGTTGCCTTCCTTTTTGATTAATACAGTATTATTGAAAGTTTGTTGTGTGAATGGAAAAGTATAAATACAGCTGTGGCAAACATTATTAACAGTACAGCTCACAAAAAAGAGGAACAGCACGGACGAATCACTAAACAACTCAAAACTGGTTAGCAAAGAATGACAGTTTTACAGAAATATCCTGTAAGTGAATGGCCAAAACTACCTACTACTGTAAGCCACTTAAAATCTAAACTAAAAAACTAATTCCGACTAAATATGGTCAAAACATTTTCATTATAAAAATTCACACCATGCAAATTAAGATGTAACATTGAACTAGCATTAAAAAGATACTGGATACATTTCAGCAAAATGTTTTCACAATAAATATTTCTGAAACTAATATCTTCTGTGATTGACTTTTAAGGTCTTTTTATATATTGGTAAAAATGCAAACAATTTCTCATAAATTCACAATAATCCTAATGAAATAAGTACAAACTTACCCTGATTTTGCACTATCACATCAAATGGTAAACAAAAAGAAAATAAAACAATGAAGGAAAAAAATAAAACTAAGATTAAACTGAACTCAAAAGCATACGAAAAACAACAGACATATAACACATACTGTACTTTAGCTCTAACTATAAACAATTTTTTATGAGTAAAGACACTGAACACTACTCTCAACCTGTTTATGTACATGCATGCAGAAACGAAACAGATAAGCAAACAGAGATTAAAAAAAGAGAAAACAGTACAAACATTAGTAGTCCTTACTGTTTCAAACATACAGGTAATTGGTATTCTTTGTCAAGCTACTCTCCTACTTCTCACTTAATGCACGTGTGCATGTAGCCAAGGCTGTCTATGCACTTGCACTGTCAGCCTTGAGAATTTGTTATAGTCCTTTCCGTTTTCAGGGTCAGAGTCAACAGCAAATCAAAGCAATTTTGTTCGTTTGTTTTTGTACTGAACATGTGGTAATACTGCTTCCTGTATTCAGAAGCCTGTGCAGGATTCTGGAACAGCTGAATTAAGGTGTATTACTTGGATTTTTAATTTGGCAGATTTCTTTCTCATGAAGGTCAAAGAGCTCTGCTGCTGCTCTCAGCAGTGAGAGCAATCCAACTACAAGTGTTTCCATCAGTACAGCCTTGCTTCATGCCTACTTTAACCGGAATCTCCAACATATAGGTATCTTCCTATGAGCAAGTATTTATCCATACTTTATACCTATTGGCTATATAGAGTTGCAAAACATCAAATAATCATTTGCTCCCAGCTTTTGCTCTACACAAGTCAATTTCAAAATAGAAGTTTTCATTTCTCAAATATACACTTGCTTCCCAAGCAACTCAGTAAGTAGACGACAGCCAACAACACGCAACCATGAGGTATACTTTAAGTAATGGTAGTAAATTTTTGAAAGACAAGGAAAAATATATGTATTTTTAATGTATACATATATACCCTATAAAATTTAATTTTTATATTTTTTTATTTCTTAGTCAATATAATAATTTATAATAATACACAAGAATTCTATTTTTATACACAGAGATATATAAATTTTAAACAAAGACAAATGACAGTTTATCTGCACTTGCACCTTTTCTATTTATTAAAGCAAGGCAATATAGATTGTTTACTATGGAATGAAATTTGTTGGTGACACTGAGAAAGATCTAAATTGTTCAAGGATAGGCCTACCACTATTCAGATGTCACCAGGCTAAAGCTATTTATTCAATCAAGATACAGTATGATTTTAAAGCTTTGCAGAAAAGGGAAAATACGAGATCATAACAATGTAAGATCGCCTTCGCTGTAACAGTCTGAAGAAAGACAGTTGAGCATTCTGTCATATAAACAAAACCACATTCCTTCCTCACTTTTCAAACCAACACACCACTGGTTTTCATTAGCAAAAGCACCTGACATTATTTTCCTTCGTCAATAGAAATTAGATGTTGCAAGGAATCTTAGAGAGAGAAAACTTTGCACACTTTCTTTTCAATATTCAAGCAAAAAAAGCAAGACATAAATGTCTGATCACAGTGAGCTTTATCTGAAACAGGAGTAGTGACAGCCAAACAGAATAAAAGCAACAAGGTATATGGCCCAGCTCTGGAAGGGAAAAAATGCAAAGAATGCCTGCTCCTGCTTACATAGGTTTGATTGTTTTCTGTATTATCATTTGAGCATCATGGAAAAACAGATTTCAGCTGTTAAAGTAAATGAAAAATAATCTCAAAATAACCTTAAACAGAAGTAAAAAAAACATAGTGAAAACACAAAGGAACTAGCAGCTGCAACACAAAATGGAAGAGTTTCAGTCATCTGTTGAAAAGCAGCAAATATGTCCAGAAAGATTCCCTACATTCAAAACATCTCAGGTGGCTCTTTCATGCTCTAGTGCAAATAGCAGCCAAAGACAACTTTGGGAAAAAATTCAAATAAATTAAACCCAAAGCAGGTATTAAATATAACAAAACTGAGGCAAAAGTTTCGTAAGAGTCCGATTTTATCTCCAATATTGTTTATCACTGCATTAAAATAATACACTTTCAGCACTGAAATCAATTTCAAACTTGGCAAGACCTAACTACTATATTAAAGTTCTGGAAAAGTGAGGGGAAAAAAGTCCACAAAGGACTCTACTGGGCATGAATACCTGAAAAAGAGAGAATCAGGAAAAAAAATAAATTCAAGACAGATAATTAAAAATGTAAGATAACTTACTTTTTCTGCAGTTTCCTGGTTTTTTCTGCCTGACCTCCAAGTTTGCTGAGACCTAATGCATCCTGAGAAGAACTATCTGCTTCTCCCATACCAACTAGAAAAAAAAAAAAAAAAAACACAAAAACACACCAACTTTGTATCTTCAAGTTTGGCCACACAGTTACAATTCAAAAACCACTACTGAATTCCAAAAGAGAAATATTCAACCCTTTGTAATGTTACTGATCAGAAATATACACTTTGATTTTATCAGGAAATCTCCCCTTCCACTTAACTGGCACAGAAACCACCAGCACAACAAAGCTTTCTCTCCATCAGATATGCCCATAAAACAGCACTTAAACACACACAGCAGTTAGAACTTGTATAAAGGACCATCCTAGAGAAGTGTATGTGCTGAGAATTGTTTTTTCTTAACATTTATTATAATCATACTCTCACTCCTATACTCGCTTGGTTATCATAGCCAAGGGGTGGCTACGATAACAGCTAATAATGAATAGTTATTCAGATACTACATCAAAACCAACCACAACAGAGATCCATCCCCACTAGAAGAACAGAGAAAGCAATGACATTGCAGGGAGTAGTAGGAGCAGGGGCAGAGAGGAGGAAAAGGAACAAGGAGACTACAAATACTCCTCTCCTACGCAGTTTTCCGCTCATACTCTAGTCTTGATGGCAAAACCTATATGGAAAAGATGAGTTTTACTACAGATTGCTGTCAGGACACCTCCACAACATATCATATATAAGCTTTTAATTTGGAAAGTGATGTGATGTGAATGCTTTGCTGGCAATTCCAGGCAGTGATCCTACCAAATTTTGACTGGAATATTCATAAAAGATTATGAAATGTGTATCAGTTTTAAATAAATATGCTAAATAGATTCATGGACTAAATAGATATAATTCATCGTTATTAAATACAATAGTCACTGTATTTACAATAGTTACAGATACAATAGTCACAATAGAACTAATGATTTGGATAATCTTGGGGTTATCTATCTCAAAAGATGCCAGTTTTCTACCTCCATTTCAGATGTGTAGCTTCATTTCATTTGATTTGGATTATACCACTAACAAAACACACAGAAGTTATAAAATCTATAGGAAGGCTTAACTGTAAGACTTCCATGGTTAAGTGTTTATAAGACAGAGTGCAGTGATGACAGAACCCATTTAGAAGCCAAAGCTTCCAGGCTCATACATCACTACATTTTCTAGTTGAACTAATACTTACTAAAAAAAAAGCGTATAAAAATACACAAATTTTATTTTCTAACAAAACTTTAAGACAAATTTTCTAAAGAAAGAAAATTAAAGAAAGTATTCATAGGCCTTATTAACACAAAGGGCACACTGCCTCATCATCTTCATAGTAACTGATGACTACTAGTCCTAAAATTAGAACTGCAAATTCGCTATGTGTTGTTACATGTTTTATTGACCTCTAACCTGGAAAAAATCATGCTCACTTAATGGGTGGTATTTCACTGCATGAGTTACTGAAAGTGCCACCTCCATTGCTGCATCACATCAAGCCAAACTTGGAAAATCCCAACGATGACTTCCCATTTTAAACAGGTGTGCTTCTGGGTTACAAAGTTTATTTGTGGATAAAAAAAATTGTCACTAGCCACGCTGTCAATCTTGAGGATTGGATTATTTCAATAGTGCAATGACTTGCAATGGAAATAGCCACTATTTATTTTTCAGCAAGTGATAAAGATTGTTATGATCAAAAACCAGGCAGCTTACTAGCAAGAGACAGACCTCTCAGAAAATCCAAAGCAACCAACTTTATCTTCATACTACATTGTTAGCTGCACTAATTTTCACAGTCCTCTCTACAGAGGAATCTTGTTGCAACAAATATATGCTAGTGGAAAATGACCTGGTATGGCCTTTCAGCAGTACCTGCTGTGCAAGCGATGAAGCTGCGTGTTAAAGTGATTTGTCTTTCTGAAGTCTGCCTAGGACACATTTACCTTGTCCAAATGGTGTACAACACAGAATTTAGCATAAAGGATAGTTAGTATGTAATAAATGCACACTAATTTACATTATTTGTGATAGCAAATGGTTTCTGACCATAATTTTTCAAGTCCAATTCTCAGATAACATTTGACAGTTCTTCACCAGTATTCTCATTTATTACGCAACTCACTTATCTGTCTTGTTCGTGTTGTCTTGGAAATATGATTCTTTGTTTATGGGATGTGTTCATTACTAGTGGTAATTGCTAGGAACCAAATGGCACTACAACCAAAATGGATGCAACAGCACTTTTACCCTAGTATTTTTTTGCTGATTTATACTAATACCTGAAAAATTCATCCTGCTAGCAAGGCCACATCTGAGTTCCAGCACATATAACAAATGTCTTCAAGTGTGCAGCTTCTGTTATTAATACACTAATAGTTTCCATAAATATAATCACCTGGCTACTGGAGGCGTTGAACTGCTTTGGAAGCATCAACCAACCAAAGCTGGCCTATATTAGAATGCAGACAGTTGCAAACCAACCTAAGAAGTATCAGCTTTTTTTTCATTATTATTTAAAAGGGCTTGGAACCTTGAGCTAGTTTTTCTGTTAAAAGAAACAGCATTTTTAATTTTAGAAATTCCACCATATTAGTTATGCTGCTAGCTTTATCCATCATTTTGCTGTGGCAAGCATTACAAAGTTTTTATTTGCCCTTCCAGTTCTGTTACATTCCATTTCAAAACCAATTTCCATACTTTCAAAATCTACCTCTTTATGATTACAAATCAACACTGATTTTTTTTTTCTGTTTAGTTACTGCTAACCGTTGGCTGAGTCACACACTCTTGCAAGACCTGTTTCAGTTCAATATTTACTGAAAGGCCTCAGGTCACTTGTGGGCATAAACATGGGCAGGAACCATCTCCTGCAAAGCCAGACTAGTAATAAAAGCAACAGATAGGACTTAGCTTTCTTTTCCTGACTCAGGTCCAAGAAGTAAACTATGGCCTTCAGTCTCCATCATGTTGGCGGATCAGTGTAATGAACTCCATAACATAATGACTCTTAATTATGAAAATCAGAGATGAGTGAACTACTAAGTACTGATATGCAAGAAAACAAATTTGGCGCTCAGCCTTTTTCCTGATGGACCCACGTGCCTGTCTACTGAATTGTCTCAGCTTTGATGCTCCAGCAGGAGCATCTTTATATTATATACAAAAATTATCTATTTTTATATTTAAAATCTATTTCTATACAGGCAGTGATGGCAATGAGACTAACACAATCGAACTCTGTCTTCCTGATGGAGGCATGAAGAAAGGTCTACTAAAAACCAGAGTAGAAGATAGCAAAAAACAGCATGCTGAACTTGTGCACTATAGTCATAAAAGGACCTACCAGAAAACTTAGTATCACTAGTTTGGAAAAAATGCTGCACATCAGCATCAAAATAATCATACACACATATATGGAAATATACATCCTAAAAATCATATTCTCTCTAATATGCTGATAAAGATAAAGCAAACCAACCTTGTCCCAATGTGTCTTTGCTGGTTTGTCCAGGTCGTCCCTTTTCTTTCTTGCCAAACAAGCGGCCAATAGAGGATTTGATTCCCTTCTTTTTGGGGGCCTTATGAAGGGAATCTTGGCTACTATTGCTGCTACTAGGATTACTTGCTTGCCCGTCTTGTGAGCCTGTTGAACTTCACAAAAAGAAAAGTCATAAAGGAGCACGTGCACAGTAACATAGGAAAGACAGCTTCTGCTTTTGTGCAAACTAATGAAAACTCAAACTCACTAACGACATCTATTTTCAGTTTTTAATGAGTCACATGGAAAGAAATAGATCTATTAAAATGTGTCATTATAGAGAATAAATAATGTAAACTAAATCATGCAATAAAAAGGAATAGAATATATACTACAACAAGGACTTGCACGTGTATCTTACTTTTTAAAAGTAATAAGTACTTTAAGTACACTTCAGAAAGTCCAACGCTTATAAACCCTTATAAATTAAGAGACAGGTGAAGTTTAAAATTCTTGAGTAGAATCCATCCCAGTTTCTTACTCTGAAAACAGCATACGCCAACTGAAAATGATGAAACTTTTGTAACTTTTCCCTACATTTATAGCCTAGGAAACTTCAGAAAGGAAACTAAAATTTTTCTCTTTTGTTTTTAAAATATGAAGTAAATTTCACACAGAATTCTGGTACCAGAAGAATTCACATAAAGCCAACTTTCAACTATGAACAAAATCTGTACTATTTACGCTACATACTTACTCATTTATGTGTTCACATTTTTCACTGTTAAGATGCATTTCAATATCTCTGTTAAAACTCCTTTAAACTCAACAGCTTTGCTGCCGAAGTATTTTAGTCTGATAATCTGAAATACCAGTTAAGTTACTGGTAGGTATCACTCTTTGCAGCTACTTACTTTCTTATGTCTCTGATATCTTCATGGCTCACTGTATGCAGAGCGCCTTTCTGGACTCTGTCCAAACGTAAAGATCGAGGTGAGGATGGTGGTGATGTCTCACATTTTATTGTGGTTTTATCATCTCGTACCTCTTCTCTAGAAGCTGGAGACTAATGATAAATGAATGAAAACTTGAGAATTTGGTTGCAATATGCTAAAACATGATTCTAGTATCAATGTTACACAAAAGATTAAAAGGAAAAATTATCATTTCAGTGGGAAAGGCCTCTTTTGTCCCTTCTTATTCTGGAGCTGCATATTTTACCTCTGAATTCTTTCTAAGTTTCCTGTTACCTCTCTTGAAAAACTAAAAGATTTCAGTCTTAACTAAAAAAAATGAGCAAGCAGCAGTCGTCCTTTACTCATACATAGGACTAAGAACTAAAGTAATTTCATCAGCTCTGTAAAGTCTCTTCTGTTAAGCATTAGATGCTTTATATTCTTAACATCTAACAGCATATAATCTTGCTCTATTATAGGGTAATCCTCCAAACACTTTCTCATATTCTCCTGCTTTCCATTTATGAGTTAATGGTCAGGAAAGGAAAAGAAGAGGCATGCTAGTAAATAAGCTGAAAATTTTTACCTTTCTACGGTGTTTCCTTAAATCACTAGGCTGACAGATGCATGCAAAGAAAAGAAATTTAGAAGATCTATATTTATTGTAAACTGTAGACAAATTCAAGCCACTAGCACAGACAAAATATATTCAAGACACTGGAACAACAACAGCTATGGCACAGAAAAAGATGCACATTAAAAAGTAAGATTCAAATGACAAAATATCACATGCACGAGAGAGAGAAAGTGAGAGAGAAAGAGAAAGCGAGAGAATCAGTAAAGTACATGTGGAAGTGAGGTGCTGTTTTTCAAAAGCAAAATTTCCAGTTTCGTGTCAAGGACTCCTCTTGAACATAACATAAACTGCAGTTATCGCAGGCAAGTTTAGTGTGTGGTCTGCATTACACCTGTCTTTTCATATCTTGGTCATTTTTGCAGTTTTGTTTCCTACACAGCACAAAAAGCTGATATACTGTAGTAACTCCAAAATAGAGTGCAAGCAGTAGTTCACTTCCATACAGTAATTGTTTTCTATTGTGCTTCACAGAATCACAGAATGGTTGAGGTTGGAAGAGACCTCTGGAGATCATCTAGTCCAACCTTCCTGCTCAAAAGCTAGGTCACTGAGCACTTTGCACAGAATCATGTGCTTGACCTCCGATATATGACTAGAGCTAGTATAACGATTTTTGTTTAATGTAGAAAAGGCCAAATGATTCCTTCTTATGGTTAAAAAGAAGGGAAAATACCTTTTTCAGTATACATATATATTCATTTTGTAAAGTCTGCAAGATATTTAAACACTCTTATGAGAGACTGAAATGAGACCAGTCAGTATTTTACAGTACATCTACAATATTAGTGTTTGACAGTATCCCTCATCTACTGATTGATATAGCACAGGCATGATGCAAGTGCAGTAACCCAAGACAATAAAGTGTGGTAAGTATGACATTACATGCACAACTATAAGTATGGTTTTTAAATGCATATGCAATTCTGGAGACAAAAAAAAGATATATAGGACTACGTTAGAGGACGAGCTTTTCCTAGAAAGTGCTTGCAAATCTAACATGCTAAAAAGTATTTAGGTTTGCTTAACACTTGAGGAAAAACAAAAATAGCTGAAAGCTTGTATTTTGTTTTTACAAATAGATATACATATATAAAATATCTCCTAGAAGGATTATTTTTTCTAAGTAGTTATATGAATGTCAGAGAATGGATCCATCTTTCTCTACTCACTGAAGTACTAGCCCGAGCTGCTACTAGGTCAAATATTAAGTCTAACAGATATTTCTTCCACCTAAAAGTCTCAAGAGGCTAAAACAAGGTACTAGCATTAATTACTATTAAAAAGAACTGCGATATAAAACATTCAATCTTCAAAATTAATGCAAAACAATAAGATATGTAGATCACTTCTTAACTGAATATTCAGTGGAATAGTGGACTGCTAAAAATAAACTCTATATCAATGTGTTTTACTGATGTTTAAACTAGAGGGAGCAACTGGCTGCTGTACCAGTTTGGGAAGGAAACATTCTTCTAGGAAGAGAAAGTAGAAAAGAGCAAGACCAGAACAGCAAAAGGAGTATCTAGGCATGAGATACCAACCACATAACAACTTAGGTTTTGAACTTTTTTTTTAATACATGATTATGACTATAGCTTATACTTCTTAGAGAATGTGAAAGACAGCAGTAGAAAAACCTAGAGAGACTAAAAACACAGCTGAGTAAGAAAAGAAGGGGAAAAAAATTAAATTATACCTCCCCTTTCATAAAGAAAAGGAACACCATCTTCTGGTAAATTAAAATCAATGGATACTTACTAGCGTCATGATACCTAGCCTGTCCACTTCCCGAGCTGGACTGTGTGGGATCCGCCTTGGGGTAGAGCGGCCACTGCCAGGAGGTGAAGACCCAGCAAGGGAACCAGTTGCATATGGAGGAGGAATAGAGCTCATTGACCGAAAACGACCGTGGGTGTCCAAGCTTCCACTACCTACTCTGCTTTCAATTTCCTCTGCCCGTTGTTCTGTATTTTCCTTTTCTTCTTGTATAAGTCTAAAAGGAAAGTCCAAAAGAACACGACAGTCAATCACCACAGAGAGGATAGCTGACCCAGGCATAATAAAAAACCCCCAAATGATAATAACCACCCCCCCACAATACTTACAAGACAGAACAGCCACACTGAATCTTCTAATCCAATGAAGGAAAAAAAGGTAATAAATATAACTGCTATTACCACTTCACAGGGGGTTCTGTCAAACTAGTAATACATAATCCCTTCCACAAATGGGACTGAGGCTTTTAAGAGAGGAAAACAAAGCATTTTCTTAAACAAAGACCTGAAAAGCATAGGCACACAGGAACCTAAGGAAGGCAGCTTAGGTACAGAAGGCTGTTCTATTATTTTTAAGTATAGCAACACATTAAGTCTGAAAATATCTGGAATAATAGTAAAAATACATGGGCAACAGACAAAAACTAGTAGTCCTCGCTAGACTTGCAACTGAAGAGCTACTGTCACAATGCATGTACTTCCACACACTTTTTCCACTGCAACATACCAGTGTTCCTTTCACAAGGATTTTGTAAGGTTTAACTGGAAGGTGCTTTGTGCATCATTAAAGTATTTTTCCATACAAATGTCATATGACAAACATTTTACTATTAAATTAAAGCCTCTATTTCATCCACAAAAAGAAAAAAAACGGAAGTATTTCCAAAAGTATTCCATACATCTCAGCACTTCAAACTCTTATGAAACAGAGGCTATTTTGTTCCATGAAACTTAGGTGGCACATTGTAAAACCCAGAATAGGTACCCCAGGTATGATCAGTAGTGTAGCCAGTCCTAAGCAGCTAAGACCTAGCACATGCCAATGAAGTGCATACTAGTATCTTGTACTTCCACATAACAGCTGTATCCACAACTACTGTCTGATATATAACTTTTTTTCCCCCATGTAAATTTAAAAGCACTTTACAAGTTGTCAGTACTATAAATTAACTACACTAACTATAGTACTATAAATAAACATTCCTCTCTCCACCCAGTGAAACTGAATGGACAAAGATATTTGCTTGTAACCACACACACACACAAAATGGGTAGTCATTTTCAATTTCCAGCCTGGCAGAAAATTATAACAGCAGATAAACCATACCTAATCTCTTTGTTGATTGCATCCAACTGTTCCTGAAGCATCATGGCCAAAGTCTGAGCATCAGCCTGACCACTTGGTGACAGCAGATCAACTGAACTGAATATAGTCTCCCTATCATCCTCACCATCAGACACATCAACATCACTTTCAAATGCTTGTGCCACATTTGCCAATACACTTGCTTGCTGGGCTCGCTCCCAGTCTTGCTCATTCAGAGTCTGAACCTATTAGAATAGAATTGAAAATAAAATCAAGCTCAAATGGGAAAAATATGGCATTTTTTCTGTTTTTCAAGATGTTAAAAATATTTTTTTAAAAGTCCACTTACATGCTGAATGTATCCATCAAGACAGCAATATGCAGAGAAATGTAAAAACAAAAGCTATAATGTAGAAAACTTTGCATCTTACAGTTAAGCAGAATTTAAAAATGGATAACACCAATGAATAAATGATAACATCACTTATCTTGGCCATATACACTCTAAGTTACTGCAGAATTTTGCTAACAAATCCAATGAAAATTTTGGAATCAACTTTATATAATGAGAACTTACATGTCCTGAAAGAGACTCTGAAATTGCTTGCAAAACAACAACATGTTAGATTAGTGAATGCAAGTTCAAATCTGAAAATGTACACACATAAGAATACGATCATTTCAATTTGTATACAAGCCTTTCATACTTAAAACAAATAGGATCTCAAAATCCCAACTTTACAATTATTTGATAGTTAAAATGACCAGTAGCAGTGCATTAGTTAATGAAACGGGACATAAGCAAATCTTAAAAATATATTTTGATATATAAAATCTAGCAGTTTTGTTGCTGTGTACTTGTATTCCACAAATTCTTCTTGCAACAGATTAGGTTAATCCATTTTGCTTTGAAAGTTTTTGTTGCTGCTATTTTGTTTTACCGTTCTATTACCTTTGAAGGTTCATCTCTGAGAGCTGCCAAACGCCCTTTCTGGGGACGCCTTAACACTGATGAGGTGCCATAGGAGTCTGTATGACTGTCAGCCACAGATGAAGATGTCATAGGGTATCTGAAATCTGGTACACTACCCAAATGTGGTCGGCTAAAACATGAAGAAATACTTTATCCTTAGGGATGAGGAGAAGGGGAAGGAAAAAACAAACACCAAGAAACCCCAAAAAATCCAAACTCTTCCTATTATCCTACCAGTTCTGATTTTTTTTTTAAAGTAGTATAACTACTGCTTTATGTGCTCTATAATCAATGTGTTTTACGGCTACAGCTAGCAAAAATATGTATAACAAAAATTATGTTTAGCAAGACGACTTGGAAGCAATTAGAAAAAACTGTATTGCAATTAAGTACCAGTACCTATGATGAAGTGATGTGGCTCTGAGTCTCACTTGGTCATTTTCAGCCCTTAATGCTTCAACATTTAGCATAAGTTGATCCTGTAAAAAATACATATAAATATATAAAAATAGGCTTTTTAAAAACATATCAAATATTTTAAACTATTATTTAGTCCTTTATTCTCATTTCTATAGAGCTTAGAACTAACTGATTTTAAATGCTATCCTTTGACAACGTAAAACCTAAAAATTATTTTTGCTACACACTACAGCACCATCACAGAAAGGCATCCAAGGATAATTCCGTTCTCTCTCTACACCGTTAATCTAGGTAATGATATATACTTTAAATAAAACTACTGTACAAAATTCACACATTACTTACTACAATTAAGTGAGTATATTTAATAAGAAACAAGATTTTTCAAGCTTTATGCATAACAGTTCCTAAATGCATCCACTTTTCTGATGTGTTCTAGAGATTTGGAATTTAACGACAAAACAGTTTAATGAATAAGAAAACAACTTCAATGAAAGTCTACAAAAATGGCTAATAGTGACTCTAGTGAAACCTTACCTACATATACAAAAATTCAAAGCACATCCTGCAATATATTCTGAACACATTCTTTGTAATTTTTACAGAAGTACAGCCTCTATAGTTTGGTCTGTCTACGTACTAGAATGATTTGGAGAGCTGCAGTACACCTGTGATTTAATAACCAACAACGAGTATTACTTTGGAACAGATGGCGTGATCAAAAACTTTACTGCAAAGAAATGAAAGGCTCCACTACTATTGTTCATGAAGTGAACTGATCAGGTACCAGGGCAAGAAAACTGCCAGGCAGCCTCTACTGTAAAGATCAAAGTTTAATAAATATTTCTCTCCCTGCAGCTACTTCTTAAAACCTTAAGATTTTCTACCACGAGCATTTCAGGACACCCACTGTTTTAAAAAATAAACTTATAGGAAAATATTTGCCATTAAAAACATTTTGTTTTTCTTTGTACAGGTCAAGCTTATACACACAACAGTATATAAGCGTTATCCAAACTTCAAACTTTAGTAAGTTACCAATATACCCAGCCACTTCACATATTCAGAAGTATGGCAACTAAGCTTTTGAGTAAAAAGCCGTATATTATCTACAAAAGCATCAAACAACTGAGAGGCACTTGATAGGGTATGTAAGCAAAAACACCAAGAACTTACTAAAAATAAGCTTTTTTTTTAAAACAAACTATGCAATGTAAAGTTTTATGGGACACCTCAAACCTGTTCCTGCTATGTTGCAATAGGGCAATTATTTTCCAATATAATGATACAGTAATGTACATCATACCTTTTCATGCTGAAGTTCCTCTATTTGTTTTTTCGCATTTTCAATTTCTCGAAGAAGAGAATTCTAAAACAAAACGTATTGCAAATTATATTACTCAAAGTTTACATTTATCTTAACCATAAACAAGGTGAGCATCATCAAATTTCAGTCACGCCATACATATGTATCTTAAGTCACGGATATCTTACTATGGTGTGCTTACAGCCATTTCTCTTTGGTTATAGCTAATTAGGCATTTATCGTTTCAGGTCTACTGCCCTTTAGCTCATTATTCTCCTTTTGACAAAAATCAGTAAATGAGGCATAATTAAGACGCAGTTAAAGTAATTCAAATGCATTCACTGAGTGACTACTAAGACATCATTGTCTAGTACTATGTTTTCCCATTGCTTTGATTTGCCTGAACTAGAACAATAGTATCTCAGAGTACCTCCAAAACCTGACTTATTGTTCCTTAGTAGCACTAGAACAGAGTTCTTTACAATTATATCAAGATAGCTCAATAACTCCAATAAAGGTATTTACAACTGCTACAGTCTTTTTTTTTTTCAAACTGTTCTCAAACTCTAAGAATCTTCTGAGAGCTAAGAATCATATGACAACTACAATGATCAAACAGATTTCAAATACTGAATTTGACTGTAGTGCTACAAAAGAAAAATTAGAGAGCCCCCTTCTACTAGAAAATTTATAAGCATCATTTTCTTTTCCCTCTGCATTGTTGCCAAAAAGCTCCATTAAACATATTTCCTGGAGTAATACCACTACCTGCACTTTAAGTCTGTAATAAAACTTCATATGCTAACAAACAAGTCACTCTGGGAAAAGAGTACAAGTGATCAAAAGAAAAAGTCTTAAAATTTTACACGTAAATTTATTCCCAATTTATCATCAAAATATGAGCTGGATGTCATAGCAGGAATACTTTACTGGAAGCTGATACTTACAGTGAAGGACCACTAAAATCTCATTATATTCATGAATGTAAATCCGTACATAGGGTTAGGGTTAACCCTAACTCCCCCACCCCTCAACCATTCCTCCAATATGTCATAAAAAAGAAAATGCAGTCACATCTGAAACTGATTTTATAAAGATTGTTAGATCTGATTGATGTTACAATAAGGTCCATAAAAATTCAGAAACATTAGGAGCAGCTAGTGCTCTTGGAAATAGCGGTATTATTTAAAAACACAAGTCAGAAGCTTGCGGGCCTAGATGCCAGATGACAGGCATCTTAACGATTAACTCAAAGAACAAGAATTAGTAGGACTCACATTTGTTATATGCTACCCAATTTTTCCTCACCTCCTAATACACAAAAGCAGGAAGAAGAATGAACTAAATCTTTGTAATGGTTTGAAACGAGGACAGCCCTAGAATTCTTGAAAGACATGTCAGATACCTGTCTAATGGTTCAGAGAAAAGAACTGAGTTGACATGAATCCAAGAGAAAGTAAACATCTATTAAAGTCTGGATAATTTGTTTCCATGACCTTAAAACAAAAGCCACACAGGCTTTTACTAAAAAATTTCCCAAGATCGTTTCACCCTGCTATATAAATTAATTTTTTTTTAACCAATAAAAAGCAACTCAAAGTCAACAAAATACTATTATATGTACTGCTTTGTTTGATGCAGAATAAGGGAATCCTTAAAGATAAGCAAATGGCTTTTTCTTCCAGAAGATACATGAGGAACTAGATCCAAAAGCAGAACAAAAGAAAACCTATATACACATGGGACAGAACTGGAGAAGAGGGACAGAACTATTACGGGGGAAGGATCCAAGATGTGCATTGATGATCAAGGGAACAGTCTCTGTATTCATATAACCTGCCTCAGAACAACCTACACAGGAGAAAGACAGGATACTTTCAACATACAAGAAACCCAGGATGACTCTGTGTAAGTGGCATAGACAAAAAGGAGTAGGAAACAAGAACTGTACTGAAAAGGCTGAAGTTTGAGTCCTAATACTTCAGACATATCTTACACTGGATGACTTTACTCATGCAGTTTACACCAGTCAAGTAGGAAAGGATAAAGCTTCTTAAAAGATGTCTTCTCAACACTGAAGAACCGTGACCAGGGAAAATCTCAAGAAAAGGAATTTTTAAAACATTTTTTCAAAATTCACATTAGAAATTTCCCTTTGCAGAAACTGTTCTATTAATAGAAATTTAGTATTTATTTACTACCATTACACAGACATCACAAAAATACAAAATTGCTAGAGAATGCTGAACATCTAATTAATGAGCACACTGAAACATGACTTAAGGTTACCTTATCTTCCAAGGCAGCCATCCTTTCCTTGAGATGAAGCTGAAGCCTTTCATTGGATTCAGAGAGAAGCTTGTCAACAGTTTCTGACAAGCGCTTATTATGCTCTTCATTCATCTTCTCTCTCTGTCTAGCCTAAGATATATACGGAAACTTCAAAGTTTTATAAACAACTACAATTTATAAATAACTTACAATTTATAATGTCTATAAAGTGATGTCCAGGTTGTCAAAACAAATTTTTTTTTAATCCACATTTATTTTTTTTTTTAGAGAAACCATTTTGCCTAAAGGATAAGAAATATTGCACATACTTTCAGAAGTCTGTAAGATAATATAAGGGACTCTTAAGATTTTAATAATTCAAGAGTTCAAAAATCAGAAGCTTCAAAGTCTAAGCTTATGTTTCATGATCCCACAGATCTCAAAATTAATTCCACTATTATAACCCATGAACCAATTTTTGCATGGTTAGTTAATAAATTTTTTTTTTCCTCTCATCAGAAAGCATGAATAGCAGTTACGTATTTCCAAACTTATTTCAAACTCTGGTTGTCAATTCACAGATTATTCTTAAGATTTAAGGTTGGCTGTGAAACAGTCTCAAATCTCTCAATCAGCAATCTTCCAGCTCAACCCAAATCATTCAGCCTGAACTCTAGCTTTATTTTAGAGACATAAAAACAAATTTGCTGCATGGTGGATCGCCATGGAAGGGATCAGATCCTTTCTTTTAGTTTTGTTTTTGTACCAAAAATATGTACAGTACCCTTTGCAGTTCTTGATTCTTTTCTTCTAGCTGGGCTTCCATCTGTCTGAGACGTTCTTCTATATTGCCGTGTCTCTCCTCAGCCTGTCAATTAGAAAGCAAAACTAGAACTTGGTTTTTCTTACAGAAAGTTTCAAAATTGTAAAGAAAAGTTGATATATCATAAAGTATCTAACATGCTTTGCGCAAACTGCCATTTACAGTAACACACAGTGCAAAACAGATGCCCATTTACTATTGAAAGAACCTAGTGAGAGTTCATATTAAGTAATGAAATAATCCTCTCACTACTCTGTACTGTGAAACAACTATTATTTGCAAATGAGTTTTCAACAGCAAAAGTTCATTCAAACCCACAGCAGTATCAAAACTACAAAATCAAAACTAAATGCATTTTCAGCTTTTCTTCACTGGCCTAGACACTAACACCCTTTGTTATTAATCATGACCAAGCAGAAAGCAGCAAGCAGAAACAAGGACTAATATACAAATTCTACCTTCCTAAGCTTGGTGGTAAGTTCCAATACTTTAGCACCTTTAGCAGCAGAGTTCCCAGGAGACAAAAGGTCAGACTACAGAGCCAGTAAAGGACAGGAAAGATAATAAGGAAAGAAATGAAACTACGACTTAAGAACAAATCAACAAAAAAAGAAAGACATCCCACACTTCAAAAGGTTCATTTGTGATTACTATGTATTATTTTTTCAGACTTCATTATTTTGTTTGCACCTTCCAGAAAATCTTAAAATGACTACCATTACTTTACTCTCCCCCCCAACACACATTCCCCACTTGGTTAACCAAAGAAAAAAGATCAACTTCCCCTTCAGAAATAGTTATTGTTTTAGATGACTAGGATTAAGTGAAATTTAATAAAAAGTAACAAAGTAATTCAGAGAGACATTTTTGTAGAGTTATGAAATGTAAAGTTCGTAACACTGAGTTAACAAAACACCTGCTCAGATTCTGAAGAGCAGAAGCTAATAAGGGTAACTCATTACATTATCTTCATAGAGATGAACAGAAAGTACAGAAAACATGAAAAAACATTTTCTGACTTAGGAACAAACAAAAACTTGACAATAATGATAACAATAAGAACCTATTTTTTGTAGTGGGATGCAATAGGAAAAAAAAAAAAAAAAAAAACTTGAGCACAGCACCAAGCTGACCCACCTTTGAAAGCGCTGCAACTCTCTGTGCCAGCTCAGCTTCCACCTCTGGCAAAGTTTCAGCTTTTCTCAAAGTCTGCTGAAGCTTCTGCTCAGCCAGTTCCAGTCGTTCTTGCAACTGTCTATTCTTATCTTCACTCTACACAGGATTGTGATTAGCAGTATTTAGTGTTAAAATGGTAATTAATTTTCAAAGAGGAAGGGAAAGACGCAGATTACAGGTCTACAGAAAGCAATTTTTCCAAAACAAGTGTCATAATCAAAAGATGGGGAATTTTACCCTTTGTCAGATGAGAAAATTTTTTTCTCTGCAAATTTTTACTGCATACAATTTTATGTATTCTGAAAGCAACTGTATCACTGAATAAACATAGTTGTGGTATGGGAAGCAATATAGAACAAGTGAATTTCCAGTGCCAAGGTCATGCTGAGACTTTGAGTTGCATCTAGGCACAAATTCCTTTGTATTTTAAATAATAACACTGAATGTTACTAAAATATTTAATCAGAGGGATTTTTTTGTTTATGTGGAAAGGTAGTGAGTTCAGCACTTAAAAATTATGACTAAAAGGGTCTTATCATTGACTAATTGTTGTCTGTTTTCCTCTAGTTAGAAAATGGTTAGCTAAATAACCATTTCTGGTTTGTAAAGTTGGACAATTTCATCTAACACACATGAGAAATTTCTTCCTTCAGTAAGGTAAGTTACTTGTATTATATGCTATAAAAATCACCTTTAAACTCCTTCACAAACCCTAGGCAACCTTATCCCAAAAGCAGTAAAATGCAAGACAGTCTAGTACTAGTGCTCCTTGCTAAGCTTCTCAGTTCACAAACAACTCTTTTCAGCTTAAACCCATTATCTCAACAAGTCTTCTCTCCTAGACAGTTCTGTTTATCAGTTTTATTCTTAGATCACAAGCAACAAGCCAGGTGGGCATTCTATTATTCAGCTTCGCACAATTATGTTCTAACTCCATTTATTTCTGCGTATCTTGAAGGCATATTAAGGTTCAGAAGAAACCTTGACTGCTATATGCAACAGATATGTGGGGAGAAGGGGAAAGACACTAGACAAACAAAAGCCAGGAACTTGTATGAGTTTCACACCAATGAGTTTCATACCAAACAGCAAAGATTTAGTAGAGCTACTGGAAGGCTGGATACACAAGAGGAACAAATCTATTAATAAGGTTAATCACCTAGACTGAAAAAAAGGAGAATTTGACAAGTAGACTTATTTTACTTCACGAGTAGTTTCAAATTATGCCACTGAACCATGCAAATGCAAAAAAGATACTAGTGCTTAACAAAAACAAAGCACAATACACAAACTAATCATGGCCAGGAACCAGGAGACATGTAAGTAAAAATGAAGGTAATAAGGAGCTAAAACTTCACCTTGGATTCCAACCTCCTTTTAAAAACATCTACATATTTTCAAATAATGAAAACCCTTTTCCTTTTCATGACATCCCATTTAGCTACAATGAGCATTGTCTGAACCAAGCAAAACTAAGCCAAAATACACCTAAGGTCTGATGTATCAACCCAAGATCAATCAAAGAGCATATTCATGCCTACTACATGCTTTACTTTCAACACAAATTCTAAAACTGTTTTAGTTAAGAATAATTCCCACACCTGAAACTAAAGATGTTTGGATACTTATAACAAATTAAAAATCCATAACTAACATGGAAAACAGCCCTGCTGCAACATGATCAAGGTCACTAAAATGTACAAAATCACTTCCCCTCCCAGGACACACACTCATACTCATTTTCAGGGTAAAACTCTCTACAAAGAACTCTACAATGCATTCCCATACATTATAGATATATCTAGCTTCCTAAAACAGGACTGCCTAGTATAGTATAGCATTAATTTTTTTGATTGATTTTATATTGAGCAGAATGCAATTTTGTAGGTTATTTCAAACTACAACCTGTCGATGCATGGAGTCTTTAGTGGCAATTTCATTTTCAAGTTTATCATTGAGGT
Organism: Rhea pennata; assembly: GCF_028389875.1. NCBI lineage: Eukaryota > Metazoa > Chordata > Aves > Rheiformes > Rheidae > Rhea > Rhea pennata. The sequence goes on from NC_084667.1 coordinate 24,934,611, forward strand.
CATGCACAGATGTAGCTTCACGTTGTGCTGCGAGGTAGCGTTTTTCAAGAGTTGTAATTCTCTCTTCCATGTCTTCCTTTTGGGCCATAGTCTACATAAGAGACAGAACAGAATTTAGTCACTAAGAGAGGTGATATTTATTTAGTAATTAACTTAAAAAAAAAAATCAGATATGCTGCAATTTATACAAATGACTTCTTAAAATTCACTGCTAAAACATAAACCACTACCACCACCATTGCTACCACCCACCCTTAAAGCACACCAGACATGCTACTCATCTTCTCAGCAGCACAAATAGAGAAAATGTTTACTTCCTACGGATGGTCCAAGAGTTTTCCTAGATTTAACTAAACTCCCTTTCAATTTAGTTTAATACTCTCTTCTGGAGTAGACAGCAAGACACTGGACCTTGGAGATCAGTGACCGATTGATAACAGGACTGCCAATCATACCACTAAAATTAAGGAGATTCCTCAACCATGTATATCTTCAAAATTAAATTTTGACTTCATTAATAAACTCAACATTTATGATAAGACCACGCATTTTTTCAAGAACATTCAAGTCTACAAGGATAAATTTCTAGCTTAATATATTCACATTAAGCATCTAGTTAATCATAAATTTTGCTTTCAGAATTATCTAAGTGACTGAAGTCTTTTAAAAGACAACTAGCACATTAAGTAAGTTTTTTTCCTCACTTTTCAAACCAAAAAAGCTTTAAAATACCAAGGGGCAACTAAGCGCTAATGTGACTGATTGTTTTATAAAACAATTATATTTGGGACTGCCCAAATTTTGACAGTTTACTCCTCACCTCTCGTACATCTCTCTGTAACTTCGTATTCATTTCTTCAGATTTTATTAAGTCTTTTCTAGCTGTGTCAAGATCTTCTTCCAGCTCTGCTACTCTGCTAGACAAAGCAGTAAGACGTTCTTTCATTTGTGTCTGCTCTTTGTTTTGCTTATCTATGATGTCCTGGAGTTCAATCACTTTAGCAAGGTTTTCATCATGGCATAGTGAACCATCAGAGGATCTCTATCAAACAAAAAAATGTCTTCAAATATTACATTTTAAATTTAAGAAACAAAAACTGTTACATGTATGAATACATCCTTCCCCCAAGATTTTTTTTTATTGTATAGACCACAAAAAGTGAAATCGTGATAAGAGACTTCTTAACTAAATCTTCACTCAAAGTCAGATACTTAAGTTTAGGCTTAAGACTCATATTAGCATTAAAAAAAAAACGAACACCCCTATACCTTCCCATTTGTAGTTGGTGTGTTTTCTTGTTCATGATTTATATCCAGCATTCCATCTGTTAGTGTTTTTTTCTGATTGTTTTGCTCTTTCAGAATCATTAACTAAGAGAGAAAAGTTAATATGCATATATTATATGTGTATAATAAATTCCACTGCAAGGTATGTATTAACATTATATCGTACAGACTGTCAAAAAAACTTATTCCATGACATCATCGCCTTCCAAAAATTCTTATTTTAAAGCCACAGAAACTCTTTCCCTCTCCCATCTCCTCCCCCCTCTTTCAAAGCAGACTAAGTTAAAATCAACTTTATCCCATTTGGTATCAATTAAAAATACAGAAGTCAAAGAAAATGAACTTTAATTGAATACGTTAGTGTGTGCAAATATTGATTAACCACGTGTCCAAGCATACCTGAAAACCTTTTTTAAAAGGAACCTACCTCTTTATGGGTAGTACCTAGTTCTTCTTCCAATAAGCTACATCTTTCAAGTGCTACTCGTAACCTCTCCCTTACCTGAAACAGAGTCCTTTTGAATCATTTGCAATCATTTAAATCAAAAAGAAATCAACTTCATGTATAGCCACTTCATCTTCCATTTTCAGATAACAAATGAAGCTTTATTTCTATTATACTAGGAAAACTATTCAGTCTTCAGTCAGTGCTAATGACAACTTAACAGATACTACAAAAACATTTCTAGAACAATGCCGCACCTCCTAAAATTCAGCTCTTTTTCTTTTTTTTTTTTTTTTTTAAGTCATAAGCAAATCACCTCATCATGACCTATACGTTTAGGCTATAATCAAACATATTCAGGATTTAGCCTTTTGCAAGGCAAAAAGCATGTATGCCCCTGCATATTTACAACACCTGCATATATGCCAATCTTCCCCCCGCCCCGTACCCTAAAGAGACAGAATCTTACTTAAAATAATTTGCAAGACTGTCTATAGAAGGTCACAAAAGCTGTTGGCCAAACGACAAGTTGGTTGCAAAATTCACACTAAACTTACTCATTTGCATATGATGCCAACACCAGGAATAACTAAAGGTCAAAGTTCTTTTAATCCAACTTTATACCTCAGTGTGAGCAGTCTCCTGTTTTCTCCAGTACATTGTTTTCTTGTATTACATAAGCAAAAAGCTGTTTCCTGATATTATATAGGTAAGTGAATGTATACAGTCCTACAAGTATGTTGCACCTGAACCTGCTTGGTTTACACTAGCACAATTGATGAGGTATTGGAACAAGTTACACCAGCTTGCTTCAGTGCAGCATATTAATTTAGAAGGGCAGTTACTGATGCAGTTATATCTAAGCCACAATATTAATACAGAAAAAAAGTTCAGAGAAACTGACATTTGATGCTTTAGCACAAACAACTATTTGCTCCACACAAAAGCAAAAGGAGGGGTAAGATGAGATGATGTTAGGTAGCATATTTCATTACCTTTTCATCAAGAGCTTTATGGTGCTCAAATAAAGATTTTAGTGCTTTGAGAACTTCTACTTCACTAGAAACTCCTGCTGGAGACTGAGCTTGTCTCTTTACAACAGTCATTCTGAGAGATCGCTCATGCCTGGAGACCAGACACTCCAAATGTTCTAATAATAGCTGGAAAAAAAAACACCAATGTTTATTCCTGTTCTAAGTAGCTTGCCTCCTAAAACATCAAGTTTGGAACTAAGTATCAAACCTAGGAGCCAAAGACTGTTATATCAAGTATATGGATCTGTTTGTAACATTTCATCCATCTAAGAAGCAATATCAGAATAAACACATTCCTTACTTACTCCTTCAGTCCAGCTTTTAAAAATAGTCTCTACTTAGCCAACTCTTTAGTTCCATCAATTTGAGAAACTACATGCTTGTCAGACAAATACATACAGAAAACACTGTTTTGCCTACCATTGTGTAAGCTGCTGGAGCAGGTCACTGTAACTTGCCTACTTACTGCACTGATTCCAAGTGCTACGATGATTTCAAAAACCTTCATAACAAGACCCTTGAATGACAGGTGACAGTGCTATCTTAAGCTTTCTACTAACTCTGCACAGCGGTGTTTGGGACCGTGCAAAAACTGTCAAATTTTCTTAATCAACACACATAATACACTACTAGGAAGATTCATGTGCAAATATCAATTGACAGAAGGGAGAAAAAACAAAAACCAAACCAAACACACAACACACCTTTCCAAACTTAACATTCAGCATTTTTCTCCAGAGAGCTGGATGCTTTAACAATGGTAATCTTAAAGATAAGAACAAGAAACTAACCCGTGTATTATTTCTTTCTGCTTTCAGTTCAGCAATTTCTTCTTCCCTTTCAAGCAGCTGTTCTCTGCACACATTTAACTCTTTTGTAAGCGCTGCAAATTCCTGAAATAAAGCAGACAAACATCAGCACATCAAATACTATGATATATTGAGAGTGGACTCATATGAACACTTGACATGATTCTTTAAGTATTCAGTTAAGATATATAAATAATTTTTAAAAGCCAACACAATTGTAGAGTCATAGTAAATAAACAGACTTACGTTCAAACACCTGAAATCATTCCACTGTCAAATTTAAGGACAAAACACTTTTGACCAGTACCATTAAAAACTTGTTTGTCTCCCTGAGGCAATTATGTAAGTTAGGGTATATCACTGTCAAGCAATGGAAGAATTGTATTTCTAACACACTTTGCTATTGTTTCAAAGAAATTTTAAAAATGACTGCAAAGGATAAATGAAAAGCTAGAGCACTAAACAGTTAAAAACAGAAACCTGTAAACCATGGTGAATTTCAAGTCAATATTTAGTTAAGAGAGAGAGAGCTGAGACAATGCATCACAATGACTCCTAGCAGAATACACAGGTTAAAGCAGTAACAAATTCTTGAAGCTTCACCACTGGGAAGACTCAGGCCTTTACCTTTATTTATCTATAGCAGTGTTAGCTACATAGCCACATAGAAATTTCACTTACAGCTGCTTTCAAATCTTGCAAAACAAAACTGACAGAGCATTAACTGCCCTTTCCCTATAGTTGTGCCATGTATCTAGGAGTAGCGTTTCTTAGCCCTAATCAAAATTTTCTAAAAGATGAGCACTTTTAGTATTCAAGCTTTACCATTCAACTTCAATAAAGTTTTCGCAGAACAAAATCGAACCAAAGTAAAATGATAATTTTTTGCTCTACTTTCCACAGAACATGAATTAAAGTAACTCCCAGCAGCTACTGCATATTCATTACTATTTTGAACATTGAGAGTAGTCAACATTAAAGAATATACTCCTAGATTTTTGAATTTCTGATAAATCTCTGGGTTTCTGTCAGAAATACATAACCGAACAGAGTATTTAGAAGAACCACTATATCCTAAACTATTTCCATTCTCTAGCAACAGTCCAACAAAAATGTTCAACATAAAAATCATTTAAAGCTCTGGATCAACTCAAGCATACTCTGCATATAATCAAAGATACAGCTATATGCTACACTTATAGGCAGATATAGGGAATAATTCTATCTAGCTGCTTTCTCCAGCAAAATTCAAATTGTAATCTGAACTACATTAGGCACGACTATTAGTAATCAATCTTGAATCTGAAGAAGTCCATATTTTAGAATAAGGCTCTGTAACAAGTAGGAAAAAAAAACCAACTGCTCAAAAAAACCAACACCCCACACTTCTGTCATCAACACAACTTAGGATGCAAAAGTGAACACAAATCAAGTATGATTTCCAGTCACCTCTGATAGCTAGTGAACACCACAGAAGCGCTCTGAAGCCCTTGTATAAGAAAAGATGCAGTAAAAGTGGCAGCAAACAAATTAATCTTCATTATCACCTAAAATACGGAAAAACATAGAACAGAATAATGTCTCAAACAGCAAGTTCCTTCTGTTGTATAGATAAGGACATCAAGACAAATGGCAACCCGTAAGAAGAATATACTGTGGAAATACAGTATATGGTGTGCACAAAAGCTGTTTCTGGAAACTTCCCAACTTCTACAAGATATACTGCTTAGTAGAAAGTAGATACGTATTAAGTAAAAGCTTAAGATGGAGCTATTTTGAAATAAAATTCAAAGTGACAGAAAACACAGGCTTAAAATCAAAGGACATATCAACTAATTACACTAGCACATCTTCAAATTCTAACATGCAGCTAATAAATAGCGTTTGCTAAAAGACACTACTTGCAAGTTCTGAGAACTAATTTTGTAAGCTGTATTCAAAAATCTGCAGGTGATAAATTTGTGACAAAGACTGAAAAGCTGAAAAGAAAATACTGCTATGCAACATAACCCTACAGTGAACTCCTTTGGGATTCCTAATGCACTAGGCTTTTAAAAGCTGCCATGAAAGTGATAGTAATACCACTACCACAGACGCAGAATTCATCTCCATAAAGTCCCTGCTCTTAAATAAAAATCTGCTCTTTGAAATCAGATTCAGTGTAGTCCTTACAGTCAACTACCATACATCCGAAAAAAACAAAACAAGAACATACACATAAAAACTCTTAAATTCTTTTCATTCTTTTACAATTGCTAAAAAATTGACTTCTTTAACATGCTGAATGAAAAGACTTCAATAGAATAACTAAGCACAAAATATGTACTTCAAACTATGGAATTAAACTGAAACAAGAACTTTCACACATTTTTTCCACAGAGCTTTCCTATTTACATTCAAATTAAATAATAAAATGTTTTCAAATATTACTGAAACTACTGAAAGTACTAACAAATTCAAAGTACTTGCAAAAAGCTTGATACAAACTTACACTTTTTCTTTGTCCTTTTTGTAACAAACAGGAATAGCAAGTAAAAAACAAAGCACAGGAGTAACAAGTAAAAATGAACACAAAACACCAACATCAAAATTTTCAAGTCTAGACAATATATAATATTCCAAAGCATGTCGGAATGACATGGCAAGTTCTGTATTTTCCTGGTTCCTATCTCAAGTCTCAAGAACAGTATAAAGCAAGCAGTAAGGCCTAAGGGACATTTTGTTTCATCAGCTTAACATCACTATTAAAGATAAGAAAACTTATAAGTTATCTTAAAGACATGCGTGATCCCCATCTTCAGAAAAACTACTGTACGTTTCAAATCAAAAGTCTATTCAGTTTTCAAATGATTATGGTACATACAGTTCTATTCATTGCATACTCCTGTGCAAACAGAAATTGTAGCACAAGTATCATGATTTTGACATGAACCATCACATTGTCAGACAACCCAAGAACACCACCACACACAGGAATTTATATTGCTGCTACATAAACAGACTGACATGTATTTCTGGCATTGCAAAATACCTCCAGAATGTTTGTTTTTCCAGAACGTGTTTGCTCAAAGTCCCATAAGATGCCTCATAAAGAACACTAGATGTCCTTAGTTTCAGTTGACACTACCAAAAGACAGGTCATTTCTAGTTTTAACATCTACCTTCAAGAACAGATAATTTGGGACTTCCTCAAGCATTCCAAAATGAGAGAAATTATTTGCATTTTAACATCTCAAAAAACTTTTCAAGTTGCCTCAATTTCTTCCTTGGCATTAGATGAAGGTAAAGGAACAATTGTAAAAGGAACAAGAAAAGTCCAGAGAAGTTTTCTTGCTTATCCACAAAGCCAGGGTGATTACTAATTCTGTAATTACGATCACCAAGAACTTCAGAACCATATTCTACTCTGCTTCTAGATGACATCAACGTAACAAATACCCTACAGCAAAGAATGACAAGGATGGGACTGAGAATAAGCACTTTAGAGCATTTAGGGCTACGAAGATGATCAGAGGGCTGGAGCACCTGCCCTATGAGGAACAGCTGCAAGAGCTGGGCCTGTTTACCCTGGGGAAGAGAAGACTGAGGGGGATCTCATCAATGTGTATAAGTATCTGAAGCGAGGCTGTCAAGGGGACGGGGACAAACTCTTTTCAGTGCGCAGAAACTGAAACACAGAAAGTTCCACCTCAATATGAGGAGGAATTTCTTCACTGAGTGTGGCACACATTGCCCAGAGAGGTTGTGGAGTCTCCTTCTCTGGAGATCTTCAAGGCCCGCCTGGATGCAACCCTGTCTAATATGCTCTAGGTGACCCTGCTTGAGAAGGGAAGTTGGACTAGATGATCTCCAGAGGTCCCTTCCAACCTCATTTTGCGATTCACTACGAATCAGCAGGCCTAATATACTAGAAAAAGAACCCCTGTTGATTGGGCTACACTGAAGAATACAAGTATACTATATTAAATCGAAACACTTGCTGAAGAAAATAACTTTCTGAATCAAACGAATCATTCCAAATATGACTACTATTGCCAGAAATTTATACTTTGAACAAGAAGGCTAAAATCAGAGAAAGCAAGTTTGTTGTTGTTCCTTCAGTACACTTTCTGTTTTGTGTTCAGAAGCTCCAAAAACTTCAAAACCAAAGGCATTTCTTTCACACCAACCTCTGAAAAAGGTTCCTGTACTAAAGCACAGTAGAGGCCACAACATAAACATCCTTCCTGATGCTGTACCAGCTGATGCCTGGCTGTGCAGCGTGCGCAATTCTGATATACGGACTGACAACTGATTTGTTACTTGTGAGATCTTGGTCCAGGAGAGTGTTACAGCTTTCAGGGAATAGGTTTTCATCATTTTTATTAGGAGCCTGATTTATAAATTCGACAGACAGTAGATCTCAAATTAGTAAACGCTATATGACATAAAAGACAACAATAATTAACTTGGGAAAAACTTGCAAGAAACAGATGTAATCCCTGAAAGTCTATTAACATGAGCTGCATATTGGAGGTGTTCTTTGCTACTACAACAAAGAGAAGGTTGTTTGGAATTTGTTTTAAACAAAAAACATAACCCTGCTCTTCAGCACGTAAGGACTCACAGATTACAAGCAACAATTTTATTTTATTATTTTATTTTTTTACAACTATTGAGTCACACGACTTTAGCTTTTTCAGCTAACATTCAGGATACTTAAGAGTATTTAGAGTAGTAACTGAAAAGCAATCAGGTGTTTTATTCATTAAATTTAGCCTTCTAAAAAGATAATTACATATACTAACAGAACAAATCTAGAAGACATATCAACCAACACATACAGTGCTTTGTCCACTTAATACAATAATTCTGATCACTTTTAATCTTTTCCATTACTAGAATCATAGAATCAGTAAGATTGGAAGGGACCTCTGGAGATCATCTAGTCCAACCTCCCTGCTCCAGCAGGGTCACCTAGAGCATGTTAGACAGGGTTGCATCCAGGCAGGCCTTGAAGATCTCCAGAGGAGACTCCACAACCTCTCTGGGCAATGTGTTCCAGTGCTCTGCCACAGGGAAGAAATTCCCCCTCACGTTCAGGCAGAACTTCCCTGTTCTTGAGAGTTGGAAAGAGAAATAGTTTAGGGCATAAAAAATACTTTCTTTTCACTTTTTTCACTAGCTATTCATTATTTTCTGATAGTATCAGACATCCTGATTTCTCTTCACTGGGAAGACAGGTTATTTCAAACAAACTTATTTCATAGAACTGATTATCTTAATCTTTTATTCTCAACCCCTCCCCCAACAATTAAAGAATGACTCTAACATAGAATATTAAAACAATATTAAAACATGGTTATGCTCAAGTTTCAGTGTATTGAAAGGTTTTTCATGCCTCAAATGATTGCTTTCAGCTACAGCTAACTACCTGTCAGAATATTTCATATAGCATATAACACAATTAATTTGTCAACTGTCTTCCTTATTTCTCCTCATAAATATCTTCTGAATGTTTTGTAACAGACCACTACCAAAACATAGGTGCAAAACTCTTTACTATTAAAAAAAAATCTCACATCATAACTAGTGGCACTGAGATATTTTAAACTCTTTAATATTGCCTATGGTCAGCTCTCAGAAATCTCTTCTTCTCTGTCTTGAAAGCCATACTTTTTCTATGAACAAAAAAATACAATACTACATGAAAACACTAAAATGAGTGCTACAGCCAGTTAAAGGAGTCTGCAACTTTTAATTGTTTAATATATATCTACAGACCAAAGTTAAGAGCCAATTGTTTCAGTAATTCAAGCAATTTAATACCTTTTCCACTTTCAATACATTTTTACTTGAGAAATCAAAAACTCTTTAAAGAGAACTGGATTAAAGAATACTAACTGGACTTAAAACTATCACTAAAAGAATTTTCATATTTTAAAGTCCCCATTACCTTTGATTCCCCTGCAACAGTACATAAAAACCTTAACTTTTAATTTTACAGATAATACCAAGAACAAATCTGGAGTTTCTGCAGAGACATATAACATTACCACCCAATGCAGAGACATTGGGCTATTTCTGTGTCCAGGTCTTGCTTACCTATAAATATTTGTGCCTATTTTATCTAGGGAGAAAAAATACATGCAAAACAAACAAACAAAAAAAAAACCAAACAGAAACAACTTGCAATTTCTGGTGTAATGGTAAAGTTCTTAGGGTTAAAACAGCTGCTTGCATTTGTAGACCACAAAATGGCTATCCAATCTTTTGCAGACTTCTTGCAAGGAAACTATTTTCTAAAAAAACTTCTGTTCTCACAGCTAGGGAAGGGCTCTTGCAGAACTATTAGTCATCCTTTGCACAGGTGATATAATTCAGTCACATCAGTCCTGGAGTTATCTTAACAAGTCTAGAAGGCAATGACTTGGAGGAAAAACAAAACAAAACCCTCACCACAACGAGCAAAAAAACAAACAAAAAACCCTCAAGAACTGAAAGTCAGGAGGTACCAAACACACACACCTAAGAAATGTAAAGCCTCATAGTAAGAGCAAGTCTCCATGGAAACAAACAGGTTTCCAGTTACCATTCTGAGCGTGTTGCTTACATTTATGTGCAGTATTTACTAAGCTTGAGCTACACAGCACTAAATCTGGGCTTCATTGCTGGGAGCTTCAGGAAATGCTACATGTTCAAGTGCTAGAAAGTATAAATGAAGATGCGTTGCACTTGGCAGCTTTGTGAGAGGAACACAGAAGTAACAGAAAAAGGGAGGTAAGAATTATTAGCCCCAAAAGAGACAAACAGGAGACAGCTACATTCAAAACAATAACCTGTATAAAGCACTCCGACTAGCAAAAACATTATCTCCTACACTCTTGCATTTAATTCTCTTTAAACTCTTCAAACCATTGCTGTTACAAATACAAGACTAAGGGTCAGAGCTTAATTCCAAAACAGATCTTTATTATTTTCATCATAGAGCTTTTTCAATAAAGATTTTTAAGCTGCTTTTGGAGCTATGGACATGTATCAAGATTACCTATACATCCAACAACCAACCATATTCAAGTAATTATTTGAAGTAATTGAAGTATTTTTTTCCAAAGGCTTTCTGCAAATACTCAATTTCAGGGGTAGGAGAAGAGGCAAAGAAATCTTGCAACTTACAGCATTCACAAAGGATTAACAAGAAATGAAAACTTGAACACCAACTAGAAATTGCTTCAATGTAGACTGTTTTCCTCTCTTCCTTTCTTAAAATGCTTCCTCTACTGAGGCAACATTGCGCATCTTCTGAATGAAGTAGTTTGAAAGTAGAACCAGTACAATAGCTTTAAGTCAATAGCTAGCTAGCAGTAAGCATACATAAACAAAGTCACTCTTTAGACTTGCAGGAAACTGAGCATCTCTTCACATGCAATAGTGGCAGAAAGCTTTCTTCCATCACATGGCTAGAACTGTTGTTGTGGTTATGCAGAGAGTTCCACCGTAATTGCTCTTGGGTGTACGTGAGTACGCCTACTGTAAGGGCAGCTACAGCACACGAGCATTCAAAAGCACACCAAGCTTGTCCATCTTCAAAACGGTACAAAATCAGCTTACGCATATAAACATTCCAGCTACTGAAAAGCAAGCTTTTAAACTTGGGATGCGCCTGACAACTCTCCTGTAGAGCTATGACTGCTGTGATAGGTCAATAATACAGTAATCCTGTTCAATATTGTATCAGTCCAAGTACCAACAGAAGAATAGTTTACTTTAACACAGAAATAAATTTACAATATTTAGGGAGGTGAGAGGGGTGGGGGGAGAGGAATGCCTCTCAGTTAGTCTCCAATTGGGAGAATTATAAGGTTTCCCAGTAAGAAAACCACATTCCTGCACCCCTGCACCCCTAGCCCAGGCTATTTTGATTAGTAACTAGTACTGTAAGTTGCAGTACAACTTCATAGTTGTAGCTTTAGGCATCTCCATTTTTGGAGTCCATGTCAGTGAAGAAACCTACCCACACCCATATCCACTATGGCAAACGGAGAATACAGTTCTACTTAATTAAAAAATAAGAATCCTGCAGTACCAGTTTGACAAGATATGAGGCAAAACCCATCTCATCTTTAATATGACACTATAGAGAATTCATTAAAGTTTTTTCTCTTCTCACAGCAGTTGGTCAAGATCTGGGATCCCATGTGGTTGGGATTTCACTGTGTACAATGGCTCTCAAAAATTCTAAACTTTACAATACCTACAGGATATGCTCAAAAAAAATTAACAGAAGTTCAGTATTTCTGCTGGCAGCTCCCCTGTTCATAAGGGAAGCTTAGCAGCTACTACAGAAACTCTAAGTACTTTTAAGTTGTAAACAATATTGAACTATTGAAGTTTCCTTGGGCAAAAAGAGTTTTCTGTAAATAAACTCCGAACATATTCCACTCAAAATACCTACTACGTTTCTTGCTCAGCTGGCATTTGATATTAAATTCATGTATCTTTTAGAATAAAAAATTGTTTAACTTTAAACAATGAGTTGTAGTGCATTTAAAGAATTAATCACATGACTAATACTTATTTCTCAGAAATAAACCAAGAACAAGATCCATCATGTATAATTACATTTCAGTGACAAGATACTTCTGCATGCAAAAGCTGTGAGCAGCAGCTGAGGCACTGCCCTGCCCTATTCTAATCACTTATCTTGGCCTCTAGTTGTCAGGTTTAGCTCTGTGGCCAGTAGCTGTAAAGTACATTTTTCACACTGTAAACAGGGAGTGCTTGGGAATATCTTAATAAGACTGGCCAAGCCACCCTTCTTAAACAAGCATCAACACGTACTTCCCCCTCAATGCTCTATTACACATATAATGAAGATACATATATGTATTTTGCCAAGTGATGAACAGTTCAGTTTTATAATTTCAAACTTGTTTAAGCAAGTAATACTCAATGAGGACAGATGCATGCCCTCAGCAAGAAATTCAACTTTTAGGCTCTTACATTTTCTATTTCTTTGTCCTACCTATCATCAGAGTTCATATGCTAAATCAAAATCTGTAGTATTTGGATTGAGTTTAATTTGACTCCCTGGGAAAAAATTATTTAATTTTTGCAAATAAAGTTATTTTTAACATAATTTCACAACGTGTAATTTCAGGTCTTATAACAGACCATAAGTTCAACAATTAAACACAAAACCTTAACTCTGCAATACATATTTTGAGAATCAAAAGTTTTGGTTTTTACTTATTTAAATGTTCTTAAATCATTTTTGTGTGCCCCACAAGAGACCCATAATAAACTGATCCATCAAACTTCATGATAGCTACCTGAAACCTAAAACCACCATGTTACATCTCAGAGCAAAACTGGGGATATAAACGATGCTAAATAGCAGAGAGGAAAAAAGAAAAAAAAAGAGAGAGAGAAACCAGGAATGCCTGTCAATATGCTGTGACAAAGGCTAGTGCTGAAGACGGATTGGTGAGGAATCTGGTCTGTCTGAGGAGAGGCAGAAACTCCTATTCCTAACTGGGCTACAAACAAGAGAAAGATGATGCAACCGGGAAACCCTGAGGCCTCATACACAGTTGAGAGAAAAGGTACACTTGCCCGGCTTCTCCCCTACTACCTCCAAAGTCTTAATCTTTTGCAACCATTACACAAAATACAGAAGACCACTATACAGTCTTCAATATCTTTATTTTTTCCCTATTTATCAACTCAAGTACCACCAGCTTGATTATATAACTCCTGTTCTAAAAAAACTATAAAAGTATTTTTTTTTAAAAGTCCTCAACACACATTTCAAATGTTGATAAAAGCCTATGGTTTTTACAAAGTGAACAAGAAGTTTCTAACAGTTACATTTCCAATAGAGGGTTGGAGTTACATCAGCATAAACATGACAAGAGGGGAGGACAGCACCTTTTCTGCATGGACAAGCACTGAAAATTATAATCCCAAAAAGATTTTTGATTCCCACTTTACAATTAGCAAAGCAGTTCCATATTTTTCAAGGCAAAGGCTAAGATTTTAGAAGATGACAGTATTGTCAAACCATACCTTTGAACATTTCGAAAAAATCAAACTGCATGGTCTAAAGTAGAAAGAAATTACCAGGTGCACCTGCCTAACGTTATTCAACACAAAGACAAAGAATGTTGTAACCTTCAGAACCTTTTCCCATGAACTACAGAATGTGATAATGCTGTAGAAAAAAAATTATTATTCTAGAATAAAAGATTCACAGTAGTATCCTCAGGAATCCCTAAAATTATCTAAGCAAAAGTTTAGTCATTTACTAAAAGTAATACAGCAAGTATGGAGAGCTCTTGATGAGACATTCAGAATTTAGAAGTTTCCCAAAGACATGCAGAAGCATATAAAACCCCAGTGTGATTGACCCAAGTACACAAAGCCTGAAAGAGTGCTCTCTAGATATGCCCTGCTGCTCTACCTATAGCCTCTCAGGGCAGAATCATCCATTACATCTGTAAAGTTTGAAAGATCTGAAGAACTTCCAGTACTACTCACAACTCTTCACACATCAAATTCTTCACGTATCATATTTAAACTTCTTAAAAACTTCTTTAACTTGGGTCAAAGGTCTCCTTCCTTTTGGGGTTTCCTAATTAAAACATCAGAGATAGCCCATGTTTTAAATCCCAGCAGAAATAAAAGATTCAACTGTGAGATACCAGTTAGGACTTACTTAATAAGATAAAACAGAATACTGTATTACATAGAGTTCTGGTTCCCATTGGGAGTTGTAAGTCCACAAATCTTATTCACATACAAACTACAGTGAAAATCATAGCTAGCAACAGAATTTAGGTCCAGCATACCTGATCTCAGGTATGGTCTCATCCATTCAGCAAGGCTGACACCCCCATGAACCCTGCTGTGTTTCAAAACACAATTCCAGCTAATAGATTTCTCATTAATGGATAGGAGTGAAGAGAGTTCTGACTATTATATTTTACTGCCAATTCATTTGCTATGTTCTTTGTAATAGGCAATTAACTCATGTAAGACTTTGAAAATCTGTAACTCAAACCCATACATCCACAATCTAAACCTTGACATTGATGAAGTCACGGGTCCTTTCAGAGTCATACAACAGCATTTCCTTCCCCTCTCCGATTTCTCCCTGTAAAGCTGTTCTTCAAAAGAGTTTGGTATCAAGCAGTCTGTGCGCAGTACACGAACAAGTAATTCCACTGAAAAGTCAGAGAGCTATCTGGAAGTGGCTTGTTTTATGCATTTTCATGCTTGAAAATTCAGAGATAGTAATGAAAAAGAGCTTAATAAAATTGTTGTTACTGAGATTACCATAGATCCACACAGATAGCAAAGCATCAAAGGCAGCCAATGATATCCAGGAGCGCACTAGGGAGAGCATTGCCTGCAGGCCAAGGCAGGTGATCCTTCCCCTCTACGCAGCTGTGGTGAGGTCACATCTGAAATGCCGGATCTGGTGCTGGGCTCCACAGTTCACGAAAGGCTTGGACAAACTCAAGCAAGTCCAGTAATGAGCCACAGAGAGAGGGGTCCTGGAGCATCTGATATACAAGGAGATGCTGAGAGAGCCGGGACTGTTCAGCCTGGTGAAATGAAGGCTCGGGGGCATCTTATCAATGTTTATAAATATCTGATGGGACACTGTAAAGAAGACCGGTCTAGACTCTTCTCAGTAGTGTCCAGTGACAGGACAAGAGGCAACAGACAAACTGAAATACAGGCACTTCCGTCTGAATATAAGAAAATTCTTCTTCACTTTGAGGGTAACAGAGCACTAGAAGTGGTTGCACACAGAAGTTGTGGCGACTCCATCCTTAGAGGTATTCAAAATCCAACTATATATCCTGAGCAACCTGTTCTAGCTGTCCTTGCTTTAAGCAGGGAGTTGGATGATCCCCAGAGGTCACTTCCAACCCCAACCATTCCAATTCTGTGATTCACTAGCATCAAGATAATGGAAGCTTATGATTCTCTTTAGCGGGGAAAATTCTCCTCAAATTAAAAGTTTTTCACTCTTTTCTACTAAAGATTTAGGTAATCAAAGTTATTGATCAAGTAATATAAAATAAATATCATTTCTCATTACAAGAAACTGTCAATGTTGAGAAGACTATGACTATTAAACTTTAGCAAGGTATTTTCTTTACATGAACGTTCACAATTAAACCTTTCAACTACAGTCAGCCTTATCTTTGTACAGGTTGAGACAAATTCTCTGTTTAAATTGCATCTCTTAACTTCTATTTATGTATTTTAAAAACAAACTACGTAAATTCTTCAGCTACCTAAATTTACACAATTCCATCCTTACACTGCATGCTATTATGTAAATCTGAGGCAAGAAAAAACACTGTTCTTCCTAGACTAAGGAGTGTGTTAATGCTGGTCTACATTCTTTACCCACCTTTACCAGAGAGTCTATTCTGTAGTTCTTTATAAGTAGTAAATTGTTTTAATTGCCGTGTTCCCCATACAAAAATTAAATTGATCAGGAGAATCCAATTCAGTATATATTTATATGGGGGAGAAAAAGGGGGGAGTAAAAAAAAAAAAAATAATAAACAAAACACCTCACTGTGCTTCAGCATATTTCCAGGCAATTAGATACCAAACTGTCACAAGCTAGCAGTGGGGGAAAGGCATGACAAAGCATGGCTCAGTGTATCTAAGTAGATACTACTGCTCTACAGAGTAAATAAAAATACAAGGCTGCCCATTTCCCTTTTGCAACAAACATTTACTTACTCTCCCAATAGAGATTTTTTTTCTTCTTTTCCTTACAAAACTAGAAGAACATATATTATTTTTTTTCCTACATCAGAGATGGCATTCATCTAAATCTGGCCTGAAGATATTTGATCATGCCTTACACTGATAGCACTAGGACCTTTTCATCAAAGAATCTTTGAGCATTTCATGGAAGTTCTAAAACAAAATATTATATAAGCATATACAGTTCTGAAAATACAACCATAAAACAGAGAAGTACTGGAAAGGATACACTGACTCTTCTTACTTGTATCCATCAGAAAAAGACATAGTATTTTCTGACTGCAACCAAAATTATATTCCAATTAAGATTTTAAATACCATTTTCAAAAAATGTATCCCAAGAGATATCTACATATATGAGTAAAGCTTTAGGCTAGTCAGTGTGGAACAACACAAGACAAAACAGCAAAGCTTCTCTTTCTAAAAACACAATACTCTAGCTGCTGAAGGAACAGGCTACAAATGGGTATGATAGCCAATCAGAAGCAGCAGAGGGGATTTTCAATGTAGTTTATATCAAACAAGATCAAGTCTGAAACAGATTAGAGTCACTGACAAAAGACAATTTAATCAACAATTCACATAAATTTATAGAGGACCAACCAATGACTTTAACACAAGTATTGTAACTGTGACATTCCTCCAATTTTAAATACATAAGAAAGGAGGATAATCTCAAGTGACCTACAGATACGTATTTAGTGCACTACACAACATGTTGAGTTTATAAACTGCAGAAACAGGATTTGCATGCAGTTCTTGCATGGAAAAGTCAAGCTGAATTACAAACAAACTCACTCCACGTTACAGCAAAATAATAATTCTCTCTTCAGCCTAGGGAACATGAAAGTTTTTTTCCTGGCAAGAATTGTCACGCATTTCCCACTGCACATTTGGAGAGTTCACAGCCAAGCTTACCAAAATAAATAAATAAATAAAAAACAACCAAACAACCCACCCAAAACACACAACACACTTGGAAAACAAATTTATGAACACTCAGAATACCTGACATGTGCAGCCCAAATTTATCCCTTCTTAGTATTTGTAAATTGAGATATATATGCACAAGTGATTACAGGAAGTATGTTCTAATATGTCAACAAACACCAGTCACCCTTAAAGACTTAAGTGATTTAAGCTGCCTTAAGCACTAAAAGCAGCTTACAAGACCCCTGCAAAACTCCTTTAAAACGTGAAGTATATTAATCAAGGATGCAGGAATAAGTCAGAACAAAAGCTAAAGTTATTAATACACAGTCGACAAGTTCTCTCCAAAGAGGTAACTTATCCGATCAATACTGTTAACTGAGTCATTTGCATATAGCAAATATTCTGACATAAGGCTAATATGAATATTTTTACATTAATTAGAAAACCACCAATGTATTTCTTTGTCCTTATACCTTTTCATTTAAGTTTCCATACTCCTTTCTAGATAGTATTTTGGAGTTTTAAATGCAGCTTTATTACATCATGCTATGTGATTATGTTCCCAGTACAGCTCCACAAAAATCAGATAGCATTTAGGGGTTTTTTTTAAACCTATTAATAGGTTTATTCCCTATTCTAAAAGCACCTGACTGCTAAGTTTCCAAAAGGTTGTTAATTATCTTATGAATGCATTCATACACCACAGACAAATGTATACTTTTATTTCTAAAATCAAATTCTGCAGTATGAATAAAATCAACATCTCTCTGCTAACTAAATACTAGAAAGGAGAAACCAAAGTCACAGGTCAAAGCATCTTAAGACATGAAGAATCTGAAAAGAAAAACAGTAAGTTATACTTTTAATTCATATTGATCATAAAAAAATTAAGAGAATCCCAAGCTTGTTTGAAAAAACCTGTAGATTAAAGTTACAGCTGCACAGCCATGCTGAAGCTCTTAAGTCTTTCTGGCCAGTATCTTAAAAGTAGTTTTCTGGTATAATCTTAAAAAGAACAGAGGAGAAACAGCAGTGCTGACATATGAAGAATTCTCTATCTTTAGAAAAAAAGACAAATGCCACCTTGTTAAACAAATGGCTACAGGTAAGTTAGCAAAAATTAGTATATATCTGAAATTCACCTGGTTCTAAAAATGTTACCTTATTTTAATAACTATTTGTTCTGATCAAAGCTCTTTTCACCCAAGTTTAAATCATATATACAGCATGTTACATTAGACTGCAAGTCACAAGCACAGAACTATAACATGCAAAACGTAATAAAGCCATTATCAGACAGTTGCACATAGTAACAGAAGAGTAGAAAAAAATAACACCTAGCTAACCTTTCCAGGCTAAATCTATAAATCACCATCAAAAAAAAAAAATCATTTGTGCAGTAACCAAAATGTCCTTCCTATAAACAATCTAAGGAAAATTAAAGCTGTAGTTTCAGACTTCATAAAATCTTTTTTAATCAAAGATTGGATGCATCATCCTAACAGCATTAAAATTCACCCTCAATACAGGAAAATGTAAGGTTCATTTTAAATTTCATCTAGCGAAAATGTCTATTTATAATCAAGATAACCTGGATTAAAAGCCGAGTATAAACAACTGAATGCTAATGTTGGCAAGCAGATGACTGTTGGATAGGAGTGGGTTATCTCAATAAACAAAAGCAAATAAATTCACATAGAAGTACTTCAGTGGGAAAAAAAAGAGAGAGGAAACATTAAATGCTAGAGACTTAGTCCTGAATATACTCCTATAGAGGATAAAATTGCTTTAAGTGTTCCTAAACCTCTGTTTGACAGATCACAGAACAGTTAGCTCTTCATATGCTGAAGGTTTTAGACACAAATTGTCTATTTCTATGCCTTGGAAAGAAGGAAAAGTTAGGGAAATTAAGACTTTATGATACAATCAGAGAGGTATTCTGAACATTAACTCACACCTGCATCTAACTTAAACCAGTATAGATTTAAAAAAACACAGTAGTTTACTAACAGTTAGAGCTGAATAAGATTTAACAGTTAAAACTCAAAACAGAAAACTAAAATGATACTTGTCTGAAAAAGCAACTGGAAGAATCATGTTTATCCCTGCTGTCACAATGGGACGAGAGAACTGAAGAATTTGTCTCCTCAGAGATACATCTGCACTGCTGAAGTCTTCTCAGATCCCTACCAGTTCTGGATAGATTGCTCACAACTGTGACGACGGTTTTTATTTCTAAATAAGTACCACATCTTGCTAGTGAAACAAATATAAGCTAGGTCACTTCAAGGCTGACCAGCTGTGAATGCTGTAAATGGAGTTGCACTTAATATGCTAAAGAAAATTTCAGCTGCTGTGAACTTTATCAAGCCCTTTACTTAACATACTTTCCGTATTCTTCGTATCTATAGACAATTCAAAACCTCAGTTCTAAATTTGAGGTATCCCATATTATTTAAAACTTGACTTGAGGAAGCCCAAACACTATTATTAAAATGACAACTAAATCCATAAATTCATCGCTGTAAAACAATCCTAGCCAAGTGTTTAGACATTTTCTACATTCAAGACATCAAATATTTCCTCAAGCTTACCTCACAAAACTAACGAAATTGAAAAGAACTGTAATTTAGATATTGTTTAAAGATGTTTATATAGAGATATACTTTAGTTGTATTCTATCTATAGTGAATATTTTATCACTATTAAACACTTCAATTACAAATACAGTGTGTCTATTTATACTTGTTTTCAATTAAACTAAAGATGGTCTACAGGGATTCACTTTAAATCAACATACTTTGAGCACCTTAATAAACCTGAAGCCAAACCAAAATCATAAGCAACTTTTCTCCATATTTAACTCCACATTAAAGCTCAATTAATCACTTACACATACAGTCTCTACAGAAAATTCCATCTGCCCCATATATAAATTGTTTTGAATAAAGAAATTCTGAACTGCACCATCACAAATACAGGGAAAATCTGATTTTACTTATCTTGCTTGGAAGTTTAAAAAGTCTGATAAATTTTATTTAAAGATGGACTTAATAAGCGTTGCTATACTACAAAAGCATAATATTCATTCACCAGCATCTAACATTCTGTAACAGAACTACTACAACCATCTTCCAGATGGAAGGAACTACTATCATCAGCTTCATCAACTGAAGCTCTTCTGCTGTGCTCTTATTTGTAGCAGATACCTGTGTCTGTGTATTTTAAACTCGAGCCTTCTCTGCACAAAGCAAGTATACTGTCATTCACAGAAACCTACATTGAATTCTACTAGCAAACTGTTCCTTAGACTATAAGATCTCAATAGCAAAAACTGGTAGTCATGCTGATTACAAACATCGGTGGTAACTAACAACACTAGGAACTCCTCAATGTTAAGTTCAAAATGTTACTTTTAAATATGCTTCACAGATTAATTTATAAATTTGAAGCATATTAATCTTAGTTTTATACAGTATACTCTACAAGCACACAAAACACATGAAAAAATAGAGACCAACCATTTTATCTGACCACAATTAAATCATAACAAAATATGTTTATCTTAAAAAGATAAGTTCTCTAAGTTCTCATAGTAAAAATATCATTTTCAATATTTCTGTGGAGAATTCTGGGAAGAATAAGTTTACTTTTAAATTTTCGCATGGTAATCTGTTTCAACAAGTTCATCTTTTAAAGTCAGAGTACAGTTTGACTAGCATACTTGTTGAGAAGTCAACTCCCAGAAAACAAAAAGCAATGCCAAAATAAACAGAATCCAGTTATTTTATCAAGACAACATCGACCTATTTTGTTTTCGGCTGTTCATACAAGGAAACCTATCAATTTACTCAATGTCAGTGCTACAGATAAAGCACTTCTATACAAGATCACGTATTCTGGGCTTTTGGGTTTTTTTTTTTGTTTTGTTTGTTTGTTTGTTTTTAATAAACTAGAGAACCACAACAAATCTTCCCACTCTGAATAGTTTTATAAGTCTTACAACTTAACAGTTTTGTTAAGTTTTATATGAGCCAGAACAGGTCAGCCTTTAATTACAAGCTGACTGCAACAATGTATGTATGCTAGAAGTCTGCTTCTCTAATACTTCGGAGAATGAGAATCACTGTTGCAAAATAAACTAGGATTTACTTTTATAATTTACAGGATGCGCAAACAGACAAGTACCGATTTTTCATTTTGAAACTATATATGCACAAGCGAGAGCCTTTCTTATACACAGAAGCTCAGTGAAAGCAAGGAATTAAATACAGGAACACCACTAAAGATTCTCTTAGAGAAATACTAGAGAAATAGTTTTGGTATAGAGGCAATCAATTTGCATTCCTTCTATACAATAGCAGTTCCATCAATCATCAGAACAGTCTAGCAGCTGGTTTAACAGCTGCACATATAAATAGGAAAAGTATACATGCAAACAGATTGATTCAATATGCTTTAAGACCAAATACTCCAATAGAACTACAAAGATTTGTTACAAGCTACAGCCAAGTTAAGAGGGAAATAATACACCACTTAGACAGTAACTTAGTAATACATGCAATTATACTACAATTTGTGCAACTATTCAAAATGATCAATCTTCACAGCACTTTCTATTAAACAGAAAGCAACTAATACAATAAAAAAACTTGATGAGGAAAAAACATATGATGCAAGAACCTTTTCTTCCTGGGGCTGGGGGAGTAATACAGTTGTCAGTAAATTTAAACTTATCCTGCTTCCACCCCTACTTGAAATCCACAGCTAAAGAATTGGTCATTTAAGGCAGTAATTCCAAAGAATGCTTACCTTACAGTAATCAATACAAAAGTTCAAATAGTTTCAAATATTATAGTCACCACAAAGTTTCCCTAGGGAACATTTATGAGAATTTAAAAGCATTCTATTTCAGTATTTGCCAGAAGTCTAAACATACTAAATGTTCACTGTGCTAACAACAAAACTTGTCAAATACATAAGACATTATTTCTGATTTGTAGCAATAGTAAGAAAATATTTCATGAATGTAATTTCAAACCACTATTAATCATCACTTGCTATCATTTAAGCTTAAGCACCAAGGATAAAAGCAACAGATAAAATATTTCAGTAGCAATCTACAAAAATCCATTCTTTTCTGTATATTTATATAAAATTTCTCTCAACTATGAGACTTTCCTTCCTACAAACTTCACATGAGACATTTATGACATTCCTCAAATTTGGAATTTCTAACTGCATTAATCTTTTATGTTCGAAATAAATATTTACATATTAGTAGCTTACAAGATTCTGAGAATCAAAAAGAGAAAAAGAGGAACAGCACACTTTAGAGCCTTGGTGATTCTACTCAGCCACAAATTCAAGCTTAACAGTCTACAGACTATGCAACTGGTTAACAGCATATATTAATGCAGCAGATCTGAAACAGTGGCTAAAGAGAAGCCACGACTACTACAATAAAAAGGAAAAACAAATAATGATTTTTGCCTGCAGCACATGATTTAACACAGGAAGCAGCATAGGCTGCAAACTTTTCCTTTCTGATTTCCACAATACTGCAATAATAGCACTACATTAACATCTATGACCTTTTAGCTTCTATCCCTTAGTTATTTACAGAACAGTTTACCATGCTACAAGTCATACAGTGATTACACTAGGATGAGAGTAATGGAAATAAGTTTTAAGAATACTGTTTTAAAGGGTATGAACAGTAACTACAATATTTAAGGATATGTAAATATTTGTAAAGTAATACATATTCTTGGAATAACATATGTTAGCACATCATCATCACAACATACTTGGAATGACAACCAAACATGCCAGAAAGCATAAGGTTATCAACAGTTATTTGAAAACTGAAAGCAGTCCCTGCTTTAACTATGATCAGATGAGTTCTTATGGCTTTTTGAAACTTTGAAAAGTTATCAAAGTTTAGTTCTATTCTTTTAACTAGAATGGATAAAAACAGAGATGTTCTACAGATATTAACCATCCTTCCTAACTACACACTACTGTCCTATATAATTCATTCATTACCACAGGCTGTACGTCAGTTTACTACCTTGTTGGCAGCAAACTCCTCCAGAAGCCAGTAAATAGTAACTCCAAGCAAGACAAAAACCACAGATCCTTACCCCAAAAAGGCACTAAATGAGTTAACCAAAACACTCATTGCTGTACTGCAACGGCAACACAGCATGTATTCACAAGGCAGCAGTCTTAAACTTTCCAGGTTTTTAATCAAAGTCCACAACCATATCAGAATGGTCTGCTTTCTTTCCAGCAACAGCCTATATGTAATCCTTGAGCACATGAATGAATAAGGCAGTTAAAAACTGCATGAAAAAAAAATACAAGCATGGAAGAAGAAAGTCCAACAAGTTCTATTAAAAAAGGATGTAGATACAATTTAATGCTGAGGCTGTCCCTAAGTCAAAGAAATAAGAAATACCAGAAATCAAGAAAGCACATGGGAGGGAAAGCGCTGGTCTCTGCTTTTGCACGTCTCAAGGTGAGAAAAAAAAAAAAAAAAAAAGAAAGAAAAAAAAAGAAAAAAGAAAACCACCCTTTAGGAAAGTACTAGCCTAGACTGATCTTTCCCTGACATAACCTGACTTTTAAATAAATTGAGTAAACAAAAAAACAAAAACAAAACCACACAGAAAAAAGATCACCAGATATCTTTCTTTGAAAATGTCCATACCTGTGGAAGCGCAGTATTGAGCTGTCTCTGCAAGGAATCTCTCTCATGACCAACTTCATGTAGCTTGCCCTGGGTCAAGGCCAGCGTCTCCTGAGTTTCTCTTAGTGTTTCCAGAAGGCGATCCCTTTCTTCCAACATGGACACCATTAACTGCTCAAAATGAGAATCAGCATCTGACTGCAATGGGGAACCTGAACCATGGCCTCCATTTCCCCCAGAGGGAATCTCTGCCTCACTGATGGTTGGCATCACCTCACACATCATCTTGAAATAAAAAAAGACAAAGACCATAAATTTCAGTCAAACAAATCGAACATGATTAGCAAAGGAACTCTGGATACTACTCATAATATCATGTTAGCTTTCCCAATGATAGCATCAGTAAAGGTTGCCAAGACCTTAGTGTTTGCCACTATTTCATTAAGACTGCAGGAGAAAAGGTATACAATCAATTTAATCAAGGCATTACTTTATAATGAGAATCTTGTTACTTCTTGCAAAACCAGATTTCTACAGCTACATTTCAAACTATGAGTTCATTTTAATGGATTTGTATTTCTGTTAAGAACAAACTGCTGCTGAGCTCTTTAAAAAAAGAGATGAAATACGCAGCAAGCCACAAAAAAGCCTATATACTTGAATTTGTTACTGATTACACTGTACATTTTGAGAATCATTATGTGCCTCTTCCCATTCCTGACATACACAAAGATGGTACCTAAACAACTGTTTTGAGCTTATGCTAGGAGCACAATCTCTACGTTAAAATTCGATGCATGTAAATTAACAGTAAATCCAGACCCTCCAACTCAAGAGATAAACATGTAAAAGATAAAAGCCGTCAACAGTAATAAAATAATAAGAGAAAGCAAAATTTCATCACTAAGTGGTACCAGCTGTCACTGTTAATAACAGGAAATGTAAGTGAAAATAATCGAAGTCATGGCATGAATACAGTTAACAGTACAAGTTTAAGTACATTACTACAGTTAAACTGGATCCATCTTTAAAAGACACTAGCAGATCACCACAAGAGGTGGTGACATAAGCTTTTTTAAAAGCACAGAAAAAAACCCCACAAATATAATTACTGCACATTCTCACTGAACCATCAAGACTTCTGAAGGTCTCCAGATAGCCTCTCTTTGTGTTAACAAATCTATAACACAATCTATGACACAAAAGAAGTTCTCTCATGTCCTCCCAGGTACCATAAATTTTGTTCTCAGTCTTAAAATTCACATCAATACCCGAATGCCTTAAAAGAATAATTAAACTTATTCAGAGTGTTATAGTGGGACCACATCTTTGAATCTTTTGAAAGACTTTAAGAAGCCTGAAGTGCTTCTGAAGTGCTTACATTTTTATGCATGATTACCATAAGGCCTGTATTTTCAACACCACTACATCATTTACCTTGCTCAGTGAAATAAAAAGGCTTGGAAAACAGGCCTCAAACTTCCTGCCGTACCAGTTCTTCTGTTTTTAGTTTTTTATCACCCAAATCGTTCAGACTGTAAAGTATCCATTCAGCTCTAGTCCAATGTCTATGTAATCGAAATACCTACACACATGAAAATGAATAAATCTGCCAAGCAAAGAGCAGATCCAGTAAAAAACAGTAGCAGCTTCAGTTCACTAGTCAAGTCCTCAGAACAGAAGAACGTGAAAATAAACTGTTTCAGCTTCCCATCTCTCTATTACTGGCCCCTAGTTCCTGCAGCAGCTGGGATGGGGGAATCATGTGCAGAGAAAAAATATCCTGTCTCGCTGGTGCAACAAGCTTCAATAGTTCCTCGCTCTGAAATTCCACTCAAGTCACAACCACTTGATTGACCAGAAAAAGGACACGATGGAAAAACAGCTTGAGTTTTCTCGCCAAGGATGTGGAAAAGCCTCCTTTCGTTCCTCCTCTGTTAATTCCAACCGGAGGCTCTCCTTTCAGTTTCCTGGGTCTTAGCTCAAACATTTATAATCCTAACAGCGAGGAGCTGATCGCGGTTTGAAAGGCGAGGAGAAAGGCGACTCGCTACTTCGCCTGCATTGCTCTTCCAGGCGCACGCTGGCCCCGGCCCGTCCCGGCGACGATGCTGCGGAATTTCGGTATCCAGCCGAGAGGGATGAAAGAAGCCGGCCGGGGTCGGAGGCAGGCGGCGGGGAGGCAGGCCCCGGAGCCACGGGGAAAGCGGCAGCTCGCCGCCGGCTCTCGACGCCTCTGCGCCCTGCGGAGGCCGCGGCAAACAAAGATGCTCGGAGAGGCCGAGCCGGGGCTCCCCGCCGCCGCGGGAGCGCCGCGCCGCGCCTCCCCGGGAGCGCCGGGGCCGCGCGCGCCCTGCGAGCCGGGCCCGGCTCCGCCCGCCGCCACCTCCGCGGCCGCCGGCGAGGGGCTGCCGCGGCCGGCTGGCACCGCTGCTCCGCGGCGGCGGCCTGGGCCCGGCGGTGCCGCCGCGGCCTCAGCGGGCGGTGAAGGCCGCGCGCGCTCCGAGAGCCCCTCCGCGGCCGCCGCCGCCGCCGCCCGGACCCCGCGCCCGAGCCCGCCCCGCCGCCGGCAGCGCCAGCCCCGAGCGCTGCCAGCCCCGAGCGCCGCCGCCGCCGCCGCCGCCGCCTCCCGCTTCTCCCGGCGCCCTCTGCGGCCTCTGCATAAATCAGTGCGGGGCCCACAATGCCGCGCGCGGGGGCCGGGCGCGCCTACCTTCCTGCCCCGCCGCCGCGGCTCCGCGGGTTCGAGTCCCGCCGCCCACGGGCGCCGGCTCCCGAGGAGGGGCCTGGCGCTCGCCGCCGCGCAGGGCAGGCGCGCTCGCCCCGCGCCGAGCAGCGAGCGCTGCGTGTGTCGGCGCGACGCGGCGCGGCCCTGCCGGCGCCCGCCCGCCCGCCCGCGGCCCGCAGCTGCGGCCTGCGCCTGCCGCCGCGGCCTGCTTCCCCCCACCCTGCGCCCTCGCCACGTTCATTTAAACAGCCTGTCTCTCAGGGCAGCTGCGGGGCGGTGGTTTTACCCGGTAACCTCGTATAACTAGCGGCCCTGGCGCGAGGAAAGCGGCTGGAGGAGTTAACGCCCCGTACAGCTCTCCCATCCACACAAAGCGACAGGCCAAACAGCGCGAAGGAGGTTTTTTCCACTGCAGTTCATGCCCTATTTGCGCGCTGGTATAGCTTACTCCCCGCAGGAAAGTGGGTTTGGATGCATTGACAAAAGAACTCTCTTTTTTTTTTTTTTTTTTCCCCTTCCTTTCTTTTTCCAGGATAAAACTGTTTCCGAAACTGGAAACACTTTCCATTTGAGCTTCTACAGCTTTTGCTCTGTTCCAGGTTCATCATCTTTTTAAGCGTTTTTCAAGCACCTGAATTGGGTTTTAATTTGTGGGCAAAGCTTAGAAAAATACTCTTCTCTCGCTTACATTTGAAGCCTTTGTGAAAAGTTTGTGTGACTTCAATAAACCTTCACTGAGCAAAGCATTAGCATTTTGCACCCCGTTCTTTCTTTTATAATGCAAAGCTGCAGTAAGCGTCGAGGGCCAGTTACACAGGCGGCTTTATGTCATGCCAGGAAATAACAGTCCCTGCACTTCAGATTGTGCAGTTTTGTGGCCGAGTTATGTGACACCTAATTGGTAAACACAACATACAGGCACGTAGCATTGAACAGAGGCATTAATTACTTACTCCCTTCCAGCAAATACAAAAATTTTTACAATTACTAAAGTAACTCATTGTGGTCTGTATTTGTCTTTGGTATTTGAGCCCTAAGGTGAATTTGGGTCATATTTTTAAAGTTTTTCTCTAGAACCATGAGATCTAGATTTTCTTTTATCATGAAGTTTCTGGTATGATCACATCACTCTGGAAGCTAGAGCTTTAAAGAAAAAGAACATTCAAATCACGAGTTCTGTCAAATACTGGTTAGCACAGATTTAATACTGAGCAATATACATCTGAAATGTGTAAAATACTGAAAACTGATTTTTCAATATAGAAACAGTAGCAAAAAAGTTAATTGTGTCATTTCAGAGGAAACTCTTCTAATGATATTGATTAACCAATGTTGTCAAATAGTATAGCACAACGCTATTATTTATAGAATTGAATATATTTATGATTATAAACTTTGATTTTAACATAACCTTAAAGTGATCATAGGACTGGCAGAAGGAAGGGGATTCCAGGCTTCTCTTTCAACCTGCTGCTTTGCCTGCACTGAGGGTTTCTTTCACGTAATTGTTGTGTAGAACTAGCAACAGAATCTAGGCCATGGTTATGAAGCACAGCAATGTATTTCTGGGATAAAATGAAGGTAATACTTAGCGCTTAAAAATATGCCCATAAAATTACCTTGAAAATAATCTGCTCTTTTATTTCTAAGCAAATTTCTACAGCGCCTGCTTCTAGATCATTCTCCCAAATACTCTGTTTGTCTTTGCATTAGCAAAATCATCTGCTATAACTCCCGTGCAATTTATGGACAATTATATCGCGTATACTATAGGTGCTGATTTTATTTCCTTCTTTAAAGAAAACAAAAACACTCTGCTAGCTTGACCTTTTCTTTGAAAAGCTAAGCAAGACACTGGTAAGACTACTTAAATTCTCTGTATGCAAGTGAAAAGCTAACCCAGCTTCCTGAATGTGGTCACAAACACTTAGAAGAGGAGAGAAGAGATTTCCTAAATCTCAGATTAGAATTTTGGATTATTTTTTCCTTTCTCTATAATGCAATATTAAGGAAAAATATAAAAGCATAATTAAGTCAAACTGATACCAGCCTGATAAACTGTAAAAATTAGATAGCAATAAATTAAAAAAAAAAAAAAAAAAAAAAAAAAAAAGATTTCCTCTTCCTCATTATATATATAAAAAAGGTAATTTTCTGGAAGATTAAAGCTTTTTGCCCTGCTATCTTCATTTTGTACTACAAGTGTCATATCAAAGTGATAGTTGTGCTTAATTTTTAGAAGAAAGCCGTCAATATTGAAAATTAATGTTTTTGTTGTGGAATCATTGATGAATAATAACCTAGGGACTAACCTTTTAAATAATGTCCTGCAGACCATTAGTGTTTTAATCTGTGGTTGCAGACCGGCCATTTCAGAAGTTAGATCCACTGGTCTACTCAATATCTAGTTCAAACAGTTTCTAGAGTGCAGGCTTACCCTTGCATGAAAATACTCTTTGAAACACAGAAGAGCATTTCATTTTAATTCTGAGGGGAGGAAAAGCACATTTTACAAACAGACTAGTGAAACGATAAACAAGTGATAAAAAAAACTCAAAATTTTCTGTCATTCTCCAAATGTTACTAGATATGGATCCCCTACTGCCTTGATTTGATTTTCATTTTATGCATGAGTCAAATGGATAAATTCTGACTGTAAAGGCTAAAAAGTTAAACACCACACTAGGCACAACTGATGATCTCTAGTTGGACACTGCACTACATCCAGTCAGACTGATATACCTCATACCTAGCTTCTGTAGCACAAATTCATATGCAAACCTTTGTATTCATGTATATCCTAAAAGAGATCTTTGCATTTTCTTCAATGTGGGATGACTTGGAATATGTTTTTTTTTTTTTCTTTTTGCTTTGGGCTTAAATGGTTAAACACAAAAATAAACTGTTGTATATATCTACCAGCTATAATCATGCTTCATTAGCAAAGCAAACAGCATATCACAGAATTTGGGACTGGAGAATAAATATTATCCATCTATCTCCATCCATTAATGTTCACTTCAGCCGGTTTGATAACAAGGCCTAAGCACTCTCACATTCAGCTTTCCCAGCTTTCCTCATCCGTGGCCAGAATTCCCATCTGAGCAGCATTTGAGCTGTAGAGCCTCCTCAGCCTAAAGGAGTTCTTACCTATATCTCTGTCAGCTTCCAAATCTTGTATTGCTCTGTACACAGATGGCTTTTAGAGGTGAGAAGGAGGTGTTAATGGTTAGCCCCTGCCTTTAGAAATGGGTTCCAGTCTCCACAGACAATAGGCGGGAAGAGAGCTCACATCATATCCAAGAGGCTCCATTTCCCCATGGATAAAGCAGTATTTATCTGTGCTCAGAAGGATGGCTTATTTCAAGAGCAAATTTGAATCCAGAATTTGCTTTTTAAGGATATTTGCTTTTTTTTTGTTTGTTTTAAGGCATTTTACTTTGTGAATTCCACACACAAAGACTAGACCTTCTGAGTTGCAATTTCTAAGAACCCTCAAAAGTACTTGAAAGACCTGACTTTGAAGTCAGATTGTTATGCCTGTGTGGACTGTGTGGAGTCCTGCGTAGCTCAGAGTCCAGCAAAGCGTCAGCACTTCGAATGCCACAAATATGACCAAATAATCAAATCTTTGCATAATGCTCTGTGTTGCACATAATACACACAAAATACCCAGGATATAAAGTCAGAAGAACTCCCAGTTATTTACTGTAAAATACCAAAAGATTTCTTGATGTTCCTATTTACTCCATAGCAAAGAAAAAGTTCCCTTTCTCCTCCCTGCTAGGCTTGTAACCCGAGACATACCATATAACATCAAGAGCACTAGCGGCTTAGGTGTTTTGAAGTAAATGAGTATGATGTCTCTTCTACAAGTTCAGCGAGAGGTCTGGCTCCCCGTCTGTGTCATTTAGTGAGATGTTACACTCGCAGAGCTGTCCAAAAGGAGCCGTGCTCTAAATCAGCTGACAGCAAAGTAATCGGTTCGGGGACCCAGGTTAAATATCTATCCACTCTTTACACCTCACAACTGCATGATGAAATTCAAACAAAAGATGTTAAAAACAGGGAGGAGAAGAGCAAAAAAAAAGCCTGCCTTTCCTGTCACATGATAAATTAGATCCCAATGTTTATCCAAGCTCAGCAAAACAGCAAGCTCTTCCTGCCCGCTGGCAGCCGGCGCGTTTCAGGGAGGGAGGTCGTGGTGTCGGCCGGGCCTCGCCGCGTTCCCGGCTGGCAGCCCGGCTCTGAGGACAAACACCTGCGGCCAGGCGCAGCCTAGAGCTGCATCGCTGCTTTAATGCAAATGCTGCCTGCCCCCGCAGCGCTTTGGGGGTCGGTCGGAGCGAGGTTTCCTTCAAGGGCCCCCAAGTCATGCTTACAAACACAAAACCGCCACTGGACATAGTCAAAGATTGCCTACGTATTTTTTTTTCCTTCTGAGTTGAGCCTACCATACCTTATTTACTCCTTGTCCTTTATAGGTGGCTTTGACTTATTGGCAAGATGTGTTTTGAACATATTTCGGTCATTGCATGCTGCAATGAATAGATGAAAGAATAGGATTTTTGCCAACAGCAGTGATCATTCTTTTGTCAGTAGATAGACGTGACCTAGACTATTCTTTTGCCATAACAAATGTATCTAGAGATTGCTAGATGGAAGAAACTCTTTGCCTGAGGGAGATGGAATAAGAGGGGAAGAAACGGGAGAGTGGCCTGTAGACAAGAGGACAGAAGCAATTAATGGTTATGCCCAAGTATAAAGATAAGAGCACTCATAAGTGTGTCAGCCCTTTGGCGACAGAAGCCATGATTTCTAGAAACCATGGTTTAATGCATTTTTTTTTACATTATTACTATAATTATATAAAATCGACTTAAATAGATGTGTGTCTGATTTATATAGGTGTAAACCAGATCAGAAACAGCCCTTCTGAAATCTAACAGGGTTTTGAGTTGGATTTACTCCATCTAATAAGAAGAAAAGTCTCCCCAAAATGTGCGGAAAACTCTTAAGATGCCAGATGAAAGTACAATATTTTTTGTGGATGTCAAACCTATGTCTATACCAGAAATATTTTCCAAACATAACCAGTATTCCTGCAACCAAAAATGTAATGCCCACACAAGCACAAACCCACTGAACTCAAAAAGGCTTTCAGCTTAAGGCTTATTTGTGCAGTTTGCAGCTCAAATGATTGCAACTATTGCCTTTTTTTGTATAGATTTACAAGGGCAGAAATCCTCCTAGGCTAGGATGATATTCTAAAGAAAAGTATCACTAATTTCCATCTTGAGTGACATATATCCTTAATAGCTAATGAAAATGTAGTCTATGCTAAGTAAAGATTTTAACATATCTTAAAATATATCTTGAAATATTTTTTTTGGAACTATGATGAAATATATACACCCAAATGTGCATTTGATTGTAACAGAGTTGCACATTTTTTAGTTACACATACTTTAAAAAAAGAATACATGGCCAAATCCATGCAACAGAGTTGTAAATAACGTTGAAACAAGAAATGTCTTGAGTGAAGAATTCAGAAACAGCTGTCGTAATGCATTTCCTGACTAAGTAAAACAGGTTTGGAGACATTCCACCTGACTGACCACCTACATCATGAACCCATTTACCCTGGCTTCCCTCTGTAATCAGCGGAGCGCGAGAACCGCTCCATGGGAGTGACTCCGATCTTTGGTGTGGTCCATGAATCACCCTCTCAAGATTCTTGTCTTTTCTCATTGACTACACAGGGAGCCTAGGGCAGCTGGACGTCCGCCTTGGGAGCCACAGTTTGATGTTTAAAACTATGAGACAAATCCAGGTGGGGATGCTGGAAACAGACAAGAAATAGGAAGCATATTTATAGGAAAGCAAGTAAAATGAAGGTGAATGGATTTAGAAATAAGCAGTTCTGTTACCAGCTTTATTGCTTTGGATTTAGCAGCCAAGGGCTTGTTATTTGTTAATTTAAAATGGTCTGGAATTAAACAATTTTATTTGCAAAATTGGGGCCCAGAACTTCAGAGATCAGAGCTGGAACAGTCTCTCAGAATTCATGGCTGTATGTAGTACAGGTGAAATTTGAATTATCAAGAAAAAAGAATAACTTTTTTTTTTTTTTTTTTTTTTTTTTTTTTAATTCTAAACACCTTGTCTACCTGTGTGCTGATCCTCCAGTGAGCAACACAACCGTTTAGCTTTTCATCCGCTTGTTTTTCAAGACCCCAAGAGAGAACAGGAGTTGGTTTCTGTGAAGGTCATTTCAAAATGGGGGCTTCAGTCTTTAGAATGTTTTAGGACCTACTGAGAGAAAGAAATACATTTAAAAATTATATTATTCTAATAGTAACAGATGTGAGTAGCTTTATAAATAGTCTGACTGGAGTAAATAGAATTTCCATGTGAAGTAACACTTCTGTTCCTATAAGTCAGAGCTTGAAGAGAAAAAAAAATTATTTTCTGGAGCCTATGCAAAGGCTCCTACTGCTTCAAGTGGCTTTGGAGTAGGCACTAAGCAAACTTGACGATGATTTCTATGTACTCAGTAACCTCTATTATTAGTCCTTCATAAGGTAGGTAGATAAAAGCATTTGAAAAACAAATAAAAAGGTCTTGTTTAGTACTTGAACCTATTTTTAATCCCTAACTGACTAGATTTCAAGTCGATAACATGCTTTTATTACACATACATTGCTTGGATGAAATTATATCCTGCAATCATCATCTTCATTATTCAGATTTATGCTGAACTGAAATACTCAGCTGTGTCTGTGCAGATAATAACGTTAGTAAGTATTACTCTGAAATTGAATATATGTAAACCATATAAAACAAATTTTCTGTGCAATCAGCTTCAGTGTACAGGCACATGACAATCTAAATGATTTTTTCAGGGGATTCATAGGTTTACATACACAAGAGGTAAATATTTTTATTTTCACCGTTTTAGAATTCTCTGATCTGTTCAAAGTATTAACTAACAATACTCATTTGCTACAATTAATTGGCTGAGATGGGGACTAAAAAAACACTTACTCTACATGGAGTCATAAAGAACACTGCAATAGATAAAAGATCTTAAAAGTATGGAAACTTGCAGTGAAAGCATTTTTTTTGCCAAAAGAATTCTCTGGTGTCAGTCTGATCCTAAGGTTCGAATGAAATTATCTGTCAACAGGTATGGTGTATTAAACTGCTATCAGAGAAAGTTCATTTCCCAACATTATTCTCCTGTTCTGGTCAATAGCAATTCTGCATAGGCAGCCAATTCATTTAAAAACAAATTTTACCTTCAGCATTTGGACAAGAAGGTTGCTATGTAGCGGTTGTTGTGTTCAGATGCGTGTATTAAGGACATCTAGGTCCTTGTCAAAGCAAGGACCTTTTTTAACAATAAATAAAAACATAATGAAGCCCCTTACCCTTTTTTTGGTTGCCATCAGCAGTGTTTCTGTTACCTGCCTGCCCAAAATTACCTCTCACAGGAATCTACGCTATAAAACTTCTACAACTACAGAGCACATAGAGAATGTAAAAAGTGAGGAAGACCTTTTGCAGCTCCTGCAATTAGGAGATTAGGCAATTAGGGAAGCCAGTGTAATCATTATGCACAGTAAGGTAGTAAAAATTCCAATAATTCCTCTCATGACTACATAGGCCGTGTGCTTTAATAACATCTCCTCCATCAACATTATTAATCCTCATGTATAGTACTTATATCTTCCAGAGAGAATACCTAGTTCTCCTGACTTGGATGGCAATTTTTCAATAATACACCTGAAGCTCAGCTAAAGTGGTCAGATAATTAGACTTTAATTTTTAGTCATTAATATTTTTGAAAAATAATTAGCTTACTGAAAATTTTAGTTTACTCCTTCCTGAAAACGTATTTTTGGGCAATTTCTCCCTAGAAAAAAAATCTGTTGTTAAGAACAAAACATACACAGCTTTGGTTAACTACTGTACCTGCACATTTTGGACAACCAAGAGTCTGACCCTTTTCTTTTGATACATAGCTTTTTCTTTAATTAGTCCATCCTCGGCTCTGGTGAATGGTACTTGCATTGCAAATGGAAGCTAACATTGCCATAATTAATTAGATTAGCCTCCTGCTTGATATTGGCATAAAATAGCTCTTCGTGTGTCCCAAAGACACTGGTGCCAAGTCCAACTGAGTGACGGTGTCCAGCGGTGCACGCAGTACACTGGTGTGCACATCACTGGCACGTAGAGAAACTCACCGCAGAGGGGTGGCGTTTGGAGCCAGCGGCGGCTACACTAGTGAGAGCAGCGAAAATGGACTCTCACCCTACGTACCTGCACTTAAGTATTTGTCTGAATATGAACACCACAGTTCCTATTTCTTGCTCTAAGTGGAGTCAGACTTCTTATAAGCAAGCTGTGCTTCTTGATTGGTCCGTGTGGGTCACTCCTTCATGTTCAAACATCTTACAGGAGCATGTTTGTCTTCACCTAAGGTTTGATATGTGTCCTCAGCTGCCTTCAAGGTCTTAACGTGCAGTCTTTTAACTCCTCTTGGCCATCAACAAGTGATTTGCTCCTATGTTGCGGCAGATATTACTCTCAGTCGCTGCGGTTTGCCTTTGCCTTTTTCCTGTTTGCATGGATGTCTTGTTCCTTTGTGTGGAGGTATTACATGGCTTTTTACCTAATAACTGCCATCATTAAGTAATTGCTATTTGATAAAAGCTTTTTATAACTTAGCTGCTCAAAGTAAGATTGTAGCCTGTAACTTGCAAGAGAAAAAATAGGACAAAAAGATTTAAAACATTGCCCTCTCCTGCTCTTGGGAAAATAATTCTTATTTCTAGGAAGCTGGACAAAAGCCGAAAATGCCCTATCAGTGTCTTATCCCAAAATCATATTCATTAATTAATCCTACAACAAAGTGAGAATAACAAAATATATTTAACAAATGCCAATAACCATCATGTATGAGATATAAAGGGGAACGGAAACTCATGAAAGAAAAGATGGCAGACCTGACATTGTTCAATTATGGTATAACAAGCAGAACAGATGGTTTTTTAATTCTTCTTTTTGTTTCAAAGCTAAATTCCTTGTTCTCCTGAACACTGTCCATATTAAAGATACTTTGACCATACCATCTATTCACACATTTAAAAGAGTTAACATAAATACTTATACATGAACACGTTCCAGGTTAGGTTTGTAAATTAAGTTGCCACAACAGGCTTAAGTTTTTCACAAAGAGATGGAGAATGTTGGTCACTTTTTTGTGTGTTGCGTATCAGTCCATAGTCCAAATATAGGTCAGATCCTCTGGCAAATCTAAGCAAACTTATAAACTTCTTTTGCCCCTTAAATAATTTTAGATGAATAATACCTAAAATTTCAGGAACCGTTAACATTTCTCCATATGCAAATGTGAACTGTTATGTCTAGCCAAGGTGAGATTAATTTGGCAGTTTCAGTCTAGTGAACTGTTGCTATTTCGTGAAAGGCCATCAAGGAACGTGGTGCCGAACTGTTCTTTGCATCTTTTAAAATGTGAAGCCAAAGATTAAAATGGCAGAGACTCACTTGACTTCTGCCTTGATTATTCAGAGACCCAGTAGGAAACTGTACCACTCCTGAGCAATATTTCTTATGGCTCAGAAGTAAATGCCATTCTTTCCGTGGTGCTGTAATGTTCTTCACAAACAACTCAATTTAAAGCGTGCACAGAATGAGGAGGAAGTTTCTTCCATTTGCTTTGGTCACGTATGCTGTTTCTAAACTGCACCATACCTATAAAATACTTTTACTTGGTGATGCCAGATTTCCCAGTGTCTGCTACTTGTAAGAGCTGCATAACAGCGAAGATGACAAAGGGTTAATGTCAGCACTATGTTGATTTTGTACTAGTCAAAAATATTAGATTGAAGGTAGCTGCTGCACATTAAGAGTAGCAGATGACAACTCTAATGTATGCTAGGAAATCAGCCCGTTCTTGCATTTAAATCTAGGGGACAAAAACCCAATGATTTAAAATCACTTTTTGTCTGCTTGATCTTGAAGGTGCAGCAGCTGGTCTTGAATTTGTACACAGGTGTTTAGGGTTTGCTCAGAAATACAACACAATTGTTTCCAGCAAAACTATGGCTGCTCCTGGGGAATGTCACAAGGATATGTATCTCTTTACAGAGATACTATAGAGCTTAAATGATAGAATTTCTGAGAAACAGTCTTGAGAAATAGCCCTGCCAGGAAACCTTGTTTTCCAGATTCTATCAAATAGTTCTATTTAAGGGTGTGCATATGTATACACATGCTATATATACATATACATGTTTGTGTGTTCATTTATATATATTTGTGTGCATGCACGCCTGTGAAATACAGAATTGGGGAGGCACACTATTTTTCATGCCTAATGCTTTGTCTCCCTAATAAACTTTCATTTCACCAAAAATAACGTGACACTTCTGTGATTCCATATACATCTTTAAACAGTGTACAAGCACTTATGTTCCTTTCATAAATATTCAGCAATTATATACAGCCTTTCCTCTCTAAACAACTACGAATATTCAACTGATAAGGGAAATACTCAGCGATTTAACAAAAATATCCCGCATTATCAGATTTTCACTGTAAACAGTCATCAAATTTTATACCAGCCAAGATCTACAGTGCCCACTTAACTTTTAGATGCCAAGTCCAGTGATGTTTTGCTGGATTGGGATGTTTTTAAATACATTCTGCATAATGTCACGATGCGGTGTAGTCACCACGGGAAAGGCCCTTGGCTCCCAAATTTAAGTGCTCATAGCATCTCTTATCTACATCAGTCACTGACAAAATGCTGTAGAAAAGCCTGTGTATCGGGACACTAGTTAGTTCTTAGCAAGGTTTACAAGTGCACAAGGAAAGGTTTTTCAACTCTCGTGGTTCATTTCGGTTACATGATTAGAGGCTTTTTTGTCTGCCTTCAAGAACGCCACCTTTTTAATATCAAAAAAAGGCAACAGAAACAAGCTGGCAGCATTCTTCACCCAGCAGCTCCCCATTACTTCTTTTCTCATGAAAAAAACAGGAAACTGCTACTGCTGCTATAACATTTGACATGATAATGTTTCAAAAACAGGATATTCCCTGTCTTGCTTACAGGTACTGTGGCAATTCTAGCAGTGCCCATTTTTTTCCTGGCTGAGGTTGTCATACCCTATTTGAACATTAAAAACCACTTGAATGGGCTGTCTGAATGAGTACGGATGATGCGAGAAATGTCAGTCCTCTTCAAACCACCAAGAAAACCACTTTTGACCTTCCTCAGGATTGTACATTATAATTATTCAACATTTAATGATGTGTGGGAGTATTAGTGTGCAAGAGGGAGATAAAAGTAACCTTCTAAAGCAGAAATTAAGACAAGCCTGTGATGCACTTCAAGTACCATTTAAATAGAAGTAACTATGTTCTAATTTCTCCGTAATTCTCCAATTCTGCTGCATCAGCCTGTGGGAACTTCTCAAACCTCACCAAGCAAATTGAGCTCCCCACAGCTCAAACCCGAGCAAGAGACAACATTTTGCCAGTGAGGCCTCCTGTGGCCAAATGCGAACAGCATTTGTGAGTCACTAAGATAGCTCTCCTCAAAAATTCAGTTCAACCTAAGTGAAAGTATTCCTGTTAATACACTAAAAATAGTAGGAATACTAAGCTAGAAAATGTATTAACAATGGCATTATGTTACATATAAATGCAAACTCAGGACTTTCAAAGGTGATGACTGATACTAAAATTAGGTAAATACTACAGTTGTTTTTGCAGTGATACCTACTTTGAGGCTGCCAGCCTAGACACTTTTGCAAACAGTAATTCGTATACCTAAATCAAGACACATAAATCAGTCTTTGACTTTCAGTCTCCGAAACGACCAGCTTCTTTTACACTACTCACTAGCTTATCCAGTTGAAAGAGCAGAGAATCAGGAATTTCTAGAGCTGAGGATTTCTCACTCTTGCAAACACCCCTGTGTTGATTGAGGGACATGAGGAGGAAGGAAAAGGTATGTCTGTGGGGAAAAATAATGATCACAGTATCCTGTGCCATGCTCCTGCTGCTGTTAGCTACCCACAGAGGCTGTAAGGAGCATAAGCATCAGGTACGCTGAGGAGCTTAAGGACTGTTGGGATCTTAGCCACGTGCGCGATATGGAAAAACCAGAAGTGGCTTAGAAACCTTCCTTCCCTGGCACTTCGTACGTGCGGAACGCAGGATGGAAAACGAGGAGGATGGAAACGACATCCACAGAGTTACTCTCACAAGAGTCCAAGTCCGCTGCTCGCGGCTGCCTCTTGCTCACAGGAAGGTACTTGCGTTAGTTTTCTGTTAGACTAACTTAGCAGCTTAAATTCTTATTCACTCAGTTGCATTCACTCATGTGAATAAAGGTAAGTAGCAAGTCAGAGCTGCAGTGCTGGGAATTACTGTGTTCCAGGAAAATAAGAAATACAGCACGAAATGCTAGGGCTTATAAATAATTATCTAAGATAGACCATAAATTTTAATAGCCCTTTTAAATCAAAAAGTCAGATTCCACATCTGGTCTGTGAATTTTAAGAATCACACATACTGTGCAGAAACATTTAAGTTCTTCAGTATTCAAAGTGGTATTCTTTTATATATATATATATAAAAGCGTATGTTTTGAAGAAAATGGTACGATCAAGTCCAAAGTGAAAAAAATTATTTAGGTAGCATATAACAAATATGCAAGTAGCTGTTAGCTAGAAACACTTTCCTGTTTTTAATTCTAATTAGTTTTAATTCATCTGCCTATATTAGTTATTTCAAGCACAAACTTTTAGTTAGACACACTGGTTTGATTCTTACAGCTGAAGTTGGATACCTGAAATGGAAGCACTATAATGTTAAGAAAAATGTTGAACTCAAGTTTCTTAGTCTCTAAGACCTATAGCCTCTCCAGTCGCTGGTATATCCTGTCCATATGGGGCAGTGGAACTCAGAAGAAAGAAATGAGTAAAAAATTCTATTATATATTCCTGCACTTACAGCTTAGATTTTTGACACAGTCAAAAACTGAAGACTACAGCAAATCTGATAATTAGTAATAGCTTCCAAATGTTATTTAGGTAGCTGGGATAGCGAGACAGTAGCATGCTGCAACCATGTGCCCAAAATACTCCAGTGCAAAGGGGATGCCATGGGAATAATAGCTTTGAAGGTTATTCAGGCTAATTAAGGTTTCACACATTAGAGACTTTACAGCAGGAAATCCATGACTAAGTTCTGCTCGCATTTAGCATAACACAAAAAAGAATAAAGGATTTAGATTCCAGAACCCATAGGCCAAGACCTGCCAGGTGCTGCACCCCTTTAATTCCCATTTTCTCAGAATTTTTTTCAGAATTGGACAATATGCCTAGAAGCTACAGGAAGCAGCTCTCAGCGAGTTGGAGAAAAAGTTGTGAAAAAGAAAAAAAGGCATTTAGCTTTATTGTTCAGATATTTTCTTCTTTATTTAACAGATGGATGTGTGTGCGGGAACCTCTCTCTTAAAAAAGATTGTTTAGAGATTTATGTGCTTTTTAAAACAAATACTGCAAATTCTGAAAAAAAAATAATACAAAGATGAAATAATCTTGAGTAGAAGTGTAAAATAAATTAAAAAGCTTTAAAATACTTAGAACTTCATGAAGCTAATGATGACAATAGTTTTGTAGCATCATTTTCATACAAAACCTTTCTTGTGTGCTCACTCTCTACCACGCTTGCACACAAAAATCACTTGTCAACTCACATACAGAAGCAATTTTCATACATCACTTCGGACAAAACTTTGCCACGAGGAGCATGCACACACAAGGTAGCTACTAAAACTCTCAGAAGTCGATAACAGTGAGTACCCAGATTAATTTCTGCAAATTATTTAAAATGAATAGTCCTACTGCATTCAATAGGAATAAAGCATTTAAGAAAAGCAAAAGTGAAAATATTACAAAAATTGTATTTTTAATTGCAAGATTATTGCTTCACATACAAGTATGTAACCTCTAGCCAACTACAAAAAAAGCCCAGTTGAGTATTTCATACACCTCAGATGTCAATGGTCCAACTTTTATCTTTGTGCAATTTCACACAGCACAATAGCCTGGCTTAAAGGCTCCAATACTATGAAGTAAATAAAGATACCAGTTTCATACCTTCATAACATACAAAGTTGACATTAAGCTGCTTGCCTTAGCAAGAGGACTTATATTAGCAATGTAATCCTCAAAAACTGTTTCATAGGTTTTGTTTTTATATACAAATATCTTCACAGTCCTAGGGAGTAAATATTGAAACCCCAACTTTGTTACAATAGGGGTTTAGTTTGTAGACTTAAGGCTCTTAAAAACTGTGACCTGCCATAACTACAATATTACCTCTTTCTTTGACAAACTAAAACTTCAAAATGAAAGAAACTTATTAGCTACAAGTCAAGTAAACTATGCACATGGCATACTTGGAAAACAATAAAAATAAACATCAACCTCCAATACTTACCAATTCAAAGGAATTACTGGATTTAAACTCACCCAGTATTATCAACTGATACATTTTAAATAATGTATATTACATAAAATATTACAAAAAGAAACCTTTTCTCTTTTATTTATAAATAGTTTGATCTAGAAAATGATTGGGTAATTCTCTCCTTACTATTTAATTCTTGAGAGTGTTGTGTGGATGAAACTTACACCTATCTAATTGCCAAGAATGCTCGTGACTTTATTCCACGGAAGTTCCCACACAGAAATCTGTCTTTCTGTATTGCATTAATCTGAACTTTTTTGGCAGCTGAGTAAAGTTGTGCTTCCTTTCTTCTTAACCTACAATTCCCAGAACCCATTGTGTCATTCCCTCTTAACAGTTTATAATGCTGAATTATGAAAATCACTATGAATAGAAAGATTAAAGTTCTTGAACTTTGACTACTTACAGGCATAGCTATTGAAATTCCTTCCCCTCCCTCTCATCTCACCCCATTTTTATGGTATACAGTTGAAGCAGAAAACTAATTTCTGTAATTTATAGTTTACCAGTGCACCCTTAAAACTTGCAATATAAACATTGGCAAAGGAAAGAATATTAAATCAAAGAGGGAAAGCAGCTTGGAAAAATTATTTTCCCATGATGAAGCACATTTTAAGGACAAAAGTGATCCATGGAGGGAATAGGAAGAACAGCACAAGTCATATTTTTATAATCATAAAGACAGACAGACAATCACTAGGAAATTCTAAACTGAAAAATACTCAACTGAAAAATACTCAACCAAAAACCTCTGAATTAAGGACATGCTGAATGCCAGAGAAAATGCAGAGATACAGCAGGCATTACTAAGCTTTTTGTATTAGACAATTAAATGAAGCAGTCAGATTTCATAAAGTAGCCAGTTACTTTAAAACAGAAACAAAGACTAGAGAAAACACAGTCGCCCATGTTTGGGGAATGAAGATGGAAGACAGACACCGTATTTGAAATATTCCTGACAACCAGTTTGTAAAACAGGAACTTAAATTTAAAGCCTACATGACAAATACAAAGTTTTTTTTTTTTTTTTTTAACTTAGTCATAAAAATATTTTAAAAAAATTTATATATATTTAACTGACATCCTCAAGTAGCATAGAAAACAGTCAAGCATGTTATCAAAAGGAAGTATCTCACCATTTTCCTTGCAAATGAACATGAGAACAAGAAACCTAAAAAATGAGAATTCTCCTGAGATAACACTTTTTGCTCTCAACACACTTGGTGTTTTTGTCTCAAGGCTGTAAGGAAAGACGACTCTCAAAGAGACCAAAAAGAAAAGGTTTTAGTAACCCCTCTCAGGCTACGCGGCTCTTGCAGATAATCACAAAGCTTGAGAAAAGGGGTGAAGTCAGTTATCTTATGCATCCAAAGTACTGGGTACATGCTAATACCTCAGGGCTGGTATATACTTCACAGTAACACTGAAGTTGGTATCAGTCTAATTTCTGAACATGTTCATGTCTCTAGAAGCCTGATTAGATTTAGAATGAGCTGCATTTTTAATTAATCATAAAACAAATACAGCACCCTTACCACAACATGGCTAATAGAGAAAAATAAGGAAAAGATTAAGGCACTCATTCACATGAAATGTTTTTAATGAAATGTTACAGTTATGTGTAAAAAATTATACAATATAAATCTTTAATTCTAAAAATATGCATACCTGAGACCAAAATATATCATTTGAAAGGTTGCTATTGATCACAACACATTTCCTTGCGAGTTATACCCTCTGTCCCTACATGTTCTCACAATAAAAGGTTTTTGTTCCATTTGATTTTGTTCTCACATGATCAACTTCGTAATTGCTAATAAAAACAGTTTTAATTGGTCCTGAGGTACTGAACACATTGATGCATTCTAACTCATTGCTTTCATATGCAGTAAGACTTCCATTATTTACAAATTATAAGCTTTAAGAAAGATTTTTATATCTTACGAAGCAGAACATTTCTTGTAACTGATGGACACTTGGCTACAACTAACTACTCCTACCGATTCTTAAAATATTTTGGCTATATACAGTAGATGGCATACTACTTTTTATATTCCAGATGCATGTGGATTCCAGATTCTGTGGAGAAGACTACTTATGATAAGAACAACCTTATGTTACTGGACAGATCATGGTGCATTCACCACAAACATAACTCATTTCGCTAACTTCATCTTTTCTCCACTCTCCTTACAAACATTGTTTAGAGGTGTAAAGAAGAGAGTCTGAAATCAAAATTTTCTTTAACACTGCACCATGAAAGAACTACTTCATTAAACAAACAAAATCCTCTAAAACTTTTGAATTAGTCATTCAGCTTAAGCAGAGCTTTTTATCTGGTATTGGAAGTTTGGAATTTGTGTTAAAAATTAAGGTCACATTACATCATTTTCCAGTAACCACAACCAGGTATTCAAGTGTCATCTTGTAAACTAGAAATGTCAACTGAAATAACTTGAAAATCATAAGTTTCAAAAAAATTTCTACAGAATACTAGTGTATACAGAGTACCAGTGTATTACATGCTCACATCAGGCCTCCATAATAACAGCACCGTGAAGAGAGAACTTAAAAGGAGCTGAAAGTCACACAAGTACAGTAGCAAAAAGAAGCCTCTTATCAGGTATGGGTTTATGTTGCTGCAAACACCCTTCTAATCACAATCTCACTTATTCAAGCAATTAAGATTTCAGAGGACTTTTCCCTCTAGCATAGGTGATAATCTCCATCCCGGGGGGCCTCT
The DNA here is from genome assembly GCF_028389875.1 of Rhea pennata. Taxonomy (NCBI): domain Eukaryota; kingdom Metazoa; phylum Chordata; class Aves; order Rheiformes; family Rheidae; genus Rhea; species Rhea pennata. The sequence continues at coordinate 24,978,638 of NC_084667.1, forward strand.
ACATCCCAGCATGTCTTGGACTATGCACAGTTTTCCCAGGCCTAGATTAGCTGTGAAGGCGAATTTTGAACTCTGACCCAAATTAAAGCTAAAAATTGAATCAGGTCTTGTTCATAAATCCTTCATCTATGAGCCGCTTATAACCACTTTCAAGATATATAAAGGAAGAGGAATGAAAGAATTGCAGAGAACTTGGAAGTGCTGGTGACTACCAGATTCAACTTTGAAGAGAATCACGTGTGGCAAAAGAATGAATTCTCACAGGACATCACTACTTAGAAGAGTTCATACTGCTTATTTGTGTTCACTAAACTTTTACATCCCACACTAGAAAAGAAACCAGTTTGTTCTCCAGCTTTTTGTTAGAGCTTGTATCTTTGTTACCAAGAGCACAGATAACAGTAGCTTTCTTATGAGGAGAGGTGCAGCTTCCAGTAAACATGGGAAGACTCTAGTATGGGTTATGCAAGGATTTTCCTGGAAAAAAATCTTAAAACATTCTAGGCAGTGAAAAGAAGCTGCTGTAACTATCTGAGAGATGCATATAATTTCTTTGGTAGTTTCAGAACATTCCCTTTAGAGTGATAAAGGCACTTGATAGAGACTGTTGTTATCAACTAGTTCTATTCTCATACCAGGCACACACACTGCTGAGAAATAACCACCACAACACTAGTTACTAGCCCTCTTGCACCACAGTTTTAGGGCCTGGGGTCACAAGCTGTTTAGTGTCCTTTTATGGAGCACGAAGGCATTCAAAAACTTACAGAAGACATTATCTTACGCAACTCCGAACAAAAAAAAAAAAAAAAAAAAAAAACCCCACCCCTCACAATCCCAGTACACAAGAGCTCTATTTCCCCCCCCTTCATACTACTGTGCCCCTTTCATACTAATATGCCACTAAAAAAATATAAATAAGGACTTCAATTAAATTTGGAATCATCAGAAAGGATCCCATGGATGAAGATCCAGGAAACAAATCTGGAAAGTGCCAGCAGTAAAGTAAATCCTAAATTCAGAGAGCAGGTAGAAGAAAAGTGTAAGGATTTCTATAAAATGAAGCTCAGGCACTCTAAAAGTTAAGTTCTCTTTAAATGCCTACAATCAAAGCACCAAACTACAAAGCATTACCTGAATTTTATGTTAGTCTTCTGACAACAAATCAACCTCGTAATTTTAAGGCTTATAGATTAATGGCAGAATAGGTACTAGAACTAATGATGTTGATTGTGGCTCAGAAGAATAGAAGGCACTTCTACTTTTTTCATTCATATCAGTGTGACACAAAAAATGTTTTTATATGGATTTCACTTGGTTTCAGTCTTCATTTGCAGGAGTTTCTGTTCGACTCTGTCAGCCACCAGATTCATACTACAACTCCGAAGAGCTTTTATTAGGTCAGCAACCTTTGCATCTTTTCCCTTCCACTTCTGCCATTCTCGAAGCGACTGAATCAATTGTTCATGCAAGTTAAATGGATAGGCTGACACAATTCTGTCCATTCGCACTTCAGAAAAGCCAAGACTTCGCATCAGCATTTTCCAGTCTCTCCCAACATTTTCACATATGACTTCAATGGCTGCTTTCTGCAGACCTGAAAAAGCAGAACAAAAATCCTTATACCAATTGAACGACGGATTTACTGACATCAGAAATATTGGAAATTGTTTTTTATTTAGCATTTTGCTACAATTGTTAAGTCTGTGCACATACCAAAGATCCCATCATGCTTGAGAAACTGCTGGATGTATTAAGAACAGTATATTAGCAAGCACATCATAGGATTTTCCAAGTGACCACTAGGTATAAAAGGGAAGAAATTTCCATCCTGGAAAGCTGTTTGCAACCGGTGTTGCCCTCAGGGTACGCTTCCAGGGTATGACGTAGCCTTTTGCGAGAACAAGCAGGGAAGCACCGTTAACAGCGTCCTCACGGCAGGCCCTGGAGGGGAGCCGTGCCCCACGGCTGTCCCGAGCACATCCAGGGCTAGGGAGCGGGTACAAACTTTTTTTTTGGGGGGGTGGGGGTTGTCCACCTACGCTTTTCATTGACGTCTGGCTGATCGGCAGCGTTGCCTTCCCCTCCCTCCACGAACTGCTCCAGCCGCACCATCAGGTCCTCCCGCTTGACGGCCCGCAGCAAGGTCTCCAGGAAGCCGACGTCGTCGGCGGCGATGTCCCGCTGCTCGAGGAGCAAGCTGAAGAGCTCCCTGCCGCTCCGCACGGACTCCAGCTTCCTCTTGCCGATCTTGTTCTGGCACAGGAATTTCAGGTCGGAGAGCTCGCTCTCGGACAGGCTCGAGGAAAACGAGTGCAGCAGAGTCAGAAACGGATCCATAGCGTCGGCGGCGACCGCTCACGACGCCCCACCCGCGGGCTCGGCGGCGCCGGCAGCCGCGCCGGGCGGCCTGCAGACCCCCTCTCCCCCCGCCTCGCCAACCCCAGAGAAACAGCTCCCTCCTGCTCCAACGTGCCGCCTCCCCAGGCGGCCGGAGCGGCGGAGCCCCGGCCCGGCCGCGATGGCGGAACACGCCGCCAGCCCGGAAGTCACGTGGCGGCCGCTTTCCCCTTCCCCAGGCGCGGCGGGCCGTTGGGCGAGGGCCGTTGGGCGGGCCGTTGGGCGGGCCGTTGGGCGGCCCGGGCGCGCGCAGGCGGCCGGGCGCGCGCGGAGCTGTGGGGCGAGGCGGCTGGGCGCCTGGGAGCGGCGGCAGCGCCGTCACCTCGGGGCACCCCCGCCCCGAAGCCCCTCCGCGACGGCGAAGTTGGGCGGCGAAGCCTCGTTTTTGCAGGGAGGGGCTCCTGCTTCCCTGATTCTTTACACAGCTTAACAGAATAATAACGTGTGTGCTACCTTTGTCCGTTTAAACGGGCCCTGTCCAAAGCGACCCCTGAGGCCCACAGGAACGTTTGGGCGGCCAAAGAGGGCTGGTGGTGGCCCTGCCACACTGTCGGGGGCAGAGGGTTCCCTGTGCAGCAGCATGGAAATGCCACCTACTGCATAATTTGAAAGTAATGAGGAACATGGAGTGTTTGAAAGGTCACAAAGATTAACTGACTGGTTATACTGAATACAAACGCTATGGCTGGAGCCAGCTTCAACAAGGGCTCTCTCTAGCTGTGGGAGCTGTGGCAGGAGGGAGGCAGATCTCTCTCAAAAGAGCTGCTCGTGCTGCCCTGGTGTCCCATGTGGCAGCCCAGCAAAGCCCTCTTGCCCAGCCTGCACTACCTCTCTTTTCTCCAGAAATGCAAGCCTTTCCCTAGAAACATGGGGCATACAGCGTGCCGTTAGTTGCTCACAAAAATTAATCTTTTGAAATAACTCCTGAACTTGAACTTAAAAAGAAGAGATGGTACAAACTTCCAGTCTCTGTACTTTAAAGACAATTTTTATACAAGGTGAAAGGTTGTGAACTTTTCTTAATTATGAAAGTTCAAGTTTGTGCCATTGTTTTGTAGATCTCTAAAATTCAAAACAGCCATACTGGTTTGTTTCACAAGATGTGTAGGTAGTCCAGGGCTTTCCTTGTTCCTTCAGTGAATACTGGCATGTTGATACCTCGAGCTACCCCCATTACTAAATTCTTTCCAGTATATCCTTTAATTTATTGTTGCTGCAACACACAAATAGAACTATGGTCCTTGCCATAAAGAGATTACAGTCTTAGATACACAGACTTAAGTGTTATCATTTTCCACATCTCCTCCTTCTCTAGTCTCGCATTCCAACTTGGAGAACAACTCCTACTCCCAAAACATTTATAAAACTCCCACAAGCACGAGCCCTCCTTAGATAGAATTGCTAGATTTTCGGTGTCCTGTTTCAGTCCGTTATACAAACCCGGTGTTGTGCGTGATCAAGAAAGCCAACATCTGGGGCTAGCTACACACAATCTGTACATCCAGAACAGTGGCCACAATGATAACGGGATGTGTGCATTTCACACTAAATACAAGATTAGTTTTCCCTATAGTCCTCCCAGGTTATATGAGCACTGGACAACCTTGTGTCCTCCAAAGAAGCATTCCTTTAAAATCATTTCCTCTGCTATAGCATTAGCAATGCTTTCTTTGATTTTAACCAACTAAACCCCAAATTCGTAATGAATAATGGGGCTTCAATCATCCTCCTCTCTTTTTCCTCACACAGGAAAGGTAACAGGTCATCTAATCGTACAGATCTTAGACAACATCTAAAGTGCATATTACTCCCAGTCTTTCAGAAGAAATATGAAACCTGTTTAAATGAGAGATTCTGTGGAGTCTCTAAAAGCAGCAAATTGGAGGGAATTAACTTAGTGCAGAATCACACGGAGAAGTTGTAAAAGTAGACAGAGGAAATGACACTGAGCATCAGAGCTGGGATGAGCTGCACCTGTGTTAAGAGTTGAAAGTAATTTCTTTCTTTAGTCTTAAAGATCCTTTAATCAGAAGAAGGAAAGAACATTGGTAAACGAGGAGAGTATGATGCCAAAGAGAAATGTATTTGCTGTATGTGGATTAATTTAGAATGCAAATATAAGCCACAGTAAAAATACAGGAAGTACACAATCTGGTTAATTAACATCTCATTTTAATTTCGCAAAGCAAGATGAGGCCACACAGTGGTGTGTGCATAGTGCATAGCTTGTGCCTGTAATGTCAGTGGGCCAAATTCAGAGACAAGTCTACATGAAAGGAGCCTAGAATCAGCATAGTTCGTACCTTTGTTCTGGCTCCCTTGACATACAGCTGAAACCAACATAAACTTAGGTTTTAATAGGTCCTTATAAACTTAGTGGCCAAATTCAGCACTGGTATGATAGCAATTCCATACATCAGTGTAATTCAAAGAGAGTCTAAATTAGTAACAAGTATGAAACTAAGATATAAATCACCATTTAATTAAGATCTAAATCATCACTTAAATGCTTTTAAACTTGCTTCTAATGTCTGACATAGTGATTTAGTAATCCCTTTTATTATGTCTGTATCTGACCTATTAACTCTACTTTGACACATTCACTGATCAAAATACCAAAGCAACTTGCTTTCCTCCAGTTATTTCCTCTGAAGGCAGTTCACAGGGGTTTAGTGAAGAAAGTGTCTGCCAGGATCAACAGATCGTAGCTGCTCCACATCAGAATAAAACTTAATAGGAATGATATATTAGACCAGCTCAGATTTCAGAGGAAGTTTCCCAGAAATGAAGTGCTAAGAATGAACTTGTTATTAACCAAATAATTTACAGGTTCTTGGGGCGAGACGATTCCATCCAAAATACAGCAGAGGGAGCTCAAAGCTTTGGAGTGGTCTGGATTGAGCTTTTTGACTTCATGATCTCCACTGAAGGAGTAGGGTAAAGAGAACCGACTGATTCATTTCTGCCTTGACTTCAGTAAGGTGTTTGTCACCAGGACACGCAGGCAACAAGCACGCATTTAGAAAATATAGCAACAAAGCAGCAAAGCACGCATGTGGCTGTCTTCTCTGGGTCTATGCGCCATTACATTGTGTGAATAAATAGGGGATAGCTGAAAGGTTGTTTGGGAGGGAGGGTTCATGACTTATTAAACAGCTGTTTTAAAATGTAGTATATTACTCTATATGACCTGAATAATAATAAAGTTTTAATAAAACGAATGTTGCTGAACAGAACCACAGGTGGCTGAGATCTGTTTGCCTTGAAACTTTGGAAGATGCTTTGTATTTTCCAGCCAAGGCAACTTAGATTTCTGGCTGGCTCTTCTTAAAATAAAGTTCTAATCTGCTATGGAGTTGTGAAAATGTGTGATGGTTTCTATGGAGCAGTAATCCAGCTGATGTAATCTAATTTGCTAATAGTGCTCATTAACAAATATATGAAGTGCTAAATCCAGCTTTGATGACCATGTTTTCTCTCTTACTGTCAAGTAACTTTTGATATGACAGATAGCTTTCTCTACTAATAGCTCATCTTCTCTTTTCAGCCAGTCCCTGTCCTCTAACATGGGATGTACTTGTAGGGTAGTGTTCACATGCCAGAACCAGTTTTTAAACTAGCTATTTCAGGTGCTGGTTGCAGTGTAACCACTTCAGTACACTGACCAGCCTGCTTGAAATCAGAGATAGTAGTGAAGATAGTTTTGTTTGTTCATTTTTAATCCTATGATGAATAAGTTGAGTTCCATAAAATTTATTCATATACTTTTTCAATACCTCTTCAAGTGTTCGCAAAATCATAAAATGTATTTATTTGGCAAATAAAATATAGTTTCTGCATTTTTTTTTTATTGTGAATGAACTGATCTGTCTGTGTTTCTTTTGGTAGATATTACCTCTTTCTTCTGCTACAGTGACTAAGGTAGAAAAAAGTGCCCTGTAGTAAAGAAACTATTTGTGAAGTGACTTAGGATCCCAGGAGAAAACTGTCCATAACAAAAGGGACTTTAAGAAATGTCAAATTGTTGTGGATTGAAAGAGAGAAAATTAGAAGCGGACTGTGGGAAAAGCAAATAAGTATTGAAAAGAAAGTGAACTCCAGCATGAATAGGTTGTATACAGATAAAGGATCTGGCCAAGTAACAACAACAACAAGCACTAAGTTGTTAACAGATGCTTGAACTTAATATTGAAACAGAAGAAGTGTTGATATAATTCTGTTGAAATAATTCTGTTGTGTTATTGTTGGCAGGAGAAGTTAGTTTAACTTTAGGGGAAGGGTAAATTGTAGACTTTTGTTTATTTTGTCCAGCTAAAAACCTCTGACTTGACTTTTTACCTATTTTTGTAGGGAATTTTCATCATACCATGTAAGCATTAGGACATCCAGACAAACACTTCACATGTCAGTAAAACTATGTGTATATATTAGACTAGCACATCTCATTCCTTTCAGTTGTATTCGTTACTTAAGCTATATAACAACAACTTTGCACTTAGAAAAGTGGAAGAACAGAAAAAGCATGGGTTGTCTATATAGGAATGTTATTGTGAAATAAGTTTGGGAATGAATAAAAGAACCTCCCCAAATAGTAGCTAATTATCATTTGATCACTTTCAGGGCACTTCCTATTCTATTCAGTCCCTGCTGGAACTAGATGAAGCTAACCTGAACAATGACATTTGGTGTCTATCTCCGGAGGTTAGGTTAGACTAGCTATGTGAATTCTGGGCACTTCCCTCATGAAGATAAACCTATAGCAGAATATGATACAGTGACACCAAAGCTGGTGTTACTCTGTGCCAAGGTGTGTCCTCATGCATGTCTTCTGTAGTGCCATGTAGTCATCTTAATGTGAGTCTAAAGGCAAAACATCTCAATTAGTGTGGTGGGGAGGCACTGTACCTAAATGAGTTGTGAGGCCAACACTCTGTCAGAGCCATGGACTCATACATATACTTGAAATCGTGCTCCGTTGCACAGCAGAGATGTGCACTGAGACTGGCTGAGAATGAAGCAAAGGGAGTTAGGATACAATCTGGAAGTTGCTGTTCCTCCAGGGATACAACCCAGTAGTTTTAACGGCCAGACACCAAAGCCTATGTTAATTCCTGCAGAGTGCATGCATTTGTTCTGTTTTCTTGAGCTATTGTATTTCCAGTTCCTAAGCCCAACAAAAATAAGAGAAGGTAAATACTTACCACATAATATTTATTTTCATGAATAGTAGAGGACCTTATTTTGTCTCCTTTTTTGCATTGGAAAATACAACATTCTGAGCAGCTATGAAAAAGGTTAACATCTCTTACAATTAATTATTTTGCACTAAACAGATCAATTTCACACTCAGTATGCAACACTGGGAAATACTTCTTATAAAAGCATGCAAATAGCCCCATACACTTGAACTTCATCTACATTGCATCTACGTCAACTACATTGCAGCTACACTTGAAAATGTAGTGGCAAGAATTTTTGTCCATGAATATTCCTTCTCTTATCTCTTTTGCATTATCAGACTCTCTTTTGGGACTGCTCATTGCTATTTTGCAGTTTTACTGTGGAAATTTAAAAAATTTTTCCCTAACAGGTTTCTGCAGCCATCTTGCAGAATAGTCCATTTACATAACAGAAGACATTTCGGCCTCCAAGTATCTCCCAGAGTTATTAATTTTTTTTTAAATAAAAATAAAAGAATGAGCCTGGCCACACTTGCTTAATTTTTTGAGTAAACTCACGTGTCATGAGCTCACTACATTGACTACAGACAGCAACAAACCAGGAAGGGGGTGTATTTCTTGAAACCAAGAGTTAAGTCAGACACCTGTGATTATTTATTGGCAGCAGAACTACAAATGAACTACTAATTAGAGGAAAGATGAGTTGATTTTTTTCCCCCGTCAAGAATATATCACCACAGTGTTTACCATCTGTGTCATTATCCCACTTTCATTGAAACTCGAAGGTGTAAACTTTTTTCAAATCTGATATTAGAGAGGGAGTGCCCTGTCTGCTCAAGCACAGTACAGTTATTATCTGGATAAGTCATTTCCTTTTAAAACATGAATTGTTTTAGACAACCATTAAGTGACACAGGATATGACTAGGTTAGTTACTCACAGGAATTTAAAAATAATAAATAAGCAAATCTGCTTTCATCATGCTCCTCCCTTGATCCTTGGTGGGCAGAGGAAAGTATTATTTTCTGCTCTATAAACAATTTAATTTGAGCTAGTCCCCAGTGCTTTATTCAAATCTCGATCCAGATTAGTCTTAAGCCACAATTTGGAATTCATTTGCATATGCAAACATAATGGAAACTTTGTTGCCAGAGATGAAAAGACTGGGAAGGAGTGATATACTGAGAGAACAATGGATCAATCAAATACAAAATGCAGCATTTATATATTTTGCTACAGAGCGTACACTTCAGTGAAAAGCAAGGAACAACTACACACACTACAGATGTGTCTGCCTACCCTCAAAAGAAATGGCTTACTGCATTCATTTTTTCCTGAGAAGCTCTAATTCAGAAACACAATTCCAATTAAGTGGCTTGGAACGTAAGATCATATCCATGCTCATTCTCTCAGCCTCTGCAATACACATATAGCTATGATATTTTTTTCACTGATCTTTGAGTGAGACATTTTTAAAGCAAAAGGAGCCTTCATTAGCCCTTTGCCAAATACCTGAAGCTGGAAGTGATTGTCATTTCTTATTCACAAGGAGACACAGAGGTGGCTATCAGCCTAGCTCTACAGCTCTCTTCACTTAGAGCTGAAAGACAAACATTGTAAAAATGGGGAGAAGTTTGGTTTCAGAATTAAAACCCTTAGAAGTCATGAGATTCAGGAGAATTTCAGAACCAACTGCCATTTTACTTCTTTTGTTCTTTGGAGTCAGGAAGATGATGCAGCTGAAATTCACATTAATTTACTCTCACAACCTTCACTGTTCCTGTGCTTGCTCTCAGCCCGCTCTGATTCCTAGGAATGCCTGTGCAGAGTAAAATGCATATATAATTCTAGGAGTGAGTCTGGAAGCCACAAGTTATGGAGCTCTTTCCGTACATGCATGGTCTCCTTCTGACCTGCTGCTCTTCTGCTCTTCATGGCACAGGGGGTTAGCAGAGGAGGGAGAGCAGCAGTTTAAGCCTGCTCTGTAGTTTGACTGAGGGAAAGCCTCTCTACAGAGATGTGGCCTTGATTCCTATCAAGCTAAATATGGCCTAGACGTTGGTTCTCCAACTTGCTGGGTATATCTTCTATTCTATAAAAAAGATGGGTGTCCCCATTAAAAAAGGGAAAAAAAAGACCTATTCTTTAGGAATCTTCCACTTTGAATGAAACTTTGGCCTCGGGTTGTTAAGCTGCAGACAGGTCTGAAAATTTAGTTTCTCCACTGAGCTTAGGGTTTCCTATTAGTAAACCTGGAGCAGTCTAAGTCGTCTGAGATTTATTACTTGCCCACTTGCTGGTTAATTACCTGTGAGTTATTATATTTCTTTATCTACTGACTATACTGGTGATTGAAGTTTAATACGTTAAGAAATGTGGGATGCTTAGACCACAGGCTCACAGGCTCTTGTGAGGATAGCTGGGACTTGCCTCCTGTGAGAACGGTGCTGCGATGACATGGTGCTCCTTTGCTCCTTCAAAGCAGTCAACAGAGGCAGATTAGTCACTTACTTGCATACTCTCTTTGAGGGCTTAAACTATGGAGACTTAGCTACTACAAATGGAAAGGGCTGTAATAACTGGGTCCTGGCTTCAATGCTGGAAACAGGGTGAGAGTTTATAAATTCCTCTGATCAATGTTAAAAATAAGCATGTTCCTGGAGGAACGTATGAAAGAGAAAATAATTGTATTAGTCTAAACAAAAAGACTTACTGGTGCCTACAAGGGCTTAGAGATCATGTCTCTGAGAATAAAGTAGGTTAGAGTGAAAATTAAAGACTCAAAATTGGTACACCAGAATTTAGACTAATTCTGTGACTAAAATGAGGATAGATTATACTATTTGAGTAATTGTGTCTTTCTGGATCAGTGAAATGAAGACACCTTTTGAGAGGAAAAGGTGGGTGGCATGTTCACAGGGAAGAGTGTTGCTTTCACTACACATACTTAATTTTGATTGCCAAGATCTGTGGTATTATTTGCAATTCTGTCAGTCAGTGGACAATGTCTAGTCACCAAGGCTTCCCTGCTGCCTGAGACATCTCCCCTTTCTTTTCTTGTTTTTGTTCTATTCCCCACTGCCATCCAGCCTGCATCTGATAATTAGATCAACAGTATTGTGTTGCTTGGCAGGATGAGATTGCAAACAGTTAGAAAATGATTAGTAAAGGCTATCTGTCTGCAGGCTAACCTGTCTACAACATAGCCTCACATTGTGAAGCAATTCAGAGATCAGAAAAATGACTTCTGGGCTGATCTGCTAGCTAACGTGGGTTCTGAGAACCTCAGTCAAAAGCCTTTTGCCCTGCATGCATCTCTCTTATTTCAGGTAGAGGAGACAGCCACTTTTTATCATTTAGCCTTTACTTCCACACTAAGGAAGATTACTCAGCTACAGAAGCTTAACTACTGCTCTGAAAAATGGACTCTGTTAAGCTTTGAAGTTTGTTGAGCACACGCACTTTCAAAATGCTTTATGTTATATTTTGATTCTTTTTCTCATGAAACTTCACGAATGCATTCCCCATTTTGGCTTGAATTTTCTCATACACATGCTGTGGTACAAAGCAGAATGAAGGCTATGACCTCAAAACCATCAGACTTGTTTAACTAGCTATGTTAACATGACTGTGCAGTGCCTTTGATTTTTCTGAGACCTTCTCTTCATGGTAGCTAACACAATAGCATGCAGATCTCTTTACTGTTTGCCCAACTCATCTGAATCAATATATTTTGGCTTTAGCTCACATTCTGAAAGTTATGAAAGTACCATACGGTAAGTACTAACAATTTTTATTATGAGTGGAACCAATCATTAAATAGCAATGCTTAGATTCTCATGTAAAGTGGACTAAAGAGAATCGAAGAAAATATTTTCTTTGGCTTTGGGTGGCTTTGAATGAGGCTACATTCATGGTATTAAAAATTAAGGAAGAGCTTAAATTTAAAAATAAAGAAAGACCACTTTAATAGTTTTTTTCTCAGAAAGGCCTGTTCAGCTTTAAAAGAAAAAATAAAACAAGAAAACGCTTTGCTTTTTCTCTGCTGTACTAAAAATGGCATATTGTGTTTGGTCATGGAATAAATAGTACTCAAATGGGAAAATAATTGAACCAGAGTTAAGTTTTAAGACATAGTGCTTCTTCAGTGGCAAAAGGAAAGAGTTGTTTACTTTGAAAACTCCATAGGAAAATTAAAATGCACTCAAATGATCTTCAAAACTTCCGGACAGTTCAGGGGTAACAAGATGGAAAGTAAATTTTTTTTTTTGGTTATTGGAGATCACAAGGGCCAAAAAGATCATTAACAGCTCAGCACCGGAGAGCACTGAGGGGTTAAAAATAGAAACGTATCTTTGCTTTGACTTGAGACTTATTCACCCTTAAGCTATTTAAGACTGCAAAATATTTGTAATACAGTATCTTAGAAACACAATGACATGGAAATCCAGAAGATTCAGACTAGTCCTGTCAACACAATAGGGTGTATGTGATTTCCTCCTCAAAAGTACCAGTTGAAAGTGTGTCTTTTCCACAACTTTGGATAGTGTAAAGCAAGTAGTGTATTTTAGCAGTAGTTTAAACATGTAGCCACTTCCAACTATAATCTATCCTACTATTCTGTCTTTATCTGCTCTTTTACTAACTAGTACACTAATTTTCCTGTCAAATAGACTTTTTTATTATTATTATTAATCAAAGGGCAGAGGGAATGAGGTTTTATATTTATAATTTTTTGCCAGAAGCATGCCAAGAACAGGTTGAACACTGTCAAATCCATACAGAATTCAGCTGACAAGATAAATATAGAAACTGTTATCTTTCTTCAAACACTGGACAAAAGAGCTGCAGCACATGGTAGCTGCAAGTCACATCCAGGTCTCTTCAGTTACTTCCTGGGCACTTCCAGATTTCTGCTTCTCTAACTTCCACTGTACATTTCTTGTCTTCCATTGAATCTTTATTAGCATAATATTTCTTTAAATTTGCTATTGGTAAAAGAGCAAAACCTGTTTCTATTTGCATCAATAATACAAAAAAAAAAAAAAAAAAAAAAAAAACACAACAAAAAAAACCCCCTTTCAATAAGTTTCCACAATAGCAGTGCAAATCTCTTTATGGAAGACTAACTTATAGCTAATGAACTCCTACCTATTTCGTCTTTAAGAAGTGACAAAACCAACCCAGTTACCAAATGGGCAGCAATACATCTGCTTCTACAAAAGTTATTCAAAACGATGAAGTGTTGTGGAACAGAACTTTGTGTTTGACATGGGCAACACTGTGTTTGACTTAAGATGACACATCTTTTCTATAAAACTAAGGCCTTACCTTTATTTGGATAACAAACAAATCACAAAACAAGCATAATACAAAACTGACTTCAGTGCTATTACTCATGCTCTAAGTGAAGTCTTTTGCAGGATATCTTGTACCTATCCCGTAAAAGTAAACAGCTGAAAGTGTAGTCTGAGTGTAGTCTAGGAACAGGTTTTCATATTCATTATCCTCACACAGAATTCCTGCCTTCTAGTTAAATCTGATTAGAGTTAGAAATATTACTATTTTCTAGCTAGTGAGGAAGAAATGGTATGAAACATCCCTCCTTGCCTTCTCACAGAACAGTTAAAAGTGGGAAGATGACAAAAAATAAATTTGCCAGGCAGGTTCGGAGCCCAGCTTTGTTTGTTCAGTTGCACAACACCAGTAAAACTGTTAACTATGCAGTGGAGCCTTTCTGCCTCCTGCACTGTTGCACTTCAGAGCTGGGTTCAGCGAGACATACTTGGAGGAACCACTGAGTTTTATTACTTTAGTTTAACCATTCAACATTTTTCCTCTAGTAACAAATATATATTTTTTTTCAATTTGACTGAATCAAATAACATTCTTCCTTGTTAGGAGCCCATTTCAAATAACTTGGTGAAAACCCTTACACATTACATTCTGCTGAATACCTACGACAAAAGACAAAAGCAAATTAAAGCTCCCAGGACAGGATTTGGTGTCTATGTCTGTGCTGGCAGCCAAACCTCCCTCTATGGACAGAGACAACCACATCTAAGGTGGGATTCATCTCATCCCAAAATAGGTGTCCAAAGCAGCCAGAGTGCAGGATTTGTACTCTAACCTGCCAGGAAGATGTCTACAAATGAGTTAGCCAATATTTACAAAAGAAATCTCTCAGTTCTGGCCTCTACTACCTGAGTAGATAAGGAACACTGTGAAGGGTATCAAAGAATCAGTTTATGCAAACTGTGACATGATTTGGTTTATAACTCAGATTTAGCACTTGCGTTTGCATACTTGGCGCACAAGGATCGCTGGGAATTGAACCCGTCTCACAAGAGAAACTTGCATACTCAAGTATATCTCAAGCAAATTTGCAAAGAAAAAAAAAACAACTGAAGAGATTTAGTATATATTTACTTTTCTTAAAAAATGATTCCATGAAAGAGTCTTATCGTTATCTAAGTAGTAATACAGTTTTTATATACAAAATTCCATTTCAAACAATTTACTGTACAAAAGAAAATATAAGCAACTGTTACTATTTCATGATTTCAGCAAATAAAGAAAAATTCTGATACATGTGTGTTCAGGATATAGTTTTACTATTTACAGGAATGTCAGTATTAAACTGGGAACACTTTTAGGTAAATATTTACAGAAGAAATTCCTTTAGAGGAAGTTCCTTAACATTTGTCTTCAGAATAGGTAGTTCGTATTTGACTTTCTTGTAGAACGTTTAGGCTATGAAGGAATGAAAGGAAGAATATTTTTCCAACAGGATTTGTGGGCAAAATTCTGCTTAATTTATTCACATTCACAGTTCTATTGCAGTCAACGGGCCTGATCTTGTAAAAACTTACTGCCAGGCATAATGCTTATCATGTGAATAAACTGAGCAGGATTTGGCCCCATAATAGTAAGCTATCATAAGTTATAAATTTTTAAAATAGTGACATTCCTGCAAGTCAAAATACAACAGAAACAAGAGATAGCAAAATATAAGCCCTTTATTAATAAAAATCTTTGGTTGGATCAATATTTTAAATTAGCTTTAAGAGTATTTGGTTAATATCATTCTTTCTTCCACATAATTTCTTTTCTGGTACCTTCTTTGGACAGACCATAGAAAATTATCAAGTTTATCACATACTTTAAAACAAATAAATATAGCAAAAGCTAAATCTGGCATCTTTTAAAGTTCTAGCATTAATCTTTAAATTAGTTTGGCAAAGAAAAAGAAATGGAAAAAGAGAAACTAACTTTTCTTGAAAACAGTCTTGATGTTTGGTTTTGTAACAAACCATACAGTAGTTACACTTTAAAGAATATCTTTAGTTTTTATTTTATTCTTCAGTTTTATATTTGTTATGTAAGTGCCATGGACAAGACAGCAATAAAAGAAATGAGATTAATTGCACCAATATTATTTGGAAGTGCAGTTTATCATTGACAAAGCAAAACTAAAATGTATGATACATAAAAAGAGTTGCACTGATGAGAATTAGATAGGCTTCATAAGTAAGGACATTAGACTTACACTTTAAGGAAGTTTCTTGTACAAAAGCTAGGGTATTTTAAGACAAAATAAAAGCCTTGTAACTGAAGGTCTGGTCCTGTAGGCCCAGTGCAGGAAAAACTTCCACTGAAGACAATATTTGGTATGTGGTTTGGATTTACCCCTTTTGGCATAGCTTCTGGGATATGCCATCCAATAGTACAAAGTCTGCAGGGGCAACTGGCCATGAAAAACGGGTACAGACTCCCTCTCCTGCAGAGAACAGAGGGCTACAGAGAAAAACCTGTCGAAGGAAGGGATGTGCTAATACAATGGGAAAATGTGTAACTCCTCAGGAACAACAGTGTCCAAGTACTAGGCAGGGCAGTGTGGGACACTGTAGCTCTACATGTGCTCATTAATTCAGGGCATTTAACAAAATGCACTAGTGATAATCCACCTGCTGGGAAGGGTCTCAGAAATTGTGCTGCTGCTGCTGCGTTGCTGTAAGTGGGGAATCTTAAGGGGATTGCTCAAACACATGGTGCAGGCTGGGGCACTGAGGTAGCTTCATCCACATTAGTAAAAACAGCTTTGCCAATGAGCAAGCAGCTTTCCATGGGATGAAGATAAAGGCATCCAATTTTGATGCAATCTTCTGAAGTTTCTGAACAGGACAGTGCCCCAGTGGAGGTCTTGAGTATACAGCAGGTGGCCACAAGTGCCCCACACGTTTGTTTCTCTCTATACTTCAGCTGACTCAATGGCAGCTTTGTTTGCCTACAGGTTGACCTACAGGTTCAAACACAGAAGTCTGCCAGCAGATCTAAATCCTATCTTTAAAAGTGAATTAGCCCAGTAAGCTTTATATCATTTCTCTCTTCTTGAGAAAGGGAGCACACTCTAAAACAGTTTTTCAGATACTTTGTAGAGTTGCCCACAGACTCTCAGGCCTGTGGTTCCAAAAATATTTTAAATATTAATAGTATTATTACTTAAAATTTATCTTTATTTACTTAATAGGCTAAGGTCAAATTCTCAGAGAACATCCCTATCAAGATGTACTAAGTACTTGCATGTATTAATGCACACCAACATCAATAGTGTTATCTAACCTTGAAATATAAAAATTCCCTGCATTACTGCTTGTGCAAAAGGAAAAAAAAAAAAAAAAAAGAGATCAGAAATAGAACGTGGTCCTCCATATTTGTAAGGAGAGCATTTCTCACAAAGATGGGCACAGAACGGCAGCACATCCTTAAACATGCACCAGGTCGTCCATTATTAATCAAGTCCTGCCCTTTCTGTGATGGCTTGTTCATCAGTGGAATGCCCCGATATGCTCAACTCCCTCCTCTTCTATACATCAACAGGATACGAATGGCAGGAGGACAAGCTCCCGCTGTGGCTCCTGGAGAGTTTGGGGCTGTGACTGTTACAGTTTTCACCTTTTTTTGTCTCCTTATCTTTCCAGGTTTCTAGCATTTGCAGCTTTCCTTGCTCTTCTCGCATGAAGACCTCCACCATGAGAACTTTCTCTTTATGAATCTGCTGACTAATGTCCTTGGGAATGTCTGGGATAATCCAGTCAACAAAGTCACTCATAAACATGACCAAGTTCTGAAAATGAAATTGTGAGAAAATGTCAGCAAGGTCAAATGAAAAGATGACTATGAGGGAATGGGCCAATTTCAGTGTACTTTAGAAGGAAGAATGAAGGACAACATTTGAGTTGGGCTCAACTGTATGTCACAAGTCTGATCCTGAGCCAAATTTACCTCAGCTTCCTGTCGATACTAGAAGGGATAGAAAAATGGCAGTCACAGATCTTTCTAGTTTAAGTACAAATACTGTCAAAGCCATTTAGAAATCAGAAGGAAATACTGTAATTGATAAATGACTTATGAGTTTTACATCAGCAAGGCAGAAGCAAATAACAAGAGGTAGAATGCTGAAAGGTAGCAAAAAACCTTTCACTGAAATGTTTTTGATTTAATATCTTGATTCAAGGAAAGTGAAGCCTTTCACAGAAAGATACATAGTTTGTCAAAAAAAGGAAACAAGTTGTTTAAATAAGGCAGACTCTTAAAACACCTACATTACAATAACCAACATAACTGTTGTGATTGAACAATGCTATTTAGTGAAAAATGACAAGACTTTGCCAATTTGTTCAAATTTGAGATAAAAATCTCTTTTAGAAACCTCAGAAATTTCATACCTTGGCCAGATCTAGAAATGATTGGGGGGGGGGGGGACACACACTTCTTTAGGAAATATGCTGATGTCCTACTGGAGAAATTGGTGGGACCTAATTAGTATCAGCTTTGTGCTTTGCTGCTCAGTAGGGTCATTACATTGCTCTGCATCAAAGCAATGCAGGCAGTCCCTGTGGATGAAATTACCCATTAAGGATTACCCATTTGGGGGTGGTGGTAGGGAGAAAGAGTGAATAGGATGGGGAAAATCCTTTGCTATTACATGAAACAGCTGTGAAAGGAGATATTTAGTTTGCCCTAAAAAATTACTTCCAAAGGTAGCCTGCCTTATTTAGCTGAAGAAAGACGATAACACTTTTTTTTTTCCCTTTCTTATACAGAAAGCGATAACTATTCATATAGAAAGTGCCTGCTGTATAACATACCTGGAAAACTATCACAAATGCTAATCTTGCTGCTAAGACAGCCCAGAAATCCTTTGAAATGTCATACTTGTTTTCAGACCAAGGGGGTTCTCGATAATCTTTGTATCTGCAAAACAAGACTCAGTAAACCAGTGATGTCATTTAGAAATTTTAGCATACTGAGCATTTAATACTTAATAGTCAAACAGTGAATCAAACTGTCTAAAAGTAAATTTGCTATTACAGCATAATTGTACAATCCTCACACATACAAGACAAAGCTGACAGCCTCCCCTAGCCTTCCAGTTTTAATCAAAATTCTATCTTAATACCCTCTAATTATACAAATAATATAAACTCTGAGGGGATAAACTGCAAAGTTCAGATGATTTATTCCCCTTTAAAATTGGTAAGAAAGTGTTTCAGACTAAATTTGAAGATGAAAATACTGGGTCTCAAAATACCAGGTCTCAGATCTATCAAGTGTATTTTATTATGTGGAGTTTTATATTTTCAAGATCAGCAAAAGACTGCAGTCAAATTCTGCTGTATAGAGAAAACAGGAAAATTTTGCCTTAGCTATGGCTTTGGAAAAATCTATGAGCTAATTAACTTGTTAGAAATGGGACCAAGAAAAATAAAGTAAATTTAAACCACAGCATCCTGTCAATATTTTGAAAGAATTATGCCTCTGTATTTTTAAATATGATTTAAAAAATCACTCAAACATGAGATAAGTGATGGAAAGGGAAGAAGAAAGAGGCTAGTAGAACAAAGTAGATAAAACTAGATTTGTATATTGGGCCATGACATTAAGACTTCCCTTCTTTAAGTTTTGTGCTAAAAACATTTCTGCCAAACTAATTTCTCATGTCCCCAGAGATCACCAGAAGGAAATCACAAAAAAGAAAACTGAGAAAAAGCTAAGATTTATGCAATTCTTGTTGGATTTTTCTTTCATCTCAGAATAAGAGTGATTTTTCCGTTTAGCAATCATTTTATCAGGTTAACTTGCTCTATTCTGATTTATAGAAAGCATAAATTTAAAAATAATACAATTTTATAGGTATGTTTCCCCAATCAGTGTCTTTTATTTTCCAGTACATTTATACCAAAGTTATCTTTTTTATTTTTCTCCCTTGGAATGTTTCTGCCTTCTTTGTTCCCCTCTTCATTTCACCCCCATTTTCCCCTAGAGCCTCATTGTTCGAAGTGCTTTCACTGTTACTTTTGGCTTTGGTCCCCAATTATAAGCTTTAAAACATTTGTTTTGAAGATGATGCATATCTAAGGAAGCCTAGGCAAAGCATGGATTTCAGCACTGACCTAGATTGCTTGATAAGCTGAAATATGCAACAACAACTTTCCTTTAACAATGAAAATAACATGTAAGACTTGTTATACACATGCAAGTTTCCTGTACAATAACAGTTTAAGTGGGCCTTAAGTTCCAGTGCAGATAAAACTATTACTAATATCATCAGGAACTATTAGAAAATTGGTCAAAAATGAGAGGTGTACTGTGAAGTCACAGTCAGCATGTCAGCAGCGTATGATACAACCATGTGACATCACAGTAATGTCATTTTATTTCCTTAAAGAATCATTACGCTGTTTGTCATTATTTATATCCTTTTCCACAGAAAGTGGATACACAATCTACAGTCAAAATCTTTGCAAATTCCTTGACAAACGCTGAACACAACAACGCTAACCTATCTTTCTGCAAATAAGCAGTACTTAATATTCAAGAATTGCGATTGCTTCACCTGCAAGCCAAGACTTCAAGGCAATGGCTCTATCTGATATAAAAGGCTACCAACCTGCTTAGCAGGTACTGAAAATACAAACAGGGGACCTAGATTTACCCCAGGAATGAAAAAAAAAAAAAAAAAGTCATATTCTCAGCTGAGGAAATATTTAAAATTAGTTATCACTCAAAAGAATACCTGCATATCTGGACCTCGTAGCCAAGATCCATAGGGTCGTTTGGAGCTGTTCCTGCTTGAAAATCGCTGACATTAAAAGAGGATAGTGTATGGTTCACGAAGCCATGCATGGTGCCATTCTCACTGTACATATACAGGTACACGAGGCGTGGAATGAAGTCAGATGTGAATGAGATCACAAATGCCTAAGCCATAAGAGTAAAAAATGAGCGCAGTATTTAGACAGTGTTTAGTTAATAATACATTCAAGCATGTCTTGCCCAAAGAAGTCACTTGAGTTAGAGACTGCTGTATAGGGGGCTGCTTCATTTAAAAAAAAGGAAACTGCAGCCCACAGAGCCCTAAATATGGACTAACTGCTGCAACAAGGTGATACTTAACTGCTTATCCTTTTGAGCTGAAGAATATTAAATGGAGCGGTTCCATGTTGACTAAGATTTTTATGTGGAAAACAACTTGAACTCTTCTGGAGAATGAAGCTGTCATGCCCCCCAGCATCAGAGGAAGGCAAAACAGTGCTGTTTCTAATTACATGTCTCTGATGGATTGTATAAGCTCCAATTGATTCATTTAGATGTATTTTTTTGTTCTGTGAACAACATACGGCAAATTGACTCTTTTAATGGGCTTTTGCAATGCAATGAGAATTTATTTTATGCATTTTTTTAACTCTATCAAGATTAAAGGATGGGCAGACTGAACCTTTTTTTATGGTCACAAAAAAATTCCTGTTATTTGGTTATTTAAAAAGTTTTATAAAAATATTATCCACAAAATATAGGACAGCAAATTTAGCCGAGTTCTTCATAACTTTGGCCCTTCTAATTTATTATTATTATGAAACATTTCTTACTGGCATAAATCTCATGTACATGTGAAACAAACAGTACAAAATGTTTTACTTTATTTATGATAAAGAGGGACAGTAGATAGATCAAAGAGGGAAAAATAACACCAGATAATGACAAAAAGAGACTATATGGAAGAAAACAGAAAATAAAGAAATTATTTCTAAAGGAAAAGAGGAGAAACAGTAAAGACAAATTAAGGTGGCATACCAAAATATACAATAGTTTGGCTGTAGAACAGCAGACACTTGTTGGCAAAGCGAAGGGATTTTCCCTCTCTGCAAAAAGGATTTGATCCAGCCCCTGGACGCCAACATGGAGGGGGAGGGGGGACTCTGTTGGTTTCAGGAAGCTGGATTTGCTCTGACTGAGAGTTCCCTCCTGGGGCTGGGGGAAACTGAGTGAAGTGGCAGCTCCTCTACGCTGCAGGAGCCCCATGGGCTGCAAAGCCTCAGCAGCCTCGACTGCTTCCAGGTTGGGTCTCTTCTCCTTATCTCCCACCTGGAGAAAGGCATGGCAATGACACATGTCCAACCACCAGGGATTTGACAGGAACCAGCAGTTTCAGAACAGACTTTTGAGAAAATGAGGGAGCCTATGGACCCACGGCCATAAGCCCTGCATGGCCTCTATTGCGCTCCATTATGTTTTCTACTTGTCATTCTTGAAGATGACTGAGGTGGGTGTCTATTCATACCGAGTATGAGGTAACTACATAAATATAACAGAAGCAAGTGAGAGATCATCTGTTCACAAATGGCCACAAAATACAGGTTTTCTGAGGAATCAAGATGATTCAATGAAAATTGATATTAAGGTGTGCAATTTTCTAAGGACTGGAGTACTCACTGCTGAAATAAACAATAATAGTTTCTTTGATTTCCAGAGCTGAGTGATAGATAGTAGACTATAACACTTCAAGGCCAGATTTTCAATGGAGGGACAGCCAAACTAATTCATATCCACTTGACTATCTGACCCTAAAAGTTCCTGTGGCAATAGGTTTTGCCACTGAAATTAAGTAGTCTTAGTGGTAATAGTGCATAATAGTAAAATAGAAAGAAGTAGTATTTAAGCAGATGGCTATGGTTTTACTTGTTTGAAGAGTAAGACCATATTATGAAAACATCCTAGAGAAGCTGCAGCAGCTACTTATTTTACACTGGATCTGATTCACTAATTTTTGAGAAAACTTCTGTATCACATGATTTCACTCAATTTAAGAGATTTAAGCTGAAATAAAACCAATGGAAGAGAATGGAAGAGCCAGACTACTGAAAGAGAAGTTTTATTCATGCAGTTACTTACATTTATTATGACAGCAAGTTTTCCTATACCTCTGAGGATATTATACCAGATTCCTGAGGAAGGAGACAAACATGTAAATACTGCTGCAGTCATTAGAATTAGATAAATGACATTTTCAGTTAACAATGTTAGGAATGCTTATGACTGTGCCAAACTATAGGTATATTTTAAACAAAAAAAGAACAACTTAAAGACCTGCAAGCAAAGGAAGCCAACTCTGTTTTCTAAAGCTGTGTTCAGGCACCTAATTTTTAGAAGTTTTGAGCTAACAGCTCCTTTAAGGAAGTGGAAGGCCAATGTGAGAAAAAGAAATGCCAGCATAGGTAGAAAAGAAAAAGATCATGAAACTTCATTAAAACTTGCTCAGATGATTTCTCCTACTTGAGCAAAAAGAGTTACAGATGGGGAACTGGACTCCCCACAGATGCAGTACAGAATATATTGATCTATTAGTTTTGGAGAGCTATCCAAATCTGAGGGTATAAGATAAATAATGAGGAGAAACAATTTTGAGAAAGCAAAGCTTCAGTAGAGTCACTCTGATGGGATTTTGCATTTGCATCTGGCAACTCTAGCAGGTCGTCTTCTCAGCACAGGCTCTGTGCATACAATATGCAACACAACTACAGACAGGCTCAGGGTCAACCCCTGCGAAGGCAGCATGAGGCTGATGCCCAAAGGTCACCCAGGTACACAGCTCTGCCCTTCTTCATCACCACAGCTTGAAAATTTCCCCTTAGTTGAAGTGTTTCAAGTGCTAGATTCAGTCTGTGCTGATGACTCTGAAGTATGTAACCACACCTTTTTTTTTTTCACTAAAAAAGCCCCAGCAGCCTGGATCTTGACTCCTCTGGCCCTTGGTGAAACTCATCTTGAAGGATGGACATACAAGACTCAGTACTATATACTTAGTAAGAGAAAGCTTGATTGTCCTTTTCCATCATTTCTTTAAAACCAAAGCATATCTTTGTTCACTGTCAGAATCAGTAGCGACAACTGGTAGTTAGTGGGAAAGGCAGAAAGCGTATCTGTTAAGGGCTAAATATAGTTTCTTTCCTAACTGCCATGTACATTTGCAAGTAATATATGTAAACTAATGTATGGCCTGATTCTGTACTACTTGAAAGGGTAAATCTCTGACCTTTGAGTTCTGCAAAGTATGAGTGATAGAAAAAAATCAAGGGCTGCTATCAGGTATGTTTGGTTACAGCCCTGATGAGCCAATCTGCTATTCTGGAGCTAAGGAGGAAGAAAGATCTAAGAGGCTTTATACAATGTTACATCTCCAGAAGATTCTTATAGCGTGACAGAATCCTTTGCTTGATGACTGACATACACTTTCTACAGTTTTGGTCTTCTGGCACGGCATACATAAGTTAGCCTGCACAGAGTACAGAATTTAATGTCAGAAAAATACATTGCAGTATCAGCAGCAGCCAAGCTAGACCTCCACTCACAGGCAGTGATTACATACAGCCTTTACTAGGTACAACCTCCCTTTACCAACTCTGCCGGTGCCTACCTAAAATCTCATCTGGTTTGCCTACAGTCATCTCATGATTTCTGACTTTAGGAATTCTCTGATTGGGCCTGGATTGCAATAAACTGCAATTAATACCCTCTGAGGAAAAGAAAAAAAAAAGGCAAAAAAACTTGTCCCCAGCTTCTAATGAGCACAGCAAAAGCAATGTCAAGGTGAAGACAATAACACAACAACATAAATGTGTTCTTCAGTTCTAGGATAATCCTAGAACAAGCACTCAGAAATGCTCTGCTTGCTGTTCACAATACCAGAAATAACACCAAATTTAGTAATTCATAGCAAACTTCTTCGGCTCCTGCTGACTTCCTTTGTAATATGAATAATTATTTTAATGAGCTTTTTTGAATATCCCAGTTAAGCAACAGCTAGGAGAAGCAGCTCCATCACTGCATATATGCCTCATTCTTAGTCCCTCGGCGATAAAAGGCAGACTGCTTTGCCATCATTGTACAACTGTGGAGCCTCACTCCAGTTAGAATTGCTGCAGCTTTCAAGCTCCCAAGTTTTGACATTCATGCTGAGTAGGAAGGGATACATTTATCCACAGACATTCTGGGCTCCTCTCCTTCCCAAGTGTATTTCTCCAGCTCCATCCAGAATAATTAAATGCAGAAATTTTTGCTTCTGCAAGACACTTGCATTGCCAGGAAGAACTGTTGATGTGCAGAGCCTTGCAGCATATTTCACTGTTGTATTGATCATTTTGATTTGAAAAGTGATATTGTTTACTTAATAAAATATTAATCTAAATTTAAAGCACTGCTCTTTCTATTTTAAAAGCAAAGGCTTGATAAATTATGAGAGTTCACAGTTAAGCCATAGTCTAAGGTTTTGAATTGTCCTGTAAATATCTTCCTGTTAATGAAACTAACTCAGCATAATAACATCCTGCCATCAATCTAGGAATAAGCAAACAGGGAGTTATAACAGCAAGGCGCACTTACCTATATCCTTTGCTCTGACTGCTACTGGTCTCCTCAGCTCGGTAACAAATTTTTTTGCATCTAGACGGATTTCAATGATGTTGTTCAGCAAAGCAAACAACGGAGCCAGTGGGAAGGATGCAACGAACAAGGTTACAAATCCAAACTGAATGACTGAAAAGAAAAAAAACCAATTTCAATGGATATGGTCGGTATTTGTCAAACGCACGCAGCATCATGTCAGTACCATTCCCCCTAACAAGACACCACTTATTGGGAGACTAAAACATACTGCCTGGGTTACTGTGTCTTCCCCTAGAAACAGTTGGAGTGACTGGTACTCCATGCAGACACTTCTTCCAAAAGCCAGGGCTGGTTCAGGAAGGCAAAGTAACCAGAAACGTGGGGAAGCATCAAATACCATTCCCCACCATCGGCAAAACTGGCACTACCTGCTCTGTGCCATGAACAGGGAAGGGCAGGAGCTGGGGAAGTGGTGCTAGGCTAAAATCTGTCCCCAACAATTCTTGACCGAGGAGTGATATGAAGAACATGGTATTACAGCAGCTCTTCTGGGTTATTGAGTCCTGTCATCTGCTGCCTCCAGGGACTGTATTAGCTCCCATGTGAACTCAACATGCTCCATGAGGTGGGCTTTGAGCCCTCACTAATCCCCCTGGATGCTTTTTCTTCTGAAGTTCAAAAGCCCTCTTCATGCCAGCCCAAATCTATTCATGATAACATCTATTTGTTGTCCTAT
This sequence comes from Rhea pennata, assembly GCF_028389875.1. NCBI lineage: Eukaryota > Metazoa > Chordata > Aves > Rheiformes > Rheidae > Rhea > Rhea pennata. Next base: position 25,003,679 of record NC_084667.1, read on the forward strand.
TAACCTTGTTCATTAGTTTACACAGATCTTCACTCTTCCTAATGTTAACCTGCTATGTGTATTTAAAGAAAGTGATCTCTGGCTCCCTTGAGCTGTCATTCTGCATTCTGAAAGAAGCCAAGATCTTTATGGTGCTCTCATAACAACCTCTTTCTCTGATCATCTCAGCAGCTTTTCTTGCACCTGTTCCAGTTTGCACTCATCCCTTCCAAGCGTGGGTGAAAAGAACTCTACAGAGGGCTTCAGCTTAGCTTGGTCTTACCCCTGCTTCATAAATGACGTTACTGATTCTTTGTCCTTACTGGAAATAACCTGCTGGCTACATCTTGGGATCACATTGGCTTTTGTTTCATGAACACATCATGTTCATAACATGCTTATCCTGTTACTGTTATAGCCCAATCGTTCTCTTCATTACTTCCAACTGCTGATGTAACTAATTGCATATATTCTTATTCTTAAGAATTGATAACATGACCTCATATTTTGTACTATTAAATTTCCACTCTGTTTTGACTGCTCTGAAACTCAAGGTCATCTAATATTCTAACCTGCCCCTGTTTTTACTATACATGCCAATTTTTGGTATTAACATATTTCATTATCCTTTTCTAATTGTTTTGCCTAGCCATTCCTGAAAATACTAAATAAGATCGCCCATTTGACTGAGCCTTCAGGAACTTCTGATACTGTTGCAAACAGCATTATATACTGCAGTTCTTTTCAGCCTTTCAGTGGAAGCAGAAGAAGAAATGCAGCTTTAGAGTTTAGAGTTTTAAATTAGCAGAGCTAATTTAAGCTGACTGCTTAAGTTCCATATTAATTGATCAACATAACGATTTAATTGAGAAATATTTATGCAATCTGTCAAGTACCACCTGGTCAACAGGCACAAATCTCTTCGAGAACATTAAGTCCAGATTTCAGAAAACAGTCAGTCTGGAGTGAAAATACACAGTGGAAACTGTAATATCTGAATTAAATTTAATAAGCTATTTCCAACCTAGGTGCAATTGAAGACAAAATATGCCTCAAAATCTCAATTTTATACTATTAATTATTTGCATGTAAAACTTGGCAGTAATATGTCATATAGCTTGATAGAAAATATCTAATGTATAGTGCTATTGTAAGGTACCATGAACACAAAATAGCACAGTTCATCCCTGTAGCAGCTAATGGTTGGCTGAAATGTGCTACAGTCCCAGAGTATACACTTTAATAATTAAGCTAACATGCATCTTATCCACTCTCCACCAAATCTGCAGTTGAAAAACCTCATCTATGTATCCCAATTAATCAGATTAATTATGGCTTAAAATGCCTCCTTTCCACCTCACTCACTCATTTCCATGTATTCAGGGGTAAGTCCAGCGAAAGGCTCCAGGTTATAGTCCACTTCATAACGCTGCTTTTTTTTCATGTGCTCTTCATGGTCTAAAGAACGTCGACGCTTTAATTTCATGTATCTTATAAATTTCTTCATTTTTCTGGAAGAAATGGAACGATTCAATTAGCCAGCTATTCTGGTTGCAGTGCCCAATTCTCAGGTGGATGAAGATTGACAGTTATTTTATATTAACAGACACAACAAACTATGTATATTTTAATAAAAACTATACAAGAGTTACAATATACGAAAAGGAAACATCACAGATGAGCATATACAGATACTCAAACTTTGTCATAGCTAAATCTCACATTCAGTATTATACCTACTGCTAACCAGGAGGAAATCAAGATATCTCCTAACACTTTTCAAAGATGTCAGCATTGTTTGATGTTACAACATTGGCAGACAGTGCTGTAGAACAAAAATATTTACTATATAGAACAGGCAGAGCCTGTAAAGATCTTTTATGAAGCCTACAAAACAACTTCATATCAACAGGCAGATAATACACACTGTATTATAGACACGGTAAAAAGTCATGCATACACACATAAAAAACCTTGCAACTTACGGGATGCCAATCTCGAATAAATTGTTCTGAATCAGCTGTTTGCCCAACATGATAATACTGAGCTGGATACACAACTCCATTAGGCAGCCACCAGGAGCGCACTAAAGCGGACAGAGGAAACGCAAATCAGAACATCTGCATCGCTCTAACAGTGCGAGATGCTGTTCCCAGGTGATGAGATCACAGACAGGGTAAAATGTAATTACCTCTTCCATGCGGAAAGAGTGAAAAATGTACACATAGTCTCCTGGACGTCCAACAAATCTAGAACACAATGGTTAGAATTATAAACCTCATATATAATATGTATTTTTCTTAATTGATTCCTGAAGTCGACTGTGAAATGTTATACCTTTGTGTGGGGCAAGTTAATGGTTAGTTCTGAAAAAGCAAGGAAAGTAATTAGGTATTTCCCGTTTTGGCATTTTCCTGGGGTTTTTTTTGTTTGTTTGTTTCTTTCTTTGATTGGTTCATTTTTGGGGGTCAAGTGCTAACTTGACTTACAGTTTTTACTGAGTTGTTTACGTGCCCCCTAGTATCACAGGGGCATCTTTGCAAAAATCCGCTAAGGTGCATCTTAACGTGTTTGGACTACATGTGGGCACCCAACCTCTTATCTGCTGCATTAGCCAGAACATGTGATACGGAGTTCATTTTAGCTTTGTATTTTCATGCTGGTTGCAAGAGGAGAGATACTGCTTGCTAGATGTAAAGTTAGAGAGCGATAAATAGACAATACCTGGGGCATTATATCTGAACGTAGAAAGTTAAGTTGGCAAAATGGCTTTAACAAATTTGGAACAGCAGAATCACAAAGATCATTGCTTTATCCCGTAAGGCTGTAGTTTTTAATCCAATACTGAGGATTTTTTAAACCACAGTTATTTTATTATACAGCCCTTTTCTCAGGCTCAGCTACAGCTGCCTCACAAAACACAAGCTGAAATCCTAAACGACGTCTTCCAATACTCACCGGCCTTTGAAGAAAGCAACATAGAAAATGGGTGTATAGGCATTGACGAATTTCAGAAGGAAAGCCTTAAAAATCAGACGCTCTTCAAAATTCTTGTCAGTTTTTGGAACCTCTGGAAACCATATGACATAAATAAGAAACTTTAAGAGAATATCCTATCTGGAGCATTTCAAAATCTTATAAATATGGACTTCGGAAACTGTCAGCCACCCTTTAAATACAGGGGTGTATATATATCTTCGGAATGGTTAAACCAATATGGCCTCACTGAGGTCAGTGGTAAATCTGCTACAGATCCTACTGTTCAGCTGCATTACAACAATAATTCCAATTTCATTTCACATCTGGTTGACCTCCACAATAATATTTGTTTGCAGAATGGACAAATACTTATCTGAAAAGTTTTCTGGACCTTTTTCTGGACCTTCTGATGTTTTTGCAAATCATTCAGAATATTTTTTCTACAGTATTTTTTGCATTCACTGTTTTTCATTTCTTGACTGGTCTTATGCCAAATAAATAATAGTAAAAATATGAAACTAGTAATTGTGTGATATAGAAGAGTCCAGTTCAAATTCAAGATTAGGTACAGGAATTTCTGCTGCATCCATGTCACCCATAACTGGGTTAGAGATCAGTACCACAGCTGAAAGAAACACTAAAAATAAAGCTGACACTACGTGCACCTTGATATTGCTAAATAACTAGCAAGAATTTTAGCCTTACAATTGAATTTCTTGGGTTTGCTACCAGTTTGAAGTTAGTCATAACAGCAGGTCATTTTTTGTCCTCTCATAATTGCATTAACAGACATGACTGGAGGATTTGAACCCACCGATTTGAGTTAGCCACCTTGCTATGCAGCCGTATACTTCATCCAGGATGATGATGACAACCAAATTGATAATGACAGCGGTGGCAGTGACAGTGACCCTAACACTTGACCGGCCAGATGGAGTTGAACTGATTGCTAGAGCTGCTGCAGTTGAGATTCTGTATATTATGACTCCAAATACGATAGCAAATGTCAGCCCAACCTGCAATTAAGAATAGCATAGTTTCTTATTAAAAAAATTAACTATAATTCCTTTGCATTGGACTTAGCAATAATCTTAACAACAGGATCTCTGGTCACATCCCAAGTCTACCAAATTCTATATAAAGGCTTCCAGTTGCTTTAGTGAGCTGTGGAACAATCAGATCCTCTCTTGCTACTAATGAGACCATCACATGAAAAAAAATGATATAATTATGATACCTTCACATGCAAAAGGCTTTTTAAGAGGCACCCAAATGTAAAATACTTGTTTATATTAAAATGTTAGTGTACTCCCTTTCAGTTCTAATAGCAATAGCATGTATACATAGTATTTGCCTTATAAAAAAGGAAAAGCAAGGCTGATGCAGAGGAGTGTTTCAGTTTAAGTCTGCATAAATGCCTTCCAATTCCCTATGAAGATTCTCTAGTCTGTCCCGAATTGAAGTTAAATCTAATGCTTCAGCACAATGTAAAGAACACCAAATACCAGACACATGGAGCTGAGAGTAAAAAGGTATGTGGGAAAGAGTCTTACTCACTTTTCATTGCTTAAATAGAGAATACATTAATAACATGATACTTAAAAGGCAGCAATTCTTCAGCTCCCAGTGAAATTACAGGAGATGCAGAAAATACCGCAGACCTGGGCTTTGCAAGGTGATGCGACAAGGGTGTTCCCGTCATCTGCTAAGTCGCACATAGCTTCCAGATGAAGCGAGGAGTTTGTCACCCAGATCATCCTAACCTCATCACCTGCACGGCCCTTTTGCATCCCTTCTTGAGGGAAGCCTGCTAAAGACACCTGCTTTTGCCACAGCATTTCCCTTCAAAAAGATTTCATTTAGTATCTCATTTAGCCAGGCTATTTCTCAGTGTACAATAACAATATTAATTCCAGTTCCTCCTCCTTCAACTAATCACTTCCACATCGCACAAATCCACAGAGACTGGATTTACCGCATCTCCATTTTCTGAAAACAGACATTTTACCAAAACAAACAAACAAAAGTTAGTTTGGCATATTCTACCTTTGGAAAGGGCTTAAAACTTTTTATCCATCTGCTACTCAGTTGCACAATTTTAATTATTATTTCCTTCAAAATTTGTTTTAAAGGGAAATGGCTTAAAGGCTTTGTAAGCAAATGGATAAACGTTGTTCTAATCATTATTTTTCCTTTTTCTTGAATTAAATTCCCTGTTTTCAATTCTCCCATTGTATTGTACAGCCTCAAACTCGACTGATTTAGTAAAAATCCTTGCAATCCAGATTGCAATTTGCTATATCATGTTTTCAAAAAACTTCAGAATAAACATTATGCCACTCTCTAGCCCTATGTACTTCTAAAGTTTTGTTCCATCAGTGGTGGTGGTATTATCCATCGCTCTCATTTCTCACTTGCCACTTTCAAATACAGTTATTTCTTCACTGATAGCAGAGGCAATTTAGGATTCAATCTCTTTAAAAGTTTGCCAGTTACAAAACAGTAAAGTGTTTGGATTTTTTTCAGTGGAAAAAGTCACTGCAGACAATCAATCTGATGGCCTGTCATGCTTTCACTAACATTTGTATCAATTCTGTTCCAAGCAATGACTCGGTAATGTACATTTCAGATGTTCTTACCATGAAGATGATGCCAACAAAATTGGTGAGATAGGCTGGAAAACGATCCTTCCATGTCAATTTTTCTTTGTCGGTCTAAAATTTGAAAAAAAAAATGATGAAATTAAATAGAGACAGAGCAGCAAAAAAAAATATTTTCTATTTGTGCATTTGACAAAAACATGGAGAAGAAGGACCACAAATACACAACCAGTTAGAAGATGCAGACACAGTGTTTACAGTTACAATTCCAAACAAGAAACTGTTTACTTGATATCTAAGTTCAAATTGGTCAAGCAGCTGCACAGTGCAAAAAATCAAACAAATTTTTCTAAATACCTTTTGAAGGAAATGTGCAAATACTCTATCATCTGTGATGTAAGATCTCTTCTACTGTTAAATATTTTCTTTTGCTTTCCCTGGAAAAATTCACCTCCCTCTCTTCTTCATCCCCAAATAATATCTAAAGTCTGCATTTACAGAACTGATGCCACTGAAATATAGATTAACTATGCTGCTGGAGACTTGCAGGATCAACACCCGTTGGGCAGGGAAGATTTTGTTTTGCTGTGCGATGGACTTCACATTGCTTCAATAGCAGTAATCTGAGCACCTGACTATCCATGCTGCGTTCAGCAGAATGTCTCGGTAGGAGTCAACACAGGTACATAAAATAACTCATTGCTGAATATCCTAAGTGCCGTCAATCACCCATTGCTTCTCCCACTCTCTATTTGGCTATGAACATCTCATTTAGAATAATATTGCTGATCTGGATTCCTTCATAAACTTTGAAGTCAGGAATTGTTTCTAAACACCAAAAAGTAAACAACAAAGTAACATTACAGAAGGCAATGCACACATTATAATGAACATAAAAATATTACTTTAAAATTTGAAAATATTACCCTAAATTCTGTTCTTAGCATATACATGTTATTCTCAAAGAGCAAGCAACACTTCAAACACATGGCCCATGCTCCATTGCAAAGCACAACATCTATCCAATATAGTGAAGCTAAGATGAGCCAAGCAGTGCCATTCCCAACATGCAGAAACAGTGACTAAAGAAGTACTGAAGAAGGGGCAGGGGCAGAGGAACGACAACAGAACTAAAGGCAAAGATTACACAAAAGTTCAACAGCCGAAGTTTTTTTTTTTTTTTTTTTTTTTTTTTTTTTTTGATAAAAACAATTGATTTGAGTCTTCCATAATTACTCATAATTTTAATTTCTTCACAAGTTTGAATAAAAAGTACCAATTTCACCCCAGCCATGATTGTTTTGACTGTTTGTCTCCATTTGTTTGCTGTCTCTTCTGGAAAATATCGATGCTTCTGATGGCAATTAAAGGAAACAGAAAAGGATCGTGCAACACAATGTTACAAAGCACTGCTAAATTAATCTCTAGGCTCTCTACTGAGTCAGTGTACACAGCAGTTTAGCAACAAGCAAATGCTCTGTTAGTTTGCTCAATGCTTCATGTTTCAGCTTTAGATTAATTAAAAAAAAACATATATAAAGAAAACCCCACAGCAACAACAAACTGCTCTCCTTGCCCCAAACACTTTGCTCAAGGTTCAGAGCTCAAGTTGACCTGGCAAAGGATTTTCTTCTTTGCATTTAGGATTGCAACCTTCTTTTTTCTTTATGATGTGTAAAGTATCTCTGTAAATTTTGTCTTCAAAAATAACTTACTTTATGTGACTTTTGAAGAAAAAAATATGAGGAAATTCTAGGTTGGCTTTGGATAGTTTTTCCTTAAGTAGATCTCCCAGTTATCTTATCACTGCTGAATTAGAACTTTAACACTCCAGATCCAATGAAAGATAATTACTGAGTCTTTCATAAAGACTCATTTTCTCACGTTTCCCAAATTAGCAACATCCAAATTGAACAGAGCCCAAAAAGTTATAAATAGTCTGTTTAAAAAAAGAAAAAAAAAGTCCTGTCATAATTGCTCAGCTTTCATACTCTGATATTTTGAGGTCATGATTCATTAATTGTCCCGTTATCCTACAGTATTCTACATTCAAGGTCTGAACTTCTAATACACCAAAAAGAAAAGCAAGTTACAGATATTTAGTTAAATACAAAGAATCTGTATTCAACATTGTTTATCTAGCACGTAAATGGGCAGCAATCCAAATTCTTTTTCTTCTGCAAGGGACTTCAAAGCAATGCTGCAAGTAAGGTATTCCGCACTACACTAAAAGGCTTGCGTATTGTGTGTGCATTGTGTTCTATAAATAAACTCGAATATATCAATATCAGCTTTGTAGCATCCTTTAAGGGCATATCATTCCTTAAGTATAAGCACATGACAAAATCAGACACATTTAATTCAATGCCAATCCACATTATGCATATTGTCTATTACAGCATGCTCCATGTTAACATGGTTACCACAGTTATATTCTCATAGGGCTTTCCACCGTCTAACCCCTCAGTTTCAGCCACGGTTCCGTGCTACTATTCCACCAGCAACAGATTCAAAAGAGGAATTTCTGCCAACACCTTTTTGACAGATTTTGTTTAAGCAAGAGCATTTACTTCTCTGCTTAAAAAATGCGGTCACACAAACAGTTGAATTCTTGCAAGTAAGGGGGAAGTAGCCTTGAAACAAGCATTTGGGGGAGACTGGGGGCTTTTTCAAAGTGGTCTGCTGCTGACAAAGAGCAATATGGAATTACAGCCTCCAGCGGAAGAGTATAGAAGCTCCTCAGAGGAATTGCACTGCCCATCAGTACGACAGGCAGCACCTTTTTCAAGGCAAGAGAAAAGAACAAATTAAATGAAGTAGTGAGGGATACCTTACTCAGTGAAACAAAAGGGAAGCTATTTTTAAGAGGTGGAACATTATTACCAAAGCTAGAATTTGGCAAGAAAATTGGTGTGAATACTCCTAATTAATACTCTATCAAAAAGATAATTTACTAAAACAGTAAGACCTCAAGACGTAAGAAAAAAAATAAAAAATACATTCGAATTCAGTAGCAGAATATTCGTGTTTTAGAGCAATTTCAAAAGTTGGAAACATACATCAGTCAAGACACTGTTCCCATTTCCAGAACACAAAAGCAAGATCTACTGCAAAGATGAGAAGGCCATGAGAGGCTGCCTTTTTAGGATGGAAAAACTATCCAAAATTCTTCAACTAGAATATGTTCTGTACATATAGAATATGTACAGAACCTCATATTTTAGCTCCAAGATTAAAATGAAGATGTCATGAGGATGCGTGTAGCAAGACAGAAGAACCTCTCCTGAGAAACTTTAGTTACTTATAATAGCACAGGATAAGGTGTTCTCTACCAGTTCGCTCCAACTTTATTCATTAGCCTAACAGGAACTCGCGTTCAATGAGGATGGATTAACTTCCTTAAAATACACTGCTGTATACTATTATTGAAGACATTTCCAGACATAATCAGGTGCTGTGTACTAAAATTTACAATGTATTACATAGAGGCTAGGATTGAAAATACTTGTAATTTAAACACAATATAGAGTGTCTCTATTTTTTCCTGCTTTTTTCTTTTCTCCTGGTCTTGAAACAGTGCCTGCTACAATTGGGCTTTTTCACAGCTTTTTAAAAGGTCAAAATATGAATATTTTTACCATACCTCTTTGTGTTTGTATTCTCTTCTCAGTGATTTTTCTAAAACTTTAGCTTCATATTCTGCTCTTGGATGATCCTGTGAAGTAAGTTATACTTAAGAAAAAGCAAAATTATTTGTTTTCTCTATCAGCTATGTATGAATGAATGGCAGGTTGATTTCCTGATAATTCCCAAGTTTTCTAATTGAATTCTGTCAATTGATAGTTGAGTGTAAATTAAAGAATATGTAAAAATACAGTACCATTCTAAATTCTACAGCAGAAACCACCACTCTGCAATCCCTATCAGACACCTGCACATAACCCTATGTAGACTGAATGTAATACATAAGAGTATACAGCGCAACCTGCAGAGAGCATGGTTCAAAGCATGTGATATGCTTAGATTTCAATGACTTTTCTTTTTGATAAAAATCAGATTTTACATGTTGTTGATTGTAATTTCTGTGATCCTCAGCTCATGAAGGAAATTTATCTGCTGTAAATATGCAAAACATGCAGCTGTGGGAACTCACACAATTGACAGTTGGTCTTCAGATGGACCAAGTTCAGATGTCCTAGTCTTATCTTTGACAGCACTCACAGATTGCCCATATACTTTAGAGGAGAGGATGAAGGAAACATTCAGAAATACAAAGAGAAAGCTAAAAGATTCAGAAAATACTCAAAATTATGCATTGGATGGAGAACAGAAGAGACTTGAAAAAGGTCTAAACAAGTGGAGAGGGGAAGGATGGAAAGGAAAAAAGAATCAATGGAGTTCTAAAGAAAATCTGATGCTGGAAAAAGAAAAGGCTAAGATCAAAAGATGTCTTTCATCAGCAGACATATAATAAAAAAGGTAGAAGCAATTAAAAAAAAGTTTTCCAAACCTTGACTGCCTCCTGCAGGAAACCAGAAAAAAAATCCACAAAAAAAAAAAAAAAAAAAAAAGAAAAGAAAAAAGAAAAAACAAAACACAAAAATTTGATTATTGAACTGTAGCAGGTTATATTGCATTTATATTTTAAAAATCACATGAAACTAAATGATAGGTACAGCAGACGGCTAGACATTACCAAAGCAATTCGGTCTACTCATGCTTTTAAATGATGTTTACTAACATCATTGTAAACATTATATGAACTAAGTGTCCTTAAAGAAAAAAGTCCAGAAGATGATCTACTTTGTATTTCAGTATATCATTTGAAACCCTTATTTCCTATAGCACATAGTTTCAACTTAATCACCAAAATCAGAAATAGGAGGTGGTTAAATTTTCTGCTGAACTCAAGATCATGTTATCTAGAGTTGACTGTACAAAGCAAAGAACAAAATATACTGTATTAACAGCTGCTGCTTTTGGTCACACAACATTGTAGTGGTGCAGAGCTCTTGAACTCAGACATAAAGGAGATAGTCATCGGAAAGATACAGTTAATCCTTTCCACTTTCATGTATGCTAACAACAAGTTACCAAAAATAAAAGAGTAGTATAGTATCCAGGAAGTAAATCCCCATACTCTCTCCCAGTAAAGTAGATATAATCTAGCAAAGTGCATGGCAGAGAGGCTGCTTCCATAGTGTGCCTCAATATATTATGGAGGAGAAATAAATGTTAAGAGGAGGTAATTCTAGCACAAAAATTTCTGGCAGGGAGGGGAGCAATAACTGTACTAGGCTCACCAAGCTGCATGGCACACTGTATAGCCAAGGGCCCACAAAGAATTTGTTTCAGCAAATTGAACAATGTGTTGTGCACCTATTCAGAACATCTAAAGATATGACAGGTACAGTCGTATTTGTTTTCACAACAATAGTAAAAAATCCATGCAGATAAGTAGCAAAGTAGTGAGCTTTTACACAAAGTGTAAGTTCTTGCTCAGACTTTGTGGTGGGATTGTCATAGTTTTCTGAATATGATGGGACAACAGAGAAGACCTCTATTGCATGCTGCAGTCCGTTCTGAAATGCATTAAAGTCAAAGGCACGACTGCACGGCTGTTGCTCCGCTATGATCCATTGTTGTAAAATGACAAAATCAAAAGTTGACTGTAAAACAGATTCTCAACTGACTGTTTTCTCTCCTTTCTTTCTAGAACTTCACTGATTCGTAATATCCTTTTTTATTTTCTTTTTGTACAGATCTGGCCACTTCTCCTTTCACACCACTTAGCACATTTAATATAAATCTGTCGTGGACTTTTTTTTTTTTTTTTTGGCATACGCAAAAAACTACCACCTCCACATTTGTGTCCCTCCCAGTGCCCCAAACCCACATGTCTGGCAATATTTTCTTAGGTATTTGCCAAGTCAGGGCTTGATCCGGCATCATTAAAGTTAATGGGATTTTTTCAGTGCTCTTTTACAATGCCGTAACTTTATCAACTTCAATGCGTTCAGTACTGATTTACAGCAGTGCGAGCTAAATGAGGTCCGTGGTTGTTAGCACCCTGACAGCAGCCAGGGAGTAATGCATGAGCTGTATATTCCATGCCTGCACTCCTAGGTGTGACCTGACTACATATTAAAAAAAAAAAAAAAAAAAAAAAAAAAAGAAAAAAAAAAAGGATTTTGTGGCTATACAATTATGTTTCTATGGCAACAACGTGTACTAGTCATACTCTTCCTATAAAAACCTCAAAGAGTTCATGTACAGGATTTTCCTTTTTTTTTTTTTTTACATGATGGAATACTGCAGGAGTAGTATTCCATGAAGCAATGTCTAGCAGCTCAAAGTAAAAAACTATTTATAATACAATGATGGAAGTCAAAAAGTCAGAACTTAAGTGACAAACCTCCTCCTCTTCAAAGCCAGTCAGGTCCCATCTGTAGTTGAGACGCATCTGTTTTCTCTTCCAGTGTTCCATAAACGTAGCAGCTGGAATAAGAGTTTTTAAAATAATTATTTAGACATTTTATAAAAAGTCTGAAATTGTATCAGCCTGGGTTAGAATTTGTCTTAAATTTGTAACTGCTATGAATAGGCATACTGGCCAAACTCATTTTCATTAGGTTGGTGTAAATCTGCAGGTTCTGATCTCCAGAAGGTCTCAGCAGATACGATACTGTATAGTACACAGGGCCAGTTTAACTTTACTCCATTTCTATTAGTCTTTTATTCAGTAGTAAGATCCGTCTGGGAAATATTGATCATCAGTTCTAGGAGCCAATCTTTTTTTTTTTTTTTTTTTTTTTTTTTTTTAATGTAAGCTAAAAGAATGGGCGTTTATTATATCCATGCCTTCATGTGGAAAGATTCATACAATTTTTAAGGGGTCTAAAAGTCAGACACCCAAACTTAAATTTGCGCAGATGACTAATGATACAGTTGGTCTTGATTTCTATGTAAATCTGTCCATAAATCTGAACAAAACTGCCTCTTAGTGATACAAAATATAGCTCATTTAAAGCCTTATACACGTTAAAGCAGTTATATTTCTGTATGTGTGCTTTTAGTGGTATAGTTATTCCCTAAAAGGTAGTAATACAAAGCATTGTATGTTGTTATAATTACATCCATCCAGTGCTTACAAGGGTCTGGTTAGCTCTGATAATGACACCCAAACTCACACACTCATGGCAGTGTAAAAGCTGAAGGCGGGCAGATGATTAAAGAGGAAACCTTTAATTTTTTTTTTTATTTTTTGAAATTATGAACATCGACCTTTTCTTTTTCGTTGAAGAAGACTCACCGAAAAGAAACACCACTAAAGCAATTCTTGAGTCACAACAAATACTCCCCGCCTGTATCAGTGTCTCTGCCTCTGAGACTGAGGAAGTTCTCAGAGGACATATTTAGATGCTGGGAATACACCAGTACGCTATAATAAATAAGCGATTATGAAAGAGGCAAGTCTACCGAGAAATGGGGTCCCCAGGGGAGTTCTCTGCAGTGAGTATAAACAGATGTGCTCAGAAACATTTGCGATCATATTCAGAAAAGCCAGAGGCAGGGAGAGGGTAACAAGGTTGAATAGAGAGGAAAGGACACTACGATGACTGGAACCACGTGATGGTCATAGCATTCATTAGTTTTTCAAGTGAAACTCTTACGTGCAAAACCAATAACCGAACCCCTGTACAAGCTATATACTTCCCGTAAATCAGTATCATCCTAATCATATCTTAAAAGAGTCTGTGTCATGATCCTGGAATTCCCTCCCCTTTCCTCACCCCTGGGAGTTCCTGCACTGTGGTCTACAGTTTCCATGTCAGTGAGAAGTATGAAAAATGAAAGGTATATTGTTTCTTACTGCTACTAGAAATCATTTTATGGCATTGACTTACAAAAATGTAAAATGAAAATATTACATCTGAAACACAGCCAGCTGTTAGCTCATTTGAAGAGCAGTGAGTTAATGTGCCAGGTATAATGGAGTAGCAAGGCACCACCTCTTTGCCAAGTATACCTGTATTTTCATATTTCATCTGGGCCTATAAACAGAAATGGAGCTGAAAAATACCAAAAGGTTATTGTCTAGATTATCTCCTCATCTGGATTCTGAGATTTTTTAATATCTCTTCATACCAAAGCTTCAGGTCTACTCCTGAGGAGAAGTCAGTACTACTCAATAGAAGGTAAGATCCACGGTTGGGCCCAGGAGGCCGGAAGAGGCTCTCCCTAGACAGCCTGCTCTTTTGGAGAACAGCATTTTGTGCTACAGTCTATGTTTAGCAGTGAACTTGTGACAGAGGCCTAATTCAGTGCTAAAGCTGTTTTAACTCTCACATGAGTGTAGTTCTCCAGAATGTCAAAATACTTGCATCATAAAAAGAAAGCCTGGCCAAATGGTTGCTCACAATGATACCCTTGAACTTTGAGTAATTTCCATCTTATGTTAAAGACTTCCTGTGTCACCCTAGCAGGTTAGAAGTGCTAAATTAATTTAAAAATTTGTTCTACCAAATCCTTTGGAAATGAAGTTTGCAATAACTTGAATTCAGAACATCGGAGATTTTTTTGGAAAAAGTCTTGATTTTTCACAACTATAATTGACCTCTTTTTGAAAACACCATTATTTTAGATGCAGTTACTTTAGATACACCAAAATAAAATTTTATGTTGACTCAGAAGAATCTGAGGCATTTTGCTTCCCCAAAAAAGAATTTCTTTTCATTCTATTACAGATAGAAAGAGAACATACCCATAAGAATTGCACTTAAAGCTGATGTGATTCTCATTGCAAAACTGTCTCAGATATCAACCCTTATTCTGCACAGTGCCTAAAAACTGGCTTCTCCCAATCTGCCTTCCTTTGCCCCAAAATGTCAAAAATGGAAGCAGGGCCCATAACTCTCTGCTAAGGAAAGGGAACCAAACTCTCTCTTCTTTGGAGAAGAGAACACTCTGTTTTGAGATCCATGTGGGGTTCACAGTAACAGTAAATGAAGGAGAGAGAAATTGATATTTGATTCGCTGCATGAGCGAATCAGACTATTTAAAGTCTCTGACATGGCATCCTGCTTTGAGGTATATCACATTTCTCCATATATGTAACATGGCAGGATGATCTTTAAGACAGCAATGATTTTTAAGACTGCTGCAAAGCTGGTTTAGTTCAGTCAGAACAAATGAAAACTCAAACTATGTTTTTAGGATTAAATATAACCTAAAACAAGTTCTTTGATCACGGTTTACAGGAGGGGCAAAAACCTTGTGCTGCTCTGATACCAGTGCCAAGGGGAGGAGCCCTGGCAGTCTCCGAGCACCGCGTCCCCCTCAAAGGGCATCTGCTGCTTGATGGCTTCCTGACAGAGCCTGTCTCCTGCCTGCAGTAAGGAATGACACCAGGACAACAGCAGTGACGCCTGACCCTTATGCAGCCGGTGATAACCATCCTTGAGCCCTCCATAGCCCTCCCTGAACACACAAAGATTTTGTGGGGAAGAGGGTTAATATATTTTTAAAGTTTTACACTTGAGAAAAGAAACGGAAAGGTTAAACGATTTGCTCAAAATACAGGGGCAGTCGGCACCAGAATAATGTCTATAATGCTGCAGTTCTATGTTCACAGCCTGCACGTATGAAGTCTGCTTCCTGATAACCTTAATTGTATCTTCGAGCTCACTCAAGAATCAATCGTGGTTTGTCCTGAGATGTTAAAGGCCATTATACTTCCCTGCTGAGTCCTCCCCTCCACCCCAAAGTACATTAATACATTTCTTCTGTAATGTTCTAAAGTGGAAGCTGGCTCTGCAAATAGATTTCGTTGGCAAAGTATGCAATCCTGTTAATGAAAATTTGACATACCACACAGCAGTTTTATGACAGATGCTTAACAATTTCATTTGATATTCATCTTGAGCAACTTTTTGAATTTTTAGCCTCCAGTTCAGAAAATAAATTTTGAGGTGACAGTTTCATGAGAAGGAAAAGAATAGTTCTTTATGTAATTAACTGTCTGAGTATAAATATACTGCTTTATCTCTTTTGTTTTTTCCTGTTGTACTTTAAATAATTAAAAACTTAACATCAAGTCATTTATTTTCTTACCCCAGAGAGCCATGAAGACAGAAAAGAAGACAGTCGCAGGGTTATCAAACAAATGACTTGCACGAGCAGTTGCACAAGCAGAGCTCATTTTCCAGTAACTGCACGTTCTGTCACATAGGGGACACATGGTGATATTGTTTCTCTGGTCGCACATTTCCATACTGCAATGAAGCAACAAGATACACAGAAAGCAAAGTCAGCATAGCTCATCTTCCATGCTTTGACAATCTTTTCCAACAGACTGTTCTCCTCTGCACGGTATCCATTTTTGAAAGTGTATCTGGTCTGTAGGACCCTGAAATACTACTTTGACAATGCTTTGCACATCGTATCCTCAGTGCACAGGCCGCTTTGTAACCCACATCACCACAGCAGTCAGACTCCTCAAGCAAGACTGATTTCTTGCTCCATCCCCAGCTTGTATCCCAGTGAGTAACAGTGTATTTAGAGGTATTATTAGGAGATGCATAAGGCTGTATACTTCTTATTATAGGATCTTATAGTAAAAAAAAAAAAAAGTTTCAAAATACTAATTACAGAACTAATACTAATTATAAGGTACAAAGGAAGTGTGGAGTATCAAGACTCTGGAGTTCAACCTTTCTGTACTCCATCCACGCAGCTGCAATAGTGACACTCCCCTTGACTTCCTCGAAGTGGAATAAAGCAATCTTAATAAACGAAAGCATCTAGTTTCTAACATCTGTTAATCTGCTTTCCTACTCATTTTTTATGGTTGTTGTTCAAACTATATAATTTTCATCTACAGCTGATGATGGATGCAGGACTAACAATGCAAAAGCACAGGATATTAAAAATACTATAATACAAACTTACTAAAGAATTGAAAACAGTAGGACATCAAGATTTTGTTAATCTGACCACAGTTGCCTATTTTATATATGTATACTCTTGATCTATCTTTATGTCACACAGTATGCTCCTCACCATTTTAAGGGGGGAAGCATCAACTCTTACTATTATGTAAATTAATGTTACAAAGCACTGCTAATGATATAAGTTACAAGAAAGAGCACAAAGAGCAACCAGCCAAGGGTTATTTTTCTTTAGTTCATTACTGAAACACTAGGAGTAATATTAAGGATGCGGTTTGGTTCTGAGACCCATTCTCAGCCCTTTTTAGGGCTCCACCACTTACTGGAAAGCAAAATCAGTGGGACTGCAAGACAGCCCATCTGTGTGGAGTTGTCCTCATTTTATGTGCAGCTTCCAAGAGATGAAGCATGCAGGGCGCGAGGACAGAAAATGGTCAGAGCACACCGTACTCTGGCAGTTGCCCACTGGCGGACAGGCCCCTGGAAGCCACAGCCAGCAAACATAGATTAAGGCAGTCTTGTCACTCTGTGGATGGCACAGGGCTAGCCCTAGAAGTTGGCATCCACAGCTTGAGTTGTGCTCACCCTAGACATCACTGACAACACATTTATTCCAATAGGTAATATTTTGAGTTTCCAGTTGCCTCAAAGAATAGAAGAAAAATATGTTGTTAAAATCCTTTGATTAGCTCACACTGAAAGCTTAAGCTCTGCATAACGCACAATGCCAATGCACATACCCCCAAAATCATTTTCTCCCATAACCTGTAATTGGCCTAAATTAGCCTACAGAAGCATTTTGTTGTTGTTATTCTACCTTGGTATATTCTCATCCACAGTTGCACAGCCGTAAAGAAAAACGATAATCCCTACAATCGAAGCTGGAATAAGCATTTGTGTATAAACTCCCAGCCAGGCAAAATACAGTCCAATCTTCTCTCCGAAGTATTTTCTGAAAGAAATAAGAAGAAAAAAAAAAAAAAAAAAAAAAAAAAAAGGAGAGAGAGAGAAAGAGAATGTTTCCTATTTCTTAAAATATAACATGGCTAAAATTATGAATCACAGATGGATTAAGCATGGAGAAAGTAAGGTCTGATGACCTGTGGGAATTTTTTTCCCCTTAGAGGTCTCTCTTTCTCATGATGCTTGGAGTTAACCTAGTGATACAGGCACCAAGAAAGCCAGTCATTACAACTTGACATTTTTTTCTGCTTTTCTGCTGTGTAAATTAGAATCTTTGGATCTTCTGTGAGAGCTAATCCTTTTTTAAAAAAAAAAAAGGCATCTCATTTTCTTTAACATATTTACTCAGAGTGTCTCAGCTCTCACCGTGAGCAAACAGAATTCTTTGAGAATACTGAAATCCTGCACTCTTTTGAGCACTCTCCTGAGTTATGCTAAGCTGTGATTTTAGATGTGTGGGACAAGCAGGCAGATAACTAGAACAGAGAAATGGGACTTCTTTCTCATGGGGAGACTGTGCTGTAGTCTCCCTGGAACCCAAATTAACATCTCCGCCAGGTCCTGTTGGGCCACGCTGCTTGGCAGAGCTCCGCACTGTGTGCCATAGGCCAGTGGAGATGCATCCTCCCTTCCCTGGTGACTCCTCTGCTGGGAGGCCAGTACTTGTTCCAGATGGAGAGTCACCACAGGCAGTGATCGCCTGTTCCTACCCCATCCCCTACTAGCCTGTACACTACGTGGGACATGGCAGCTTGTTTCTAAATCCATGGAAAATTTTTGATTTTCTCTTTAAAACAAACAAAAACAAAAAACAAGGAACTTTCCATTCTCAAAAGTCCCACTGGGCTGTCCCAAAGACAGAGTCACGTGCAGGTACATCAGCATGTATAATAATCAATTTACATAACTTTAAAACTTCCTTGTGGAAACAACACATCAGTACAGTAGCAGTTCTCACCTCACCAGGTCAATGGGCTGATATTTATAAAAGACTCCATAGCTTGCCCACTCCTCACACAGGAGCTGCAAAACAGAAAGAAAGGCTAAAGCTAAAGCACTTCAAACAACTAGTTTCCCCTCTTCTTAAAGCAAACTGCAGAGCTCACACTGTGATCTAGTCTCACCACTTTGTGGTTTCAACACATAACTCAATCTGCCAATATATGCAGTCTGTATTAAAATCAAATTTGATGATCTGGCATGCTATAATACAGTGATGAGTTCTACTGCATTAAAAGGCTCTTCAACAACAGGGCTGATGGAAAACTACGGTGGAGAGATGGGGAAGGTAGTCCTGATTTTATGATTTGTAGCAGGTATTTAGCAGAACAGATGTGAAGGATCAATGTGCTTTAAGTTGTCAGACAGAGCAAACTAGCATAAACTGGTTTGTTTTCACTATCCTAATATTCAGCATCCATCAAGAGAAAATGTGCAGAAGTGCCTTGAAGGCTGCATTTAAGAGCTGTTCAGATGAACATGACAATTTCCGCTTATCCTTTTGGTTAGGATATGGGCCAAGTTAAACAATGATCCCCATTAGCCATTTATAAAACTGAATCCCTCACAAAAACACATTCTTTTGAGACCTTCAACTTGTCCTTTACTCTGTAAAATATATAATTTTTTTTTTTAACTTCAGGTCAACAGAACGAACAAGAAATACATGTATGTAGTACGTATGTACAAAAAATATTGCATAAAATAGATGGTGCTCCCTGACCACCAGGCATACTCTCCCATTACCATAACAGCTTCTATGGAACAGGGGAGAACAGAAGCTTTGGATCTACTTGTGAATGCAGCTCTTCTTTTTTTGCTTCTTTTCCTGCTTTGACCCAGTGACACGAACTAGGCTACAGGATGTTCCTGGACAGAATACTAATAATTAAAGGACATGCTTTGGTGGTCACTTCTGTTTTCATGAATTCATCTGGCAACATTATCTCTTTATCTTCTACTGCACTCTTAAATGTAAAAGCATAAACTTATTATTACTGAGATATTTCTTTTCATAGAATACTTGGCAAAAAAAAGAAGATAGAGCATGGAGAATTAGAAGAAGTTAGACAGGAAATACTCTGAAGTTCTAAAGCAGGTAAAAGTCTTAAGCTTTGCTGTCAGCTGGTCTTTTCTTTTTCTTTTTTTTTAGATTATCTGTAACTTTAATCATATTCAGTCACAATGTACCTATTCTAAATGCTGTCAGCAAAGGGAAGGTTTACTTCCAGCAACAATCACATTTAATCTTTAACATTACACTCCATTACAATGGATAAATCCTTCAATATTTATCATGTAAGTGCAAACAGATTAATAAGATTAAGAAACTGCACGCCCAGAAACTACTCCTGGATCATCACTTTTTAAACTACTATAGTACAACAGTGCAGAGTCAATACTTACTGCTTGAATTACAAATGGGTAAACTGTACCACACTTTTGAGTCTCAGTCATCTCTTACTCTAACAATGTTTAAAAATCTGTTTTTCTACTGGCGATAATGCTTTACTACATCTACTGTACATTTACTATTGCTGTACTTTAACATGCTGCTTTTTTTAAAATCCACAATTCCCATGAAAGATCATGGGAATTTTGTATAAATAAGAGTGAAGCAATGGAGCTTCCAAAACTAAATATGCCAGATGGCAGAATTTCAAAAGCGAGGCTAGTCACCCTTCATGGGATTTGAAACACCAAGGTACTGTTCAAAACCCCACTCAGACTTCCCTGAAAAAAAAAATAAATAAAATCCAGATTTGGAGAGGGAAATGAATGCAATAACTAGAAAAGCAGTAAGTTTTGGATGGACTACCTACTCCTGTGTAGGTAGAGCAGCTCAGTTGGGAATGTCTTACCCAGATGTAAGAATCTCTTACTTTCATGCTTGGACTATCTAATCCTGGACCTAAATGTGTGAGAGCAAGTGGATACTGATGCTCTCTCATTTTACCTCGTCAAAAGGTGAGTGAGGACTATCGGTGGGCTCAGCAGATCATGATTTGCTGACTGGCACAAGGAGCCATCAGCAAACAACCTCATCTGAGTCATGGAGAAACCAAGGGAAAACCTGATTGCTCTGTGTACTCCACAGGCATGATCTCGGGCACATCACCTTCTCCTGACACTGCTCCTTAAATCTAGAGCTATCTCTAAGCCGTTAACAAAAAACAGTAAGTAAAGCATTAAAGCATGGAGTGTTAAGGCAGATATACGAATACTAGCCTATTTACAAAATCAAGAAGTGGGTCATTCCTAAATTTTTGTGCTGTGGGCTGCAGCTCCATAAAAGACAAACTTAATTTAAGTGGTTCCAGCGCTACTCATTGCAGTCATCACACCTGCTCCATGCAGCCACCTTAGAGACCATCCCGCCACCGTGAAAATGGCTCTGTAGCTTTGTGCTCTGCTGACTTTGTGAAGGAGCCAAGTTAAAAACAAACAAACAAACAAAAATACAACTCCAAAAAACTAAAAAAACCAAACAATTTCAATCCAGATAACAGAAAATTTCAGAGCTATACCAAGCACTGCTTTGGCACAACAGAGAGGAAGGTAACACCTAGGGATGGGTGCAGGATGCACAGCCAGGCCTGCTGTGGAGGAAACTGCGACACGGAGCCACAACCACGGAGCCAAACATGACTCTGTCCACTAACCACTGCTACGACCAGGGAAACCAGCATTATTCATCCTGGACACAGAAGGACAGATCAAACAGGAGGATATTGCTCAAAGTCAGTAGGCTATTTATTGTGATAAGGAGAAACTTGACATACATCAGCCTCCTACATTTCTCCAGTGAGATCCAAAAAAAGAAAAAGAAAGGCATACTGACATTCCAATTTCTGCCCATATGCATTCCTACTTCTGGTGTTTTATCATAAAAAAGTCATACAGCAAACTGTTCTTAAAGCAGTTTTGCAATTCTCTTGCCAAATCGTTAATACAAACTTTCCAAGCTGGACTGTTGTGCTGTATTTCTCAAGCAAATGGTTTATACCATTCAAAAAATACAATTGCATTTTTCCTATTGTAAGAATATGATATCAAAAATAGTGATCTATGCATTTTCCTCTCTGCAACCCAGATTAATTAATCTTTATTAGTTTCTTAACAGTAAGAGCAGAAACAGCAGCTTGAAAAGCAGGCCTTTAAAACTTCAATATTGAAATTTTTTTTTAGTCTTTAGAAATATATTGAGATTTCCTTCAGACATGTTTCCTACAGCTCAAGATCAACTGTCTATGTTTGGGGAACAATTAATGCTTTGGGGCACCTCAACAGTCACGTGCAGTAACTCAGATTATTCTTTTATTATTTGCTTCCTTTCTGCAGTCTAGGTTTGTGTTGAAAATTAGATCCTTTTTCTGTGACCTAAGCTTGTCAAGTATAGCAGGAAAATCCCAAACTAAGGAGATTTTGCATCCGTGACATTTTTCAATTTTGTATGGCACTTCAAACGTAAAGATAACATAGAAGTCTGTAGTTAAAATACAAATGAATTATTTCATTTATCCTGACATTTATCGGCCTGATATTCAAAGCACAGCTTCAAAGACATGATTATAGGAGATCAGTACACTAGCCCTAAATATTTACTTCATTTCTATGCCTCAAATCTTTAATTTTGTTATAAAAAAGGCACAGCCTAGCCTAGCACTTGATTAGATTAACAAAAACTTCAAGAAGCCAGAAGAGACATGCCAAAAGATTATTTGAAGGAACTAGAAGCCAGAAGCCAAGGTAAACATTTGAGAACACACAGTGAACTTGTGAAATAAGTGAATTTGTGAGGTTTTAAAAGTTAGTAACAAAGATGATAATTCAGATGCTTTGAGAAAACATGGACTTCCATCCCATTTTTGCTTGAGCAATGTGTTGCTTAATAATAAAATGACACGTATGTGGTACTTTTAATGTAAATCAACAGAGAGAGGGAAAAGGAATAATGAAAAAAAGAACGAAAAATGTTGTTCCTAGACCTGAAAAATCAGGAACCTGGAGCTTAGCTTTGTCACTGACAACAGTAGCTGGCTTTTGGCGAGCCACTTGCATCTTAAGACCCAACAGGCCTTTAATTCTGGGTGCCTATTTTTATATAGCCAACTTGGAGGGCTTTAGATCTGCTTTTCATATGACCTGAGTCCGCACTTTTCCATGGACTTTCCTTGCAGATGTAATCATGAAGCAAGTCTGAAAGGCAAAGTTGGCGTGTTTCAAGTCTGAGACCCCAGCACATAGAGCACCCAAATTTAGTAACTTCTCCTGACAGAACTGATCTTAACCTCTCTGCTTCAGGTCTTGTCTGCTAACCAGGAAAAAATGCATATCTTCTTTAGAAAAGTGTGATTAGAAGCATGTATTACTTCCACTCTGACTTTAAGAAATCAATCTTTCTGCAAAATGTAGCCAAACTGATGTTTTCTGATGAACAGCATTTCCTTACAATAACTTCTACTAGCTTTACTACAGTAAACACATGCATTTCAGTATGTGGACAATAAAATCAACCCATAAACCATACAATTTATACCACAGACTTATATGAAAAGCAATATATATGCATCAGTACACATCCATTGGGAAGGCTCTGGTTGAACAGCTCATACCAGAACTTAGCTGAGATACAGGAGAATAACTACTTATTAGAATCATGACAACATTTATTCCTCCCAATAATTTTTTATGTTTTCCATTCTCTCCTTGCTCCTCCACCAGCCTGATTCTGATTCTCACACTCCAAATTAGCAACTCGTTATTTCAGCAGCAGTTGGAGTGCTTAAATCACAGCTCTCCATGGAGTGAAGCAGGATTTACATCCCATATGGATATCAGACCACAGCTGAGTATATTCTTATCAAATCTGGCCTGAAATAACACTACCCAAACTTCAGGAGGAGTTGTACGCAAATGCTATCAATATTCTACCAACACAGAGAGAAATGTACTATTATCAGCTTGGTAATTTATGCATATCAATAGTGCTTTCTACACTGGGGCAGATTTAAACACAGAAAGGTACTTAAGTACTTCTACTGCATGGCATTTGGTGCTTTTCCGTGTTTTTTTCTGTGAAATCTTGGCAGATTTCCAGATTCTAACAGGTGACTTCAGGCTGAGACATTTGTGAACATGCAGAAGTCCCTCAGATCAACTTACTTTTCTGTCATTAGGTTCCACGTTTTCACCTTCATAGTCACCCTTTAAAAAAAGAAAATTTGAGTCATCCAGCGAGTCACACCAAGCTGCTACGCATCTTGCATATCCATGTATCCCACTCACTTAATGCATCAAAAACAGAAAAGCAATCTGTAAAATAATGCTGTATTTTAGGAGTTCATTTGTCATAGAACACTTTGTCTTCTGTCATCAAGCACATTAAGAAAGAGGAGTAATGTCTGTCATGGGGGAAAAGGAATGAATAAGTGATAAAGGTGGCCTAAAAATGTCAAGGGAAAGGATGTGGTATTTCTATGGTGTTTGGGGTTCAGCTTAGTCCACTTTAAAGAGAAAAGCCCAGCAGGGAGCTGATCCATATCCAGACTCTCCAAATATTCAGGGCTGATTAGATTTGAGGTTTTAATTTGGAGCTATTTTTAAATTAAATTAAGGAGTAAACTAAGATAATAAATAAGTTACATACATCAGTAGCTCTCTAAAGATGTTAGACAAGCACATGCAGAGGAGTTTATTTAAGTGGTCTGGATTTTCAAATTAAATTGTAGTTTAGGAAAGAGTGCTTGACATTCACAATAAACATCAGGCAGGCAAAGAGCCTGTTCTGATCTCAGTTAGTCTTATAGCTAGTGTAAAAGTTCCAGCATAAAATCAGTGAAAATGAGAAGAGCAGAAAACTAAAAAGACACACTTTGTTTCTGCACTTCTGTACTTCCACATACTGGAGAAACATCTGTAAAATCTGCATCAGGCTCAGTATTCTTTATACACTTTCCCAACCACTACATTAAGGGCAGCATTAATGTGACATCCCCTTGATACCTGTTAAGACCCTGTAAGGGTCTAGCTGAAAGTGCATGTTTTCCAGTCCCTGTCACACCTTGAAATTGGGAATAAAACTTCATCAGCACCCAACTGCTGTCCACCTACCACTCTACTAAGACAGGATGGGGATCCCAAACTCAGGTATGAAGGCCAAAATTCCCTACTTGTCTCTAATCCTCTCAGTCTCAAAGAACATTACAGTTTAACAGATTTTGACATCTTACTCAACTGATCAGGAGGAGATTTCAACACTAACAAGGTCTAGAATAATATCTAGTCTCATAAAAATGTCACTCTGAATTCTAGCTCAGATTTTTTTCCCCAGTGGCAACCAATCACACAGATGCACAGTCATTGATATCTCCCTATTTGCAAGAGAATGCCAGGAAGATTCAGATCAGGAAACTAACCACTGAAATGCCAGAAGTGCCACAGAAATAAATGTATCATAGCAATGATGCCAGAGACCTTGGGAAGGTCAAAAACTAACACAAGCATTTCATTTGCTAAGCCACTAAAGCAACTCTTCCAATATTTTGGTAAAACGTCACTTACGATCATCAAGGGTAGAGCATAGGTGTTAAATTCTTTAAAGCATGCATAGTGATGGAAATAACGAGCAGAAGTTATTGCAGTCATCATAAAAGCAAGCAAAAAATTAGGCTCCTAAACACTAATGTTTGGGATGATGCCATTAGTATGCAAACACATTAAGGATTTCTTGGTGTCAGCTAGTAGACTTGTAAAATATACTCCAAGATCACTTACATCATGCAAAGGATATGCAGCACTGTAAACTCCATTGGCAAGCAGGCTGGTGATCCCTTTAAAAATAAAGACATATGAGTTGCTCACAATTTTGAGGTCAGATAGTCTCACTTTATCCTCCTTCTTTACGATTTCCCTCAAAATAACAGTCATTTGGTCAGATAACGATTTTTCTGCCATCTCATTCCTCTCCATGTAGTTTCATTTTTAATCATATACGTTATTAAACATGACTCATTTTATGAAATGGAAAACTGCAGAGAGCAAGAGGAAGTCATATATATTTGAGAATCAAGAATTAGAAGACAATGACTTGGAATTAGTCATTATAATAAATTACATTTTCTGAAAAGTCAGTTTGATTTAAGGGCAAGCCTGCAGATTTGAAAGTGTGTAGCAGAAGGCTCGATCATAAGAAGAATATGGCTGGAATTGATGGCATAAGGGAACACACATACAAACTCATCATACACACAAAGTTTTGAATTAAGATTTCAGATTGGTTAGAGAAATTGTAGGGAAAGCCTTTGCAAAGACCTTGGTGTAATACTTACCATATTTACCACATTTTCGTCTTTTATTTAAAAGTGTAGTTTCCTTCTTTCTTCCCTCTCCTTTCCCTGTTTACACATCCGTTTATTAGTTACATGCATGAGCCTGAAAGCAGTAAATGCTTCATCTACAAAAGGTATGTGGCATTGGGACTCTGTGGAGTTCTGCCTCCTCAGGTCTGGTATCACTCCTTATCCTTCACAGTAGAGTAAGGGAAGCAAAGGTGGACCAGGAGAAGTCGTGTGTCCAGCTGGGAGAGCATAACGCATGAGGGGCACTTAGAAATCTCAGTCTGCTGCAGAAACCCCTCAGGTTGCTGCACTGGACCTAGACCTTGGAGCTGTGGCACGCAACTTTTCTAATAATGTTCTGTCAGAGCCACCGGCACTAATGCAGCTATTGCCAATTACGGAGCATCACCCGCATCTCGAGGTTCTGCGTTATCTATGAAGATATCTTTGGTGATTCTGCCTGCCAGCCTTGGGTACTGAATCTGGACTATTTCAGGCTGGTTAGTGCAAAGTCAAGTAGTTTTACTTGAGCAAAGCTAACCTGACTAACAACAATTAAAAAAAAAAAAATCTGGCCACTGGCACTGTGGAGCATTTAAAGAAAACAAAAGCAATGTGCTATGGTGGGCTTCATGTTGCTTACCAGCTTATTACTAACAACAGGGTGGGACTAGATTTGAAAGAACAGTGAGTATGAACCAGGAAACAGGTCACTGTAGGTTCAGAAGACATTTTGGCTATTCCTGTAGGGGAGATTTTTCAAATATGCTAATATTTTCAAGATACTAAGTCCCTGCTGATGGAATTGCTCCAGCAATGCTCTGAATCTTGCAGTATCATTATTTCTGAAAGTCCTACTTAAGATTATACAGTAGTACTAGGAGTTATCTGCAAGTGTTTCCACACACCTGACAGAACCAACTGCTGAGCAGATAAATTATTTTTCTAGGGCTGTGCTACCAAAGAGCTACATAATATCCTTCTACATATCAGTCTTAAAAGATTAAGACATATTCGCATTTTCACAAATTTGCAAACTAAGTAACAAAGACTGTAGTGTTCATGGTGCAGCTGCTCTTTTCCTGCTGTACAGAAGTGCTGCAGCATTATCTGTGTTTGCTCAAATCTGTTTGAAACAATCTTTGCTGGGTTGTAACCCAGCGTTCCATCGCTGGAACACAAAGGACCCGATTGAGTTATGCTGACTATACCCATGGACATTCTGGCCTAATGACATTTTTATTAAGTATACTGTGTGACCTTGCCAGTCTGGAAGAAGAATGATCCAGGAATCCTAACACTTTACCTTCCTTTAGTCTTTGCCCTATTCAGCAGACCCGTTTCCCATTTCTGGACCAAAAAAAAAAAAAAAAAAAAAAAAAAAAAAAAAAAAAAAGTAAGTAACCAACTCCAAGGCAGGAATTCAAATTGAGCTCTATGACTTTCCCTTTTCAAGGCTGCAAATATGTAATTTGCAATGAAAATGATCCAGCATCAAACTCAAAACAGGGTCCTGAAAGTCACAAATGAATTTGGATTTCCCATGCTACAGGAAACAGCACTTCTGTTAATACTGGCTGAACACCAAGTAAATTTAGTGTATATAAGGGCTCAACAATTGTACATTGTACGTTGTTACTTCAACAGAAAAGTCAAAGCATGGAAATCATTTCTGGCGTAATTATTCTTCTGTTATTTGATGGATTTCTAAGCAGCTTATGGGTCAATATTGAACAGAACTACCTGTAATTCAAGTTTTCATTGTTTTATTTAACTGTTTGTAGGCAAATACACACTTTAACAGATCCCAAGTTATCAAATATTTTCTCTCACATTCATGCATTTTTCTCGTCCACATTGGTTCCTATTGGTTGTCTGTCATTAAGAGTGGACACGAGGAAATTCAGCCTTCCATCTTATTTAATTTGTACTCCTATTAACTATCTGTTAACTTCTGTGGCACAACCAAATATATACCTATAACTCATAACATGTTTTAAAATCAACTGTAGATTGAACTGTAAATTCCTGTTTGCCCTTATTATGAACTTAGTTGTTAGAACTCAAGCCCTAAGGCTGAAATCCTGCAACCCTGGGTCACAGCAGTACAAACTTCACATCCACTGACCTTCAAACTGTTGTTTTGAGACCAATCAAATTTCCGTGACACCTCAGTCCCTGGCTCTTCTACTGGGTTAGTCACAGTTCCACATATAATGGTGTTTCAGATAGTCACCTATTAAGACTCCTTCACTCAAGGATGATGGAAAAAAACATCTTGTGATTAAAATTTTAGGACACTACTGAAGGGACTGGACCCACCTATATGCTTTCATTGCAAATACTGAAACCCATGGTGATGCTCTCATCCATCCACGGAAATCAGTGAGTGTAAAACCAAACCAATGTAAAGTACATTATTGGCTTCCTAAGGCATATCGTAGTGTTTTATATTATCATCCAGTCCTGCTGTAAAGCACCTACTTAACATCTGCAGGGCCTATGATCAGTTAGCATTTGCTTTAGAGTTGAATCTGTATTCACATTTGAAAGAAATTCCAATTAGCCACATTAATTAGATTAAATTTCTAAATAAAACAATTATATTCATACACATCAAATCAGAGAGCACAGGAAAATCCTAAACTCCACAACCAATTACAACTTGTAATTATTTTCAATACCTGAAACGATATCCGTCTTAAACCTAAATGAAGTTCCTTACCCATGCTATATTTTGCTTTGGTACATGTCGTTCTTTTCAATATTTCATAAACCTACACAAACAAAACAAGAGAAATGAAAGGGTTACTTCAGAAAGATACTGCTTTTCACTGGCAGTATCTATGTACAGCCAAACCAAGATGTTAATGAAGTCATCACTCTTTATTAAAAGTCATGGCATTCAGGATAGCAGAGTTTAAAGATTTCTATGCATAAACCTTTCTCTCTTGTACAGTATTAACTAAATAGACAGTTACCAAGATATCTGGTTGTCATTTGGCTGATAGAAACAGGGTTACGTTTGCCCACTCAATTAACAGAAATGCTATTTCACTCCTGTTCGAGAAGACACCGATCAGAGCCCAGAATCCCGTTCCCAGCAGGATCCGGCGCTCGGCCGTAAGCGGTGTACTGGGCTTGCCTCTGATGGGGCAAGTTGGCTTCGCTCCGCTAACTTCAACAGAGCTAAACACATCTCTCTGCCAGTGGTCGGGGCCCATAATGTTTATGCACATCTCTGAGTATGCAGCAGAAACTGGACTAAATAAAACAAGCTGACCTTAAAATCTCTTAGTTTGCATGATCTTGGTGGCAACACAGATGTGTTTATCTTACGATTTATTTTGTTTATTGTCAAATAACCTTTGCACATTTTATCACACCGCCTGAGTGGTTAAACTTTCACCCCGCGCTGCTCTGCTGAAGAGACGGGCTCTCAGGCAACGCCGCCCGCGCCAGCCCGGGGCCGCGGCGGGAGCCGAAGGAAACCGGAGGTATTCAGCGTGAGCAGAAGCACAGCCTGCCCTTTGCCTCCTCTGTCCGGAGGCTCGCTGAGCTTGGCAGGCTCATTAACCCGTGCGCTCACTCGGCCTGGCTCATCCAGAACATCCGCCACTTTGGGCCAGGCGGCAAGGAACGGAGGAGAGACGCCCCTCGCCTTTCCAGCCGGGAGGCAGCTCAGGCCGGGCCGGCGGCGCAGGCGAGGCGGCCAGAGCCTGCCGGGCAATCCCCACGGTTCCTACCCCTCACGGCTTGCCTCCTGTTATCTTTTACCTTGAGCGAGTTAAAAGGCTGTCACAGAGGTATCTTCAGTTATATAATGTATTTTTTTTCCCCCTCTTAATAAGTAAAAGGTCTTTGGCTTAGCTTCTATTCAACAGACTCACAGGGAGTGACTAGATTCCTGTTGGTTTTGCAGTAGGCAGAACGGTCAATATTTGCATTGTGGTTTAAAAATACGTATCAGAAAGGCAGGAGAAAACTTTAAGAAGCAGGAATAGAAAGAAAAATGCATGCAGAATAAAGTTTTACTGAGAAACACTCCATGTGCCTTTTAGTACTAGGTGACCTACAGGGATTGCCAATAAAGCAACAAACTAGCTATTATTGTTAGGTGTCAGTGTTCCTTCAGTGGTCAAAAATAAAAATAAAATAAAAACTCCCTCATCTCCCTCCTGCTCTCTGCTTCTAGCTCCAATGTTTCTGCCCCATGTTAGTTAACCGGTTTCTGCCACCGGTTAGTCTAGGAGGCTCATCTTTTTGTCCTTTGGTGCCGTTTTGTTTTGCTGCCTTTCTCAGCCAGCCTGTTCTTGTGCATTTTAGCTCTCCACTTTCTCCCTTAAGTTTCTTATCAGTACATACTCCTTCAAGTTTTTTACACTATATTTCTAGGTGTGTAAGAGAAAGTCTACAAATAAAAGCTACTTTTTCAATCTCAAATGAAATGTTTTATTGCAAATGAATCAATTCAATGTTTGTTGTCTTCCTTCCATTTCTGTGCTGCTGAATCTGTCTGCCTTGGTCAAATTCACCTACCAATGACAGTCTGCATTCAAGCCAAACGCTGCACTTCAGACTACAGGGGAACTGCCCCACGGTGGCCTGCACGCTGGAGCTTCAGAGAAGGAAAAAGCCAGAAATCTTACAGCCCTTACCACTGAAGCAATAAGAGCCAGCCATAATGTGATATAAGTCTTTGGTCTTGGTCTTTCCAAAACCACTTAGCATCTGAGAAAATAAAGTTAAATCATAAGACAATAGCACGCTCACGGTCACCTTCCTCTGCACCGATCAGCAGCAGAGGAACGGGGCAAAGGGCCCCTATTTCACTTTGTAATAGCGTTGCAGCCCTCGGC
Source organism: Rhea pennata (assembly GCF_028389875.1). Lineage (NCBI taxonomy): Eukaryota > Metazoa > Chordata > Aves > Rheiformes > Rheidae > Rhea > Rhea pennata. The sequence goes on from NC_084667.1 coordinate 25,034,347, forward strand.
ATAACCCCTTCCAACTCCCCTGGATGTCACATGAGCTTTCTTACAATTACTCCCTCAGAGACTATAGCAGGGACTCACCCTTATCTCCCATTCTATTTTGTGTGCTGTAAGTCATAAGAAAGCGCTCAAATGCAGGAATGGCTCCGCCAAGTCTCAGTACCAGGCATGTGTGCATCATACTAGCTAATGTAATACAACCTAACAGATATATAAATAGTTAATCAGAACAAGCTGCAGTTTTCCGACCTTGTGTTTGCTTAATGTAAATTTTGATGTTAACACAAATCGCAAATATACTAACAACATTCTCTAACTCAAACTGGCTTTAAAATTATAAATATTAGTCTCTATTAATACCTGGCTGTTTCATTGAACTTTTTGTTGGGAGGTTTTGGAACACCTTATAAAAACAGCAACGTATAGTTGCAAAAGACTAACCAAGACACAGAGGTCTACAGTTGCTTTTCCAGTTAGCTACTGGCAGAAACAGCAGTAGAATCTAAATCTATTAATTTCTAGTGATATTTCTATTAGAAAACTATGTCCCAGGTTACCTCTGAAGTAGAAAGAGGATCCAAATTATTTTACAAAAGGTGGCAACTTGTTTGTATCAAACACCATTCGTCATATAAGCCAGAGCTGGAAATGCTTTCTTGGCATTTAAATAATTGATGTCATAGACAATTCCTGGCATTTAGTAAAGACAGACAAACTTGTAATGGGCATGTACTAAAGCTGGCAAAGGGGCTTTTAACACCATGATTAAGAACCAACTCCCATAAATTATTTATATACAGTACTTACTATAGTGCTTCTAGTTTTGCTGTCAAAGAAGGAATCTCTGTCAGACAAATCAAATCTGTTGAAAGATTAGAAGGAAGCTCATTAGGTTAAAAAAAATGCCAGCAATTTCCTGCTCTTGTTGACCTCTTCAATATTTTCCCTCACTGTTACCATTGAAGAATACCTTGTAGAAACCTCACGAAAAAGAAAGTCCATCCCAACACTCATATTTTAAAGAAGTCACTTATCTGGTTCACTAGTTTCATATATTCAGTATTTTCTGTAAAAAATAGGCTGTTGATGCTCATTTAAGCTGAACTCCTGCCACTGCTGGCCTACAATTTCTCATAACCTCATCACCCAGGCTGCACTTCAGCCCCGTGAAGCTGGTCCATCCTCCCTCACTCAGCAAATACACAGGGGGCCACACCAAAAGCAGCCAGCGCTGTAAGGCATGTCCTAGCCTAAGCTAATAAATATCATTTGGGCTTTCTCTGAGTCATCAGGCTAGTTTTCTGTAGGAACATGTCATATGCAAGAAACATGCAGATTCATTTCCTGCCAGTCTAAGAATATGTGAAATGTCACATGCATTGACTGGCCCCTCTAACATGTATCTAATACACAACTCCATTAGTGTTCTGTGTCCCTTTATTATTATTATTATTTTTAAAAAAAAGAACATACGTACAGTGAAGAAATCCTGCCTTAGGACTGTTATTTGTTCCAGCTGGCACATACATAAACACGGTCTTCAAAGCTTCTCCTCTGGGATGCTATCCAAAGAAGAGCAGCAGCAAAGCAATCCAAGGCAGGCAAAACTTTGGTCGGGCCTCGCCTTCAGATTCTGTCTTACACCCACATTTACAGCTATTCTATTGATCTGAGCATTGAAGTCGATGACAAAGCTATCTCTGACTTCATACCACATACAAAGAGAAGGCCTGGCTTGTGGTGTACGTTGGAGCGAGTGCTCGCACAAGATGAATGAGATACTTCTTCAATCTATCAACCTGTACCTCTGCCTACAAGTTTTACTGCTAAATTTATTTTACATTAAAGACAACCACAATAAACCACATCATGTTATTAATTCTGTCCTGCAGCCTAGAAGTATTTCTGTATCCTTATATAGGTATGTAATATATACCAGACCGTAATGGTGACTAAAAGGCACACAGATTTCAAAGCCTCATTCTTCACCAGTGAACTAAAAAAAATTATTGCAAAATGGAAGAAATGTTCTTTATAGTAATCATTAACAAAGTGTTGGCTTTCATTTTTATTTCACCTATTCATGCCTCAGTTGATATCAGAAAGGCTAGGACCTGTTGACATGAATATTTACACAAAGCTTTCACTTACAAGTGCTGTTTCTCTCTGGAGAACGGGTAGGAGAGGCGTTTCACTGTCTGTGGTTTGTGTTCTGCTACTTTTGGTTGGATGGGTTCTGTTATTTTTTGAATTACAGAATTAATCTTTTTCAGAAGACCGTGGGTCTGGTTGATCTCATACATCTGAGTGTGTAAAAACAAACAGAAAAAACAGTAAAACTTTAGTGCTTGCAAGTTATCCATAAGAGAGACTGAGCTGTAAGGAATAAAACATCAATTAAATAAATACAACAAAGTAATGAGAAGTGTAGCTTACCTTTTTGAAGACATTCAGAAACACAAAGATGGATTGAAAAAGTCAAACTGAGGCAAACACAAGAAGTCTATTTATTCTCTCGGAGCCAAGGCACAGCCTTTGCTCGCTTCCAACTAATTAGCCCGGGGTGCTGCACAGAGGCAAACTGCATGTGCTCCTGAGACACCGGCTCCTCTAGCATTTAGTATTTTCTGGGACAAAGGGAGGAAGGACTTACAGAAACACCCCACGCAGACCAAGAGAAGTGGTCTTGGTACGATACGCCTCTCTGGTGTATCGGGGGCTCTCCGGTGAATACTGCATAGGTTTCAGGAGTTTTACCTCTTAAAGGTAAAAATTAATGACTCGTATTATGGTTCCCCAAAGGAACGATAATATCTTGCATATCCTTCAGAAGACACCAAGTCTACTGCAGTTCTGCAGGGCTAAGGCAAGTACCAAAGACATGGGAACTGTGACAGCAGGTTGCAGAAGATTTTGAGCCTCACAGTCTGAGTGACAAAAATCTACCTGCAGCCTGCAGCAGGACTCCCACTGCGGGGAAATAACTCGATGAAAGGCTTTAGGCCTGCGCTGGCTCGTGGGCACACCACTAGGCTCACATCGTGCTTCTCCAGGGCTGTGCCCAAAGGACCAGTGGCCTCTTTGGCAAATGGACAAAATTTCCACCCTAACTTCTCTTCTGTGGCAAAGCAGCTTTAACTACATGAGAACAACAGGCCTTTTTGATTTACTTTAATTAGGCTTCTGATCAGAATTGGTGATAAGTGATGTAATAATGCACATTAATATAAAATCCAAACCAAAAGCATAGTTTTAGTTTTGTAATAAGTGACATGGGCTTTGAGACTGTCTCTTGTTCCATTACAGACTTCTCTGCAGTCTGGGACATGCACTTAGTATGTCATTAAATATTAATCCATCTCTAAGCTATGCTCACTGGACAGGTAGCTATCTATCACAGATGACTGAGAATTTAGCCGCTGATGAAAATATACTGCAGTTTCTTTAATGATATTTCAAATATTCTGAAAGGTAATTTATTTTGTGGTAGCACAGTCCTAACTCCTGCAAACATGACTAATGATGTACATCAACAGTTCCCTAAACCCAGTGCACACAGAGTATTACTCTTGCATTCACTTTCAGAGGTCCAGCCTTATGGTTGAGAAAAATATTCACCAAAATGCACACAATAAAACTCATGAAGGACCGTACAAGATCATTTTATCATATACAGACACTGCAAGAGCCAAGAGTTCCCCAAATCTATTCCTCCCTCTAGTTATTTTTTCTGCTGAGCTAATTTAGTGACTCCACCTCATTTTCTCATTAAATACAAGAGGAATACTGACCTTCTTGCCAGATCGTCTGTGAAGATCAGTTAACTATTTTAAAAATGCTTGTGGGAAGAGAAGTCTGCATTTGTTAGGTGTACAAAGATAAGTGTACATTTGAACTGTGCTTTCCAGAGGGGAGGAAAGGAGAAAAAAAAAATTAAAAACTAGCACTCACCTTTTTTGTGGGCATCTTGAGCTTAAGAAATTCTGCCTCTCGACACAACACATTCCACGGTGCATGTATTTTTACAAATCCAACCCCAAGGATTTTAGTCTTAAAAAAAGGAAGAGAAAAGGTGACAATGCTACTACTAAGAGAAAACTAAATATTTTTCTCCCCATTGTGTTACATCCATATGTAATGAACAAAGGGTCTATGGCAGACAACGCTATCAATCTCATTTGTTTGAAACAACTACAATTTCTAGCAACAGGACAATCACTGGACACCTCACTTTGCTGAGTCGCTACAAAATGCTCCCATCACAAATACCATCGTCTTCCAAGACAATTATCACAAGATTAAACAGAGACAATAAAAACTGTTTGGGAAACAGACTAATGTCTATGGACACAAATATAGACTTAGCCAGTTAAATCTGAATCACAGGCTTACAGCCAAGTGCCATGATTTCTTGAGTGCTTTGTAATTAATGGAGTTGAGAAAGTCCCTACTGCCTAAATTGCCCATATCTCAAAGGATCCTAACTGCAGTAAAAAAGAAAAGGCGCTTCCTATGCAGATGGGAATATCTATGTTAAAACACTATGCATTTTAAATGGGAAAATTAGTAGGAAGAATTTTAAAATAATAATTATAATAGTATGCTTGGTTCCTATGCCTTATCTGAGCTCTTCTCCAGAAGCATGAGTCTGGGGTTTTGCTTCCGGTGCTCTCCAATACACCTGTACTTGTTTGCCAGTCTTGTGCGACTAACCATTTCAAAGACACTGGACAAATGATATCAAACTAGCAAGCAAACATTCAGCAAACAGAAGAGTAAGAAGCTTTAATGGAACTTTCTAATTATGCTGTCCTACAAATTCAGGCAGTTTTAATAACTGGTTTTCAGACACCAATATTCTGCACCTTCTTTCTAGAAATCCATTGCTCAGAGGCCATAAATAGATGTCAGCACTCAAACATGGCAACAATTCAAAACATTTTTGAATTTACTTCACCAAAGTGAGTTTAAGTGACTTAGTAAACATCATCTGTTTAAGAAACAGTTGCTCTTTTCGCAATGACTAAGGCCTCCAATGCAATTTCAGGGCATGCCTTCCAAGCTCAACTGATCGTAGGCTTTTTCCCTATGCTGATATGCTGGACTTGGAAGCTGATGCAAATCCCCAGACTTTGAACTCCATACATTTCTGAACTGTTTTGATATCTTGTACTGAAAGGACAGTGTTCCCTAGGACAGGTGTTTATGGTGTCCTGGCATGAACTCAGGAGCCTTTTGCATCATTTGAAGTCTTATTACTTGTCACAAGTGGGGACGTCCCATCTTGTAAATATTTTTAGATCTCTGGAAATCCCGTGTCATGTCATAATCTACCGCAACAATTTCCAATTTGACAGAAAGCAGTTCTTATTTACACCTGGGGACAAGAAGTACAAGTCTTTTACAATGTACCATTGGCTTTATCTGTAATTTGTGAATCACAGGTAACAGATACGCTTTTTTTTTTTTTTTTAATACTCTGATCACAAATCTAGATGTTTAACCTCAACTTGTAGATCCTGTTTAATAAAACTAACAAAAATGCTTACCCTCTCTCACAATAATTCCAGGCATATCAGTTGGATCAGTTCAGTGTAATAGCTTCTTTTGAAATTAATACTGCTGTGGCTATTTCTACTAATCGCACACTGGCAGTACTTCACACACATCTTTTTTTTTTTTTACAGTCTAATGATCTTTTAATAGAATACTTTGTTTTGGGGGTTCAGGTGAAAGGAGTTATATTCTGTATTGCTGGTGTCTAAGAACGGAGGGAAAAATTGTAACACAGACACACGCACTTGAACTAAAGCATTTACTAAAACGTCCCGAACAGGTTTCATTCTTTGGAAGGCTATACTGAAGTATAAAAGTTTCAGTGTCTTTATCAATTTTATTTTTATTTATTTTTATTTTTTTTAGCAGAACTAGAATTACTGGTGGACTCAAACCACAGCATACTGCAAACTAACCAAACTTAGATTAGCTTTTAGAGCAATTTAAGTCTCACTTCTAGATACAGTAACATGTCAACAACCTGTGTTGCAATAATGGATATGCCACAACCTGCCACAGTCAAGCAGATTGCCAGGAAAAACCTCACCTCTCTGGGGCATTACCAACACTGGGCCTATTCCTGTGAAGCGAATTTCATCAGTGGGCAAGGACAACACTGCAAGACTGAAAGCAAATCCCGGCAGTGTTGAGCCCATGCAACTTCTGTTAGAGTCAGGTTCACAGGACCTGCTCAGCATCTCCCAGGATTTGGCCATCAGTTATCTCCCCTATCTTTAACCATTGGAAATGGCTCATTACATCCTCATCTCGTTCCAGTTCCAGACCAGCCTCCATGAGGTTTCCTTCGTACTCCTCCCGGCGAAACCTCTTGTCATCCTCATGGTAGTCCACGTGAGGCTCATTTTCCACCATCTCCAGGTGCACTCCCTTCCCAGGAAGCGGCTGATCCTGCTTGGTGCTTCGGGCACTTGAATCATTGTGATGAATTCGCCTGGCGAGCGTCTTCCCTGCCGAGGACTTCTTGTAATGATAAACTAGGATGTAATCCACTTTTCTCTTGCCATCTCTAAAGTAGAGTCCATATTTGCAGTCTGCATCTGGATTTCTGGATAGGGAATTTAACAACTAGAAGCCAGGGAATGCATGGACAGAAAGAGAGGGGAGAAGAGCAATTAGTGCATGTGTTGATGGACATCAAACAAACCATGCATTTCTATTAAGTACCCTTTCTTTCCATGAACACACAATGACCCATCTGCAAACAGCAAACATACAGGAGCAGCCTCCATGGGCTCAAAACAATTTTGCAAGTTAACACCTGCTATTTTGCTGATTAGTCACCTGGGATTTTATTGGCTAGAAATAAATAGATAGAATGACTGGGATTTAATCTAATTACCAGCACACTGGCTCATAAGTCAGCTACTTGGTGGATTTGGTTTTCTCCTTTGTGAGTTAATCACCACCAAGATCATCTGTCCTTTTCGACTCCTAACATCTGTGTTTCAATTCTGACAAATAGATTAATATCATGTGCAAGCATTTCTCACTTCTCTTATCTATAGCTGCAAGTTCATATCATCTGAGAAAGAGATCATCTTAGATGCAGACTGAAGGGAGCCAGCTGGTCATGAAGCACAGCCAAAAACACAAATGGGCTGTAGTCAGGGAAGGGAATTCATTGCTTACTGAGTTCATCACTTTACTCCCCTCTTATAAAACCCAATCTCTTTGCAATCTGATGATGGCAAAGGCTTTATTCCAGTCTTGATTTTTGCTGTGCAAGTTTGCTCTGCAGTCTTGCAAGAAACCTAAGGCTTAAAACACAACTCCACTTTCAAGCATTTATCTGAAATCTACACAAGACAACTGTAAAAACATACAAAAATACCAACAAATACTGGTTCCTGCCTTCAATAACACTTTTCATTCATAATCCTTAATTCTATGCTTGAAGATGTACTGACCATTTTTAGAGTGCAAATTGACTACTAACTTGCATTTGTTTTTACACTAAATACTTATCGCAGCAGTGACCTCTCAGAGATCACAGACATTATCTGGCTTTTAATTTCACAGAAGAATTTTAAGCCTCTATACACGCTTAAGGCCTAAAAGGACTCTGGCTCCAAATAATAGCAATTAGCTACCAGTTGTAAATCATACTGGTCAAAATCAATTTGGGATGCATAAACCTTCTGCTCATTTTGAAACTACAGCTGTGAACGCAGGTTATTTACAAACAGCTGTCACTGTCAAATTTTTAAAATCCAGATGAAAAGAGCAACCTATGATCTTACCGTGCAGCATATCAGACCCAACACGCCTGAAGCTTAGTCAAAACAGCACCAGAGCTTATAAAAATAATACGAAAAGGTGATCTCTGATAAATGAGAAGTCATATTTTTCCAAAGTAACAGCTGCTGTGCCCTCTCCACCCGATTCCTCAAAAGCGCGTCCCATACGCTTCAGTCCACACGAGTCTCGGTGCCAGTGGGCAGGTCCCACTTGCAGTGCTGCAATATCAACCTAATGTTACAAAAACCTGACAGCCTTCTCTAATGCTGTTATGAGGAGGACATGTCCCAACCACCACAACTGTAAATCAACACCTTTACAGGACAGTCTATTCTGCTATTTTGCTGAATATATATGGTTGAGCTTCCAGCGATTTTCACTCGGGTTACATTCACTTCAGACAACAAATTCCACTGGGTTTTTCTTCAAGCAACAAATCCTATCTTTCTCAGTTTGAAAAGAGAGGTGATGGACACTAAAGAAGAAACGAGACCAACGCAATCAGGTGAGAGCGTAAGGATATCACAGTTCAAGGGCAGGTGCCATTTACTCATTGGAGGGATGACACCTTTGCTCTGGAAAGCACAGTAAATGCTATTCCATTGCCTGACTCCAGCTGAGGGGAGAAGCTGCAGCAGCACAAGGATTGCTCTGCTGTGCAAAATGGTCCCAGGCGTGACGGGGGGCAACCAGTCCAAGATGCAGGTTAGCAGGCAGCTCAAGAGCAGCGGCTGCCATGGCAGGGACACCTGAGCATCTGTTGCTCCTGAAGCCTGATCTGACACATCTGCCTGGTGCCAGCGGGACTCTAGGTCCCACCTCCTCGGTCCCTGTTGGCCCCCGGATCTCACCTTTATCCTGTACTTGCCTTCAGTATCCCTTGCTCTTTTTTCTTCAGGATCTTGGCTCTCTTTTCCATTTAACTTTATTTCAAGTATATAGATACATAATAAAATCATGGGACAAATGACAGCATTTGCTGCCACCACAGCGTTCAGTCTTTACACCATCACCTCTTTCCTGTGTTCCACATCTATCTTATTTATCCATGAAAACACCACATTCAAGGCAGACAAACATGCATACAAGGCACAGACTTTTTGTGTTTCTATTGCATCCAGACCTTCCAAGTTAATTCTTATGCATTACTACAATAAAAGATGATATTAATATTTATTACTCTGCTTCATATTGAACAGCAAGAACCTGTGAATTCAGAAATATTTTTAAAGCAGGTTTACAGCCTTCCTGTGGCAGGCAACTCAGCTGCACAATTTTTTATAGAAACAAAATATTAGGAAACAGAAACTTAACTGGATTTTCAGGCTATAAAGCTTCTTCAAAATGAATAGTAGCTGTAAACAAGATATGGGAACACAGGGATTTTTAAGATAACTAACTCCATTTATTTAAAAAGACATGTTGATCTTATTAATTAAACATCAATTTCTGAAAAACTAGGCTCAACTGATAGATGTTCTGGTAAAGGCAGGAAGATAAAACAGGTAAACAAGTCAGACCCCAAGCACTTCCTATCCTCACTGGCCTGCCTTCAGGAGGGACAGTCAGCACCAGTTAGTAAGTCTATTCTGGAGAGTAATAAATCACAGAAGCAGACAGGATTGAAGATGGCTCTTGAAGATTACAGCAGTAAGTTTGCCAGATGTTTACAATTGTTCAGGGAGATCAGGAGAGATCGGTACATTCTGGCCACAACTTTTCTTGTCCTGGAGCACTCTTTTGGAGGCTGAAAAAAGCAGCATTGAAAGTTTTTAGTTGCTTGGTTTCTTTGAGCCACTATCACCAGGAAGGGGGTAGGTTACACTCCAGAGTCTGAATGAGGGTCTTTGCAGTTCTTTGAACTTTCCTGTTGAAAAGCTGACCCTCAAAGGGATTCTCTGAGTACTCAGGAGAGACAATTTAGGGAACTGTGGATACCAAAGACATAGTCTCAGTAAGTCTATTAATATATGAGAATAGCTACATCCCACAGCTAGAGAAGTACAGATGAAGAGTCCAAATCAGGCTATCAGTCCTGTTTTAAATGAATAATGGTGAGTTTTTTTTTTTTTTTTTTTTTTTTTTTTTTTTTTGAGGATGTGGTATTAATGCTGAAAGGTACTCACCAGCCACATCCTTTCTTACAGTGCTGTTGCACTGAAATATATAGCGATGCATTGATTTAGACCATGTAAGGCCCCTGTCTCTCTGATTGCAAATGAAAGACACAGAAAGGACATTTTAGTTTTAAAATAGGAAGAACAGTATTTATGTTCTGACAGCATTATTCCTCCCCGCTCAATCCTAATTAAGCATTAGTTTCCATGATGAGCAAAGTCTTGCCTTTCTGCTACATATTTCATCAGCAAGAGCTGTTATATAGCCCACTCCATCTCAGTTGTTTCACCTGAATAAATTCCTGCTTATATGCTTATGATGTAACCAACTCCTAATCACGCTCATGTTCACACTGACTTCTCTTACAATTCCTGTTTAGGTGTTTAACCAGGGCACAATTAATACCAGTGAAAATCTCTTTGGGGGAAAAAAAAAAAACTCTATTGTATGCTACAGACTATTTACTTAATGTTACCTATGTTAACAATATCTTTTGCACGAAATTTTAGACATGTGGGCTCTACTTTGTATGGACAAATAGACTTAAAGGCTACCACAGTCTTAGTGCCAGACTGCTTAATCTGAGACTAATCAATCCCACTTTAAGCTATAGGTTAAACAGAAGTCCTTGCTTCCCTTCTTCAGCCCATATGTGAAGCAACAAAACCCACTAAATGAGCATGTATGGTGGCGGGTGATAGTCTTGCTCATTACCTCTGAAAAAGGGAGGGAGAGGATTTCAGAGAGTCCTGGGAGTGGAAGCAAATAGAAATAAGGTACGTCAGCTATTATACATGTGGCAAATCTTTTACTCACTGTACTTTCATGCTGAACATATCCGATATCCTCAATAGCTCGGATGTTGATAATGTGGATCCCCTTCTCCTCGGCGGGTAGACAGGAATATTTTTCGTTCACCCTCATTCCCGTCTTGTTTGGGGCCTCACTGAGATCTTCTGGCAGAAATTCCACCCCATGAAACTCACTGTCTGCGTCTGCAAAGAAAAGGTGCAGCTTCATCAGGATACTTTAATCCCAACACTTGCTCCTCCCAGAGGCACCCAAGCTGAAACATATCCTGTTCCTGCCTTCGTCTGCCAATGAGCCTTCACGCAGCGCTCCCACCTCTCGCTCGCGCCACCCTTCCCTGCTTTCCCTCCTGCAACCAAGCTGAGCCCACCACCCTTTTAACCGCTACCTAGGTCTCCTCTGGATGCACGCTTACTTAGCAGCTTTTCTGCAACATACAGCCTCAGAATTTATTTAATTAATGGCCACCTTCACTCAAAAATTTTAATATATTTCTTAGTAAAAGACTGGAAAATAGAAAAATAGTCAGAGAATTAGCAGGTGAATAGGGGTAGCATGATGCTTTCTCATTTTATAGCAGGCATTTGCTCCTTCAATAAGCAGCTTCACTTGTTCATGCTGAAAAACTAAATATTGTGTTTCTCTTCAAGTGCATATCATAGAATCATAGAATGGTAAGGTTGGAAGGGACCTCTGGAGATCATCTAGTCCAACCCTCAGCATGGCCCATACCAGAACTGAACCTGCAACTTTGGCATTAGCAGCATCTCGCTCTAACCAACCGAGCTATGTATTGCACATAATGTACTGAACCACTGTATGTGATTCTACTGCTTGTTTAAGTAGCCTTTTGAAAATCAGGTTATTTTCCTCCTTCTTGACCTGCCAGACACTCTTACTGTTTGCACTTCCAGTTCAATAAGTATATAAATATGTTAAAGGATTTCACGTAAGAATTTCACTACAAACTGAGCAGTTGGATGGCTGATGAAATACAAACTATTGTTTGCACATACACATTTATGGACTCAATATGAGGCAAAGTTTTCTAACAGTTGGTTCATTTTGGCACTGACGTAAAATGCTGCAGAATAAAGCCTGTTTTAAACCACTCAGAATACAACCAGAACAGAATTTTGTCTGAAGAGTGAAGATAAAGCAAGGATTTCAGAATTTAGCCTTGAATGGATACTAACCCCCCCCCCGAAAAAAAACCCCAACAACAACAAAAAACACACAGACTCTAATAGCAGCTAGACGAGAACAGTCTGTTGCTCCAGCTAGTTCAATATTGTCTTTGGAGCAGATGATCAGGAGAAATTGAACAAATTACATGTAATGTACCTGGGCCTTGGACAGAGCTTGCCCATTAGGAAAATACTTCATTTCTAGCTAGAGAAGCTGCTAAGCTTATGCTGAGGTAAGCATAGTTATCAGCTGTGTCTTAGCCTAGGCGAATGTTACTCCTGTTCACTAAACCACCCTTCCGGATTTAGCTGAAGTTCAGGATGACATGGAGAGGGAAAGCAGGGAAAACCTCATTCCTGAGCAAGTTTGAAGATGACATGAAATCGAGAGGAATGGTTGATATGCTGTACGGCAAGGCTGCCACTCAGAGGGATCTCCACAGGCTGGAGAAACAGGCTGAGGGCAGCCTAATGAAGCTCAACAAACCCAGCGTCTGCACTGGCGATGGCCTAATCCTGTGCAACAGTACATGGACTCTTACACAACAGTCTATGAGTACTGACCAGAGAGAAAACAGCTTTGCAGAAAGGGACTTGAGGGTCCCCCAGGACACCCTTGAAAGCGAGTGATGAAGTGCTGAGTGTTGAAGAACAACTGCATGCTGGGCTGCATTAGTAAACAGCAAAGTCAGTAGGTCCAGGGAAGCAATCTTCCCCTCTACTTGGTGCTTGTCAGACCACAACTGGAGTGCTGTGTCCAGTTGTTGGCACCCCAACAGAAGAAGGACATTGACAAACCCAAGCAAGTCCAGGGAAGGGCCACGAGATGGTTAGGGGGCTGGAGCACACGATGCATAAGGAGAGGCTGAGCGAAGTGGGCTTACGCAGCCCAAAGAAGAGAAGGCAAATGACAGGATCTGGCTCCTGACTTCCACTATCTAACGAACAGTTAGAGAGAAGACAGAGCCTGATTCTCCTCATAGGTGCACATCAAAACAATAGGAGGCAATGGACAAGTTGCAACAGGAGAAATGATGACTGGACATAAAAAATAAAGAAGATAATATTTAAACAGTGAGGGTGGTTATATGATGGAAAAAGAGCCCAGAGAAGCAGCAAGTCTCCATCCTCAGAGATGGTCAGAATACAACTGGACGTGGTCCTGAGCAATCCAACACAGCTTTAAAGGTGGAGGCTTGGCTCAGAGAGCGTTGCATGAATCTGCAGCCCAGATTCTTGGTGGCACACACAGCAGTTAGCATAGACAACAGCCTGCACCAGGAGAGGAGGAAGATGTGGCCAACGCCTTGGCACATTTCTTGAGTTTATTGGAGATTTCAGATTATTACTGTGCTTCTTCGGAATTAGGAAGCACCACGACTTTGTGGATGTTTCACTTTAATTCCTGTATTTAGGAAATCTGCTGCCCCAAGCTAATTCTGACATACTCTACACTCTTCCTCAGAAGTTTGAGGCATGATTTCTAGGCTCCCTTGGAGTGTCAGTGCTCGAAAATCTGATGCCTTTAGCTCAGATGAATTTCCCATGTAGTTTTATAAACTTAGCAAATCACTCCTGTACCAGGCATGGAATTTTAATCTCCCCATCCATCTCCTGTCCAATTCACACCATCACCTTCACATAAAACCAGGCCTGTAATGATCCTTGCACATTACATGCACACAGCGTGTAACGCCCACATCTCCGCAGATCAATGGCTTCTGCTAAAATTCTCAGATAGTTATTTCATAAATGATGCTGCACTTGTGATCTTGGGGGGCAGGATCCTCAAACTCTGATAACAACTTCTAACAGTTAAAGAATCTTTTTCCGTGGAAAAGTAGTGATGCAACCAAAACTCAGCTGTTGAATGGGAAGATCAGCTTAGGAACAATTAGCATGTTTCTACCAATTCCGTATGAATAGACGCTGTGGTTCTCCCAATACACACATGCATAAACACACTCCCTGAACACATGGAAACCGATACATGTATAATCGGCTGCAGAATCCTGGAGTATTCACACTTTTATTCTCTAACTGTAAAGCATTCATATATTCATACAGCAACGTTTGGAACTTCTTACATAAAACAACATAAGTTTGGATTTGGAAGAACACCTGAAACAACTTTCTATTAACAATAGCTTAAGTGCTATAAAAATCCTCTCCCCCCACCCTTCCTCTCACACACGCATCAAATAAAACCTTACTTACTTTACTGGATTACAAAGGGTACTAGAAGACAAGCACCGATTACTGACTTAACGAATTTGATACTTTTTAATACCTCATCATGGGCCTGTGAACTGAAAAGTGCTAGTTTAGACTTTACAGTTGGGATAGAAAATGTTTCTGTACAGAAAAACATGCTTAAATAAATCCCGAAGAGCTCCGTGTGCTCTGGAGTTGCACTTCTGAACAGCATTTGTTAAGTCTACAGTACAGAGCAAGGAGACCTGTTCAAATGATTCAGCGCTATTGTGCAAGCTCAAACAATCACCCATCTACAAGCATATATTTACATCTCTGTTTACACATCAGTATCCTGGCAATATCTGGAAGAACAAATACATAAGGTAGGCAACGAATCATAAAACTCTGGCTTATTACGACTGCTGGAAAAGATGTGAAATGTGAGAGCTTTATTGATACAATCTTAATTACAACAATTTTGAAGTAATTTCTCTACTTAAAGATGATGTCAGGATTTAATATGAAGTACAGCAATCCAAACCACTTTGGTAATTACAAACATAAAGAGATTATAACTGGTTCACATATGCTGATTTGGCAGAGAAAGTAAAGTCATTCTGTCACAGAGCACAACATCTTTCTTTGGTATGGAATAGAATGCTTAAAAGACTTTAAAAATGTAAAACTGCATTTTGTGTTAATCATATTAAACAAAAAATAATTTAATCTCAAAACAATTCATATTCAGAATTATTTATGCAAAGTTAGTAGACACAATACGAAGAGAACAAAGAACATCTTAACATCTTATTTGAGCTACATCAGCTATTTGAGCTGATTTCTTTGATGGGAGCTGAAACAGGAGGAATATTGTGAAAACTGCTAGCTTTGCTGCCTTCTAGCCACAAAATCCTTCAGCTAACCTACTCTTCTCTGTTTGCTTACAAGAAAACACTAGGACAAAGTAGTATTCAGCATATCTTGACAAGCCCATATAACCAACTAGCTGTTTCCCCTTTATATTCGTAATTGATGATGTTCTGAAAACCTGCCGATTTTAAGACAGCAGAAGTTCCTAATACTCATGGAAGGTAGACTCAGACCCATCCAATCCTTCTGCTACATTTTATTATTTATTGCTTTGTTAATCCCTAATGTTTGGTATGCATCTCAAAAAACCTACAAAGCATGCAAAATACAATGAATACTTTAAAGTATTCCTTGCCTTTCTTGAAACACACAAACTCCAATACTATTGGTGAACTAGGCTCAAGAAAGTATTGGTTAATGTCATACATGATTATCTTCCACCTTCCCTATGTCAAGCATTGCCAGCTAATTCCAAAACCTATTAACAACCCTGTATTTTTCACAGCTAGTAGAGAAGGACAAGCTCTTAGGCAGCCCTCACGTTTAGGAACAACTCCACAGGGTAACAGACCACATGCATATGTTGATAGCAGTCCCTTTCTTGGTAGGAGAGAGGTAACTTGAGAGATCAAGAAAAAGATGAGGCAGAAATACAGATCTTTGTAGCAGCTCTGAAGCTGCCTGTCCACTTTCTTTTCCCACAGATCTCAGGATGCGATGATGGATGAGACTGAGCCATCGGTTACCATGCTGAGCACAGTTTTGCATGTGTGCAAGCACAGAGGTGCCCAGGAGCCGTAACACCCTTGCAAACTGCAGACACATTAGAGATACCTAGGCCAGTTCCAAACGATTTCTCTGCAAGACACATCAGTCGCAGTGAGCCCTGTACTGCTCCCAGCACCCAGGCAGCAACCTTAGAGCCAGCTCATGCCTGGCAGTGAGATGCATTATTTGGGCAAAGTCCTCTTCTGATTCTTTCGCTTGGGAAGGCACTTGCCAATGTCCTTCACCAGCCATTAAGCATAATCCACTTTCTTACTCTGACCTTACTCTCTAGAGGTGCTACCCAATAACTTTATTAAACTGTGACAAGTCCCAACATACTTGGAAAAAACCAAGTAACAAAAAACCACACAACAAAAAGCAGCAGAATGCTTCAGTAATCCCAGCCCCATGAAAAGCCCTTAGTCACTAACCTGAAGTAAATTTATGATTCTCTGGAAACCCAGCAATTACTTGTTCTCAGAAGAGTTACTAACAGTAAGTAGAGAGCGGCACGTATGAAGAGAAGTTGCATTACTCATGTGAGTATACTCATGGAACAAAACTGAGGTTTTGTACTCTATCCTTTCTTTCTTTTCTTTTTTGATTCCTTTTTTAATTCCTTTCAGTAGGTAAAGATGGGAAGAAAAGAAAATGTGATGTCCTAATCATCCCCCAAATCTGCCACACAGCCAAGCTTAACAGCAAATGTAGGGTGTGCATTGTTGTAAAAAACACCATACAGGCAATTATCAGTTCTCTCAGACTTCCCTTAGGGATGATAGACTCACTAACATAAAATAAACAAATAATAATAATAAGAAGAAATCATCAGTTGCTATAAAAACAAACAAAAACCAAACAAAACTAAGTAAGCTCTATATTCAGCTGAAATAGATAAACTTATATGAACTTCAAAGGTGAGAGCCTGAGGGCAAAAACTGACAAAGAAGATCAGAAGAAACAACTGTGTTATAGCACTAAGTGGGAGGGCATGTCTTGTGTCTTTGCTCCAGTTAATTCTCTTCCTGAGTCTCCAATATGTTTCTCACTCTGAATAACATGCAAAACAAAAATTGCCTTTTATATATATATATATCCTGTGTGTATGTATACCTATATATATATACACACACATACATACATACAGTGTATACCTATATAAAAGTATATAGAAACAGATGTTTGCCAGGCGTGTGTTTGTTCAGTTTTCATATGCAGCTGTAAAATATTCTCAGGCAAACTCCCCTTGCAGTAATTAACACTAATTAACAATAGCTTTTTTACCAGAGAAAGCTGGCACACGGTGCTGTGACCATTACTTATTTAGGTAATGCTTCTTCATTTGACTTTGGTGGTCTGAAAGTGACTGTGTGAACAAGCACTGAAAATCTGCTCTATGATTGGGTATTTTTTTTCCACCCCTAGCCTCAGACTGAAGCTTGTTAATATTACAGTCATAATTACTTATAACTACTGAATATTCTCAGGCAATGGGTTTTTCATTAAAATAAATGGAAAATTGCATTCAAACAACACAGTTTTACAGAAACATCCTGCACCAGCACTAAAATGAGCACCACAAAGTCAGCACGAGTATACAGAAAGGAAACCAACAGCTATTTCACTCCTCAGTCTGAAACAAATAATTTAGTTCAAGCTGGTTTCTCTTATCTCCGTTTGTTTTCTTTTTAAGGTTTATGTTTTAAGAAACTGGCTGGAACAAAAAAGTCATAAAGACATCTGAGTTAAATGTCCTAGTTGTTCTCAGTGGGGAAAAAGGAGGACATTAACATGATCGTGTGAATGAAGACTTATATCTCCAAATAAAGTTATCCTTTTGCTTTATATGAAATGTGATAGAACTTAGGCAAGTTGAGAATCATACACTGTAAGAGATGTTCCCAGTTATATGAGCTAATCATTTTAAAGAAGTCATAGCACCTGTACTTCACAAAAGCTTCTGAAGTACTAGAATTTATTTTATAGAATCCTAAAAGTTAAGATTTATTTCATATTAATTATTGTGGAAAGTGCTGGGCATAGGCCCCAGAACTGACTAGGATCCTACTGTGATGGGGAGTGAACATACTAAGAAAGTTGCTGGTAGCCTGTAACACACATACACATATGTACATACACACGTGCATGCATATTTTTGTATGTAAATATGTATGTAAAGTTTGTATATTTTGTTTGCAACTATGCTGTTCCTGCAGAAAGAACACTACTGTAGCAAAATATCAGTTAAAAATTTTCTTTTAACTTCGCTAGATAGTGAGAGAAATCTCTTCAGTGTGTTTTTACTTAATATATATTGCCCCCTAGCAGCAAAAACCTCCGTTAGCACATTCTTACAATTTCTTTACTTTCTATACCTCTTCTAAATTCAAAGTAATAGGTTAACTCTTGAGCTAAAGGCAGAAGGGAAAAAAAAGACAGACCTTCTAAAACTTTCTCACAAGTGATTCACCTATCACTTCCTCCCCGTCCTTGTTTTCCCTTAAACATAAAAACACTTAGGATGTCAGATTTGGAGCCTGAAATCCCTGTTTTGCCCTCAGAAAAACAAGGCAAGGGAAATGCCAAGGAAACCTCAGCATCCCGCCACACCAGTGCGCCTCCTCTGACCTATGGGTCATTCCTCCTGACCCACTAAATTCCGCAGGGAGAATGCCAGCGAGGATACCCGCTGCTGGCAAACACGGAGATCTTTTTTTGGGACCCTGACACCTGTTTACTGGCCCAAGACCAGCAGCCTGATCAGGAATTACAGTGCTTGCCTCAGAGCACTCTTCTTGCAGAACAAAGTTCAGGACATGGAAGTCCAGAAGTGAAGTAGTGATTAGATCCACATTCAGATCATTTGATTTAAATTTTCCCTGGCATCCCCGTTTGCTAACAGCCAGACGTGCCCTCCAGTTGCATATCTTTGGTAGGTGCAGGAGGCTGCACTAACTGATCTGGAAGGCTCAGGATTGCTGTATAAGACGACGTGTTCCTAGACGTGCTCAACGCTTCCAGCGACGCTGACATCTTCTGTCGCCTGCCTGCAGCTGTGGGTCCCAGGCCCTTTGATCTTTCGCAGCAACATGCTGCACAGGACATTATGAAGCTTGCCCAGTTCCTTGCTTTTGCATTTATTTTAAAACTTGGCTGTAGCCTAGACCTGTACAGAGTATTACCTTAATGAAGTGAACAGAAAGCAAGTTACGATCCAATCCATTAAAAATAAGTAGTGGATGGTGAAATAAAACGGGGTTCCAAGGACTGTTTTCTTTACAGAACAGAAACACTTTTAACAGAGGACAATCTTAATATAGCTGAAGCTGACAGCTTTGTTAGCACTTCAGATTACACTGAATGGCAGAGCCCATTCAGAGACTGTGTCCAGCATTTGGGAGCCTGAAAAACCAAGTCCTCTCACATAGGTGGAGAAAATCCAGCTCCTGGCAAGATTATTTGAAACCTCAGTGTACTTGCTTCCGCTTCCCGGTTCTGCCTTATCAATAGTGAGGTCCCTGGGGTGGGACTAGAGCTTTCCTGGAAGGCTGTCCACAGCTTTAGACTTACTGATCTATAACCATCCGCAACATGTTAAAAGGTGGCTAGAAGGACGCACAGCTATGATATAATTTTTATTTCTGCCCTTCTATTTTATTTTTAAAGATTAACTTACGCTATTTACAATATTAAGCCCTAGATTTGAACACGTCGGTAATACTATGCAACAGCTTGTGAAACATGAAATCTGAAAACAAAGAGCTGCTTCGCCTAAAAAATTCAATGATAATTAATTCACATTTTGGGTAGAATGACATAAAAACAATATACAAATATAAGTTCTAATGGAAGTAATAGTGCTCATACTACCATCATACTACCAGTTTATCTAGACCCAGAAAAATCACACATTTCCCCCCCCCCCAAAAAAAAACTCACACTCCCACACATGCACCTAAGACAAAATACTTTTGATTTTTTCCAATTACCAACAACTATTTCATGGTTTATTAGGCACATCTGTTTTCAGATAATTATGGTAACTGTGTAGAACATAAAAGTCAAGCATTCTTCTATCACCAGACATTGGGAAAATATTTCAGATTTGCTACTTTTTCCATTCCACACAAAGTAGCATTAAAGCTGTGTTAAAATCCATGGCAGATTGTTCTTTGCAAACTGTAATTATAGTTTCATAAATTATTCTTTTATTTCCATAACTTGATTGTACTTTACAGCAAAATAGGAAAAATGCCAAATTCTGCTCCTAGTTACTTTGATACACATGGAGAATAATTCTTTAATATTTTACTGTTAAAATATTAGTCATGGATGGCAACCTAGGACTGAAATCATAGCATTTACTGACCACTAAAACTATTACTGATCCAAGAGGTTTCCAGCTTGAAGTTCTAATCTTGTAATATTTTCACTCCTGCTTAAACTTCCATACATCAAAATCACTAGGGCATTCAGACTGCCTAGACTTCAGTTTCAAGACTCCTACCAATAAAGGAAATGACAATTTTATGCTAATCATTACTGTACAAGACACCCTTGAGATGCTACAATTTCTTGGAGCTCATCATGAATCCCAATGTTTTGGGAGTTTTTTTTTTTTTTCTTTTCTCTTTCTTAAAAAAAAAAAAAAAAAAAAAAAAAAAAAAAAAAACTTGAACAGACTTTTGACTCTGGTCACTATGTGCAGGAGCAAACTCCTGCTCCTCTGCCTTTGTGAGCCTGGGCGTGGTTGGGATTTGTCTGGCAGTGCTCCACATCATATATGGTTTTTGGGTGTGCAGAACTGGTGGAGCTGATGTCATAGGGAGATGGTGATATGTGGTTTTCAACCCACGTCCTGGTGCAGTCTGTAAATCTGTGCTATTTGGTGTACCTTTCCACTGAAAATAAAATGAAGATCCTATGCTAAGCAGGGCTTGAAAGTCGCTTCTATAAAGGGGAAGAGTTGTAGTTATGTTATGTTGCCCAAGTTGTTTAAGTTTTCTCTATAGGCCTGCAGTTTTAACTTAGATGCAGAGCAGCATCACTATATGATAATAACCTTTTAAGTTTCCCTGGTGATTGAACTCTAACTATTGCTCACTGAAGAAGCGGACATAGAACAGGAAGTAGGGGGAAGTTATTCCCTATTAAGTCTCGTCTGTCTGAGACCATTCTCTGCATTCTCCAGTCTTACCAGACTAAGCTTAGGCTCACCAGAGGCAGAGGACCTAAGAGACATGACTGTGCAACCAGGCCATCTCTTCATTGCTTTTAAGATGGTGCTGAGATATCTGACTGCCACAAAGAAAAGGTGGTCCAGGAAAGTGCCCTGCGCTGACAGTGAGCTTGTCTAGTCACAGAGGACACAGCAACACACACTATAGGAAAACCACATACTGCTGCTTGGCCGTCCTGTCTTGAGCAGCAAAATTCTTGGAGCAGAAAATGAATCTGCTGGCATAGCCAGCTTCCCCTCGGCACTGCAAGGGCAAGGAGTGGGCCAGCAGATTTGTAATGTGTTTGGAGACCCTCAGTGAAAGGCACGCTTGACATATTCGAGCAGACAGGTATGTTCTTCATAGCTTCTCCAGGATAGCTGAGAGTGACAGCAGACAAGCCCACACTCACCAGGTCTCCTCCTTCACCAGCCTTTGGCAATCTTTGTATTACATCCTTAGCGCAAATGAGCGGCCAAGACCCAATCTAAGTTAGGTCCTGTTAGGTTTTGTAACAGGAGATAAACCTATTAAAAAGCCTAGATTATTCAAAGGGATGGTACTCAATCCACACCAAAAAAAAAAAAGTAGGGGAGAGCAGACTGCCATGAAGTTCCAGGGAAAATTGTAAGCGGTATAGCCAGCAGGAGATGGAGCAGACTGTGAGTGCTGCCGGTGGCCAAAGGTAACTGTGCCAAAATCTCACATCTCGGGCTCCATGCCCAACTTGCCCTGATTTGTTTGCTCTGCAGCAGTACTCTCCCAAAAGGAGATCAGAGTCCATACCAAATGTATGACTCTTAAAGAAGCATATTTCTGCAGTAAGGCAGTTTTGTCCACAGCCAGCATACAGACACTTAGCATTCCCACCTGCCCCCAACAGAAAACCCTGAGAGTTCACACAGTCAGAACACCGGACAGACATCATATTTAGGAAGATCATTATGTTCTATCAGCGTAGAAACAAGGACATCTTTGGGCTGGAGCTAAGCAACATCCTTCAAAAAAAGATAATTGTTGTAGTCAGTAAGACAATCATTTTACACGCTTTATACGAACACTAGTGAAACCAGAACCAACAAAGGGCAACTGTTGTCCAGTTTTTTGCCTCAAAAAAGTGCAAGATAAATAGCAGTAGAAAGAGCTTCTTTTATCTTGCCTATTATTCCCTAAGAAATTATCCATAGAGAGAGACCAACAACTACAGGTATCAGCAGGTAGACATTAGTCTTCATATGACATATGCTCAATATTCTGTATATAGAGCACTATATATGAGCTATATATTCTCATATATGGGAATATATATCTCTCTGTATATAAGCAAATAGTCTTTCCTTGAGAAAATAGCCAACTGTGGTCACCATTAACACAAGACCCACCAAAACACAAACTAGAAATGATGCCTTCAATTTCAAACAGTATCTCTTTTGTAGACACAGATTTTGTTAATTCCCAAATTGTAACTGTTCTGTTATGGAACAGTTTTTATCTCCAGCAGACAGATAGTATCAGTAGCTCCTGGGTGGTACAATGTAAGGCTCCCCCAAGCTCCAGCTTTCCTTTATTTAATTTCTACATCTCTAACGCAAAATGTTTAAACAAGATTTACAGTGTACAGAAAACCTACTGCTCTGCATCAGAGAGCAAGCAGTCACTTACAAAATTAATAACGGTCAAAAGGTATTCTAACAATCACAAATCTTCACTGAGTTGTACTCATGAAGCAGACCAAACCATATCACAGCAATGAGCGCTGTGATGATCCCTCTGAAAATACACTGGGTGACAAAAATGCCAATAGAGAAAGAGAGAAAACATAACTTGTTTTCATATTTCCTGACAAAGATATTAAAGATGTTGTAGCCTTGTTTTTGGAGAAGGCCAAAGTTTCATTCTACCATTTAAAAGAGGAATTCATTTTCTTCCAATGTGTGATTAAGTTTATAAGCTTAAGGCAAACTTTTATTCGTTTTTTTTCCTGTTTTGGTTAATAGAAAAACAATTCACTTGCTGTCTTCTTTTTTCATTTTTAAATTTTATTAAGGAAAGTGTTGTGTTCATTTATCTGGGAAATGTTTATCAGTTCAGTGAAAAAAACTAAACAATGGAATTAAATGGAATTAAACTTTAATATACTGCTTATCTTCAAGCATAGAAACATTTAGAAAAACAATATTCCATATGAAAGAAAGTTTTTTATTTTACCAAAATATTTAGAAGAGTAATTTATTTGGATATTGTCCTTTAGCATATCTGTTATTCCATAAACATTTCAAAAATATATTATGAACCACAATCTGCAAACTTTATCACTCTATAATGCACACTAAGTTGGTTGATAACTTTAACTGGTTTACAAAAAGCATGATGCATTTTTGCTAGCTAGGTTTCTGTTCCCATGAATACTCACTTTTTAGATTAAAAATTACTCACGCTCTCCAGAAAGTACCATGACGCGATGGCTTTTTAAAGCTGCAATAAATTTGGTGTTGCTTAAGAAAAAAAAAAATAGTCGGTCTCCCTAGCCACAATAATTATGTCAATACCAGCATTTAAAGGATTACAGGGCAACTAGATAAATATAAATGGTGGTGGTGCAATTCTGACTGATTTCAAGTCTAATGGAGATAGTTTGCTAGTGATGTCCTTGAACTGTTTGTTTTACTAACCTTCTGGATTTCTGGAACCCATAGCTGTTGCTATTTTTTATTACGACTGCCTACGTATTGGAGATACTCTGTGAAGTGATGTGATAGAGCAACAGTGCTTACAGTGAACAGGTGTCATAACGCTAGATCAGCTATTGCGCAATGCATTAATTTGGGAGACATACAATATTTAAAATATTTGAACTAGTCACAGCGGTTGAAAAAAATGCCAGTGTTAAGTGTAAATTATTTTTACACCATCAACTCTTCTGCTCAACTTAAGATCAAGCCGTCTTTATGCTAGCTGCCTTGTCAAGGCATACGGACGTGGTCACGCACCGCGAGCCCGACCACGTTCCCACGGCAGCGCCACGTGGGCACCTTCATCCCTTCTCGCAGCACGGCCGGGCGCAGGTGGCAGCCCGCAGCCATGCGGATCTGCACCTCGCCCACCAGGACAGGCACGACTGCCACCACCACCCTGCTTTGCCTCCTTGGCATTACAGATGGCCAGATGGCACTCTAAATACAAGATGACAATTTCCAAATGATGCCCACCTGTTTCTTGCCCACACGAGCCATCACAGAGCAGCAGCATTTGGGGCAGAACACATGCACAATTGGCTTCCCTGGCATTATAACTTCTAAGAGACCATTTACTGGGGCAAATTGGAGGGGTTTTGGTTAGAGAAATGCAAGTCAACAATCCTTGCCAAGAAAGTTTCCAAGCAGCTCCTGAGGCAGCAAGGAAGAGAGGATGGGATCCACAAACCCTGCACACCAACACTGTATATGCATGGATGTTAGCACCCCCAAAATGTTGGATACTGACTGTATCTTTGTCAATAGTTATGCATAATTAAATGAAGAAATAATTCAACATTACAATAAATGCCCAACTGTTTTATTTTCTTTACCTAATTTTAAGGTGAGGCTGATTTTTATTCATACAGAATTGAGATTTCTGGTAATATTTGTCTCTAATTAGATTCTTTCAGAAAGTATTTATAACTGAAATCAGTTTATATTTTTTATTCATTGCCTACCTGCAGGGCTGGTTGTTGTCTTTGAAACCTCTAGTGACCAAAGACAGGAAGGTAAGTAAACTAAAACTCAACTCCAGACAAAGTAGTCTGACAACATACTCCAAGGGAACTTTAGAAAACACACAAGAAATCTGCTTTATTCATGTCCTAGAATAGCAAAGGCTAAAAATACATAGTAAGATTGTATTTTGTAGAAGACTGGATGCTCTAAAAGTAATGAAAATTGAAGCAAGTATAAACTTAGACATGACCTGATCAGCCCCAAAGCTGTAGGGTGCCAGCTATCACAGAAGAATGTATCCACAGACTGATGCTGTTACCACTGAACATTATGTTCCAACAGAAAGGAGAATTAAAAAAAAAAAAAAAAGAAAAAAAAAAAAAAAAAGGACAGCCTCATGGCACCTCCCTCTCTGTGTAACAATTCCTGCAGTGCCCTACCAGAAACTTTGGACAAGAAAATATCAAGTGGTTTCTCCACTAATCTTTTTGCTTGCTAATCAGGCTCTTAGAAGAGACTCAGCCCACAACCTTTTAAACAAGATACAACAAGCTGAACACCAAAATCAGCAAACAGAAGAATCCACATCTGAAATGCTATTTTTGACAGTAAAACAATTATTTGCTAGTTTGACAGATACAGAGATACATTGTTAATTTCAAGACATTTTAGCACTCATATCCTGTTTGGCTTCTCGCCTTATGCTATTTATTTGGGCAATTTATGATGCGATTCCCAGAGGTCTAGATGGTGTATCACATACATATTTCAATAAACAATCTGTTTAAACATGGAAATGTAGTAGCACACCCAAAGTGAAAGCATGCCTTAGAAAAAAGAGGAGGGAAGTAGATGATCTTTCTGTGCAGACATTCACTTATCTTCAATTAATCCACCTGTATCACCAGGGCACATCAAATAGTTAAAATTTACAAATTGCCAAATATTGATTCAGTTCTGCAGATAAAAATTTCCATCCAACGATGACCTTTTAAAAACCTGCTCTTTTAAACAGAGACTGTTGCTTCATCAGGAACGGTGCAATGTGACAAAACTAGATACAGCAGCAGCATCCAACTACTTATTCATAGTCCTCACGGATGCAAGCTTTACTGTCCGTTCAAGCAGGGATGCCAAGTGTCTGCACCAAGGTGTCTGAAGCACAGCTGAATCTGCTCTTCTGCCATGTGGAATGAGGGGCAGAAATATCTTAAACTGCCCCAATTTCCCCTCCACCACCACGAGCTCCGTTCTCCAAGCCCTGCGCTGCTGCCTGCCAATCTGCCTCACCACCACCACCCCCTTGCCAGGCTGCCCAGGACTATGTCTCACTAGGCGCAGGGATCGCTGCATTAACAGTCCTTGTGCCGGATTCCCTCTCTTCTGGCTTGTGTGAAGACACATTTTCATTTTATCATTCACTGACAAGTCTGCCTTCTCCTTGCTTCACAGGTGCCAAAGATGAGGCTTTTTCTGTTCAGGTTTCAATGACAGTGAATTGCTCAGTTTTTGGAGTGGGTGAAATATAGCCACATAGCATGTTAGCTAAGCCAAGCCACACCTCACAAAACGTTTCTGCAGTTTTCTAATTCTGATCTTTTGCTTAAACTCCCGCCATGAATATCTGCTCTCAGAAACTGAAATTACTATCCACATGGACTGTGTGATTCCCTTCACTGAAACTGGTGAGGTTTATTAGCTGGGAATATTCTGAGTCTTTATACTTCTGCCTGATGACGTTATAAAACTTTGGTACATCAGCTCCTCTCTCACCCAACAGTTAAGGAAGAAGAGGTTCAGATTGTTTCCCCTTGCAAATCAAGCAGGAACTGGTTTTACTACAGGCCTAACTTCAATTTGCTGGATTGCTTGAGCCTCCTCACGCTGGTATTACCAAGTGCCACCACTGCACTCCTCGGCTCCCACAGTCACATGCGCCTTGTTCCTGGGAGATGCTTTATGTTGAGAACATCTTGCCACTAGTGGCAGCAGAGGAGCTCTCCAAGTAGAACAGCACATACTCAAGCAGTGTCAGAACAACCCATGCCTGACACCTTGCAACCAAACGGCATGACTACTGTCTGTCCAGCCTATGCCCAAAAGCAAAGAACTTCTCTGTTTCAAAGAACACCAACAAAAATATCTTTCCTGTGACTGTAATTCCCTTACAAGTTGATCAGGGCTCTCAATACAGTGAGATGTAGTTTCAACTCAAACCTGTACTGTTCTTCAGCAGTATTGCACAGTTGTTCTACCAATCCCTGTAGGACACCGTAGGACTTCTGCTTTTTGCATGTTTGCAGATCATAGTACATCCATCCCTCTTTGGGACATAGCTCAGAAAAAGGCAAACAACAACACAGGGTATTTCTTGTAAAGACAAAACAGCAACGCAGTGTTCCCAGCAATATTGACTACAGTTCTTACCACCCCTACTCAGAAGATATGAACTCAAATTTAAATAGATATAGAATGACTGGGGTGGTGCTTGAGGGAGAAGCTTGTCGTTTTACAAAACAATAAAAGAACCTGACAGTATTGAGCGAGAAAAAGTGCTCTAAATTACTCCAACCTTCATGGATGGATTTCCCCTCATCACTCTCCTTCCCCCCAACTCTGGTGATCATGAAGTCAAAGGGCAATGAAGTACAGAAAATGCATATGACTACATTAATATTTAAACACTCAAAGATGGTCATTAGAGATAAGGCTCTGAATCAGAAGCGCAATGTTTGAATCAGAGCAATGAACGCAAGGAAACAAATATAAACTATTTTTAAAATGGTACTTGAGAAATTTATGAATGGGATTCTATGCATGTGGTTGCCCAAAATAGCAAAGATTTGGACATGATGACCCAAGAGTTCCTGAAAGCTGCTGGCATTCAGGCCACGCGCACACAGAGGGTTTCCCACTGCTTCTTTTTCACTCCTGTAAAATGGACTTTTCCCTCTAATTTCCTAACAGATCTCTACATTAACATATGGCACAAGAGAATAGAAAGTAGATAGTGAGTATTCTCCTACATATTACAATTCTACCTAGAAAACTATCTGGAAGTTTGTAGCATATTACAGTTTAAAGAAAGAACAGAACAAAGTCTCGCTGTAACAGAGGCCCATTTATCCGTCAGTCTAAAAACATGTCAACAGAAACAAGTCCCAGTATACAGGATGGCCGTATGACTTAACATCTTTATACCCAAGATAGTCTTAAGAGATCCGACTCATTTGTCCTTAACATCTTCTGGCAATTTAGGCACTAAATTCAAATTCAGCCAACCTGAAAGATTTTTTCCTGATGCTCAATCTAGGTCTTCCTTGCTCATCTAAATATACGGCTTTTTAACCTGCTGGACTAAGCACAGGAAACAGTTCTTTTTGCAGTATCATTTGCATATTCCAAAGTTAACAGTTCTCTTTAATCTTCCCTTCTTCAGACCCCGTTGGACAAATGCCATTCTTCCACTATTTTCTTCTAAAACATACTTTTGTGGATTTCTTTTCATTTTTATTGCTCTCCTCTGGGGCCTTAAGCTGCTTGACCCACACTTTTCTTGCAGAAAGGTGTCCGAAACTGGATATAGTACTCCAGACCTGAGCAGAACTATTTTGTCATCTCTTGCATACATCACTTTTTCCCCCCACAATATAGGATATTGTGGATTTATGTTCTGATTTATGTCTAGAGTCTTTTCTGAGGAATT
The DNA here is from genome assembly GCF_028389875.1 of Rhea pennata. Lineage (NCBI taxonomy): Eukaryota > Metazoa > Chordata > Aves > Rheiformes > Rheidae > Rhea > Rhea pennata. Next base: position 25,062,731 of record NC_084667.1, read on the forward strand.
TAGTAAGTTTTCCCCAACCTGCAATTTTTCAGCTAATTATTCCTAGGCAAATGTAGTACTTTGTGCTTGTTTGGTTCTCTCCACAGGCCATGGGAGCACATCCTTTTCCAGGAAGATGAGTAACAGTAAGTCTGTGGTTTAACAGCATAAGATTTAAGGCTGGTTAGTACCAGATCCAAAACTTCATAATCACAAAATGGAAGTGTAGTCTCTTTATTGGTTTAAGTCTCAAGAAATCTCTGCTCATGTAATTCGGTATCAACAGGCTTTACTGCAGATCTTTTATCAGCTGTCCTGCCACAGCCAACCTAAACCTGGCATAACAGAATATAGCTACCATAAACTGTGTGTGTGCTTTCACTAATTTGATAGAAATGCAATAAATGCAATGTATGTATCCATACCCAAAGAATGTGTCCATACCCAAGGAAAATCAAACTGGTACTTCTGAGACGCCTGACATTACATAGATCTGATATCTAAAATCATGGAATCAGTGCAAAAGTTTTTCTGACACAGTAAAACTTAACTTCATAGCTGTAGGATGAGATTTTTCTCTGTAAACACTAGAGCACATCTGAGAAAAGATCAGAAAGAGAACTTACGATGACACATACTCTAACTATATTGAAAAACAATCAGCACTCCAGAATAGATAATAATGAGAAATGAATACTGAGAAGGAAACTTTGATGTACTTCTTAGATAACTGTGGTGCTTAAAAACTGGATTCAGTTCAAACATTTAAAGCATCTAAGTCTGAGATCTACATTTCAGATTGAGAATGTGTTGATGTACAACTAGATTTTAAAATAAATACATGGCAGAGCAGAACACAAACACTTATGGATATAAAAAAGATCTCTTCAGTTAGAACTCCCTGCGTTCAAACTGCATTTAAAATCATTTCTCCTTCATGAAATCAAAACACAAAATTTCACTGAAGTAATTTTTAATAATTCAGTTTGCAACTTGAATTGACAGAGGTGTATGTTGACTCCGTGAAATTTGAGTCATGCGTAGAACCCAGACCAGACCTCTAGTTCCTGCTCTGGCAGGAGCCTGCTGGAAGGCCTTCTTCATAACAAAGCTGAGAATGAATAAGTAAAATTAGGACAAAGCATGGCAATGCTGATCAAGAAGAACACAAATGTGTGTAGCATCAACAAGACAAATTGGCTAACTTCTAGCTTAAGCAATCTTCTGTAAACAGCCTCTGTTAGGTCTGGCCTGTTACTGACCAACTTGTGGGACCAAGCTGCAAAGGTGTTCCCAGGAGAATTAGTGTTGCAGAACACACAGGAAAAGAACAGAGATCGAGTCCAGCAGGCTTTTCTAAATACACAAATTCTTGCGTTCCCATCTAGAAGTAAAATATTTTTTCTATGACACCCTTCACCTGAAAGGCACTCAAAATACAAATAAAAAACATACCTTAAGTTTTTCTACGACAGCAACTGAGCTAAACAATAAACTTAAAATCAACACAGTGAGGAAAAAAGGGGAAAAAAGGAAAGAAAAACCCCTCCAAAGTAGCCATCATTCCCTCTATCTACACAAAATGTGATGTTAACGTTACACATTTCACTTCTGTTCTGTGCAACCAGGCCACTGAGGAGTTTCTCACTATCAAGAGAGACACATTAGTGCAACTTTGATAACTTCAGGTGTCACAAAGTGCAAGAGCATCTTTGATATACCACGCAAATTCAGAAGCTGGTCTTAAAAATGAACTTGGTATTAAGCCTTGGTTCCTCCCCACCTTTCCACCTACAGCTCTTGTATACTTAGATCAAAATCTCTGCAGAAGTCCCAGCTGGGCACACACAGAGCACGACTGGAACAACACATCCCTGAGTTCTACAGAGAATTAACAGAAAGACCTAGAGTACATCTGGGGAAAAAAAAAAAAAAAAAAAAAAAAAAAAAAAAAAAAAAAACTTTAACCAGATACTACAAAGCTGCACATACTATCAGGGCTACGCTGCTGGAACAACCTGCGCCAGCCCCTATTGGACTGTTTATGAAACTTGCCATTAAATTTAAACACTTCAGAACATGGACAAGAGCCCATCTTGCTTGCCCATCAAGAGCAGATTTAATTACATTGCTGAACAGCAACTAGGCGAGTCTGTAATAGCTCCGAGCATGAGTGCAACACGTGAGCACTTCCAGTCTTTTGAATGGGACTACTCATGTGCCTTAAGTTATATGCATGCTTGACAAACTACAGCTTTTAATAGTTAAGCAAATTAGCCGCTGGCTGTCTTTAACACAGCCAACCTTAAGGACATTTGAAACGAGGCCACCGAGTGGGGCATCAAAGGGGAGACAGGGCACTCTCAGTTGCAAGTATGTCCGGGCTGGCTGCCACCAAAATGTCCCTGCACATTTCCATCATGATATTTGAAAAGCAGCTGCTGCCCACTGGCACTGCCCAAGTGTTTAATTACATGGAGTAAGCATTGCGCACCCACTGCTGCTTTGACTTGCACATTGAGATGGGTCCCCCACTCCAGCTTTTCTTCACAGAGAAAAGGTGCATTTGTATCAGAGCGATCAACAGCAGTCCTCAGAGCACCTAAGCCACGCCGTGAGCCCCCTCCTACAGACGAAAGGACGGCTAGCACCCATTCCTTGACCTCGCTGAAGCTTTGGTGCCTATCTCCAAATTTAATGTTTCTGAATCCACCCAAACAAATAGTGTATGAAATTTGAACACATACCATCATAAACATTAGCTTAACATGCCCTTTCCTTAAGAGGCAAAGGAATCAACTTGCATTTTCCTTTTCAGGGTGCAACAGCAGCTGGTACCAAGGAAAATAGAGGTGGAAAAATAGTTTTCTAAAGCCTTTTCCAAAATATTCATCTCCACATCCCAGCTGATGGAGCATGTTCACATACCATGTGACACTGGGTGCAAACAAGGGAAGTCTCATTTCAAAACCAGTCAGGAATCAACAATTTTCCAGCAGAAGGGGAACCTTTTTTTTGTTTGTTTGTTTTAATCAATTACCTGCTTATTGTAGCACAACTCCAGTGAGTTGAATGCTCTAATACAAGAGTTTATAAATCCTACAATTTATAACATTTATGGTCCAAATTCATCATTTTAATGAATACATCTAGCAAAACAACACGGATCTTTCCCTCCTTAACACATAATTCCTTATGCTGCAGATGCTCAGACAGCAAGTCCTGCACACATCAGAGTTTGAAAAACATATTAAACTGCCTCCTATATTTATAACTTTGAGAAAGGGGGTGGAATGTTGTTATTTTTTTCTGGTTCCCTTTTCGGCTTTGTCACGGTGATAGCTTCTTACTGAACTTTCTGAACCATAACACATACTTAGGTAACTATCAGTTTCGCTTAGTCCAGAGAGATTTCTATTTTTCTTTCTCCTCTCACAGAAAAATGAAAGCTAACTATCCAGAAATTATTCCCTAGTAAAGCACTATAAAGAGTATAAATTAAAAGCTTATCTTTACTAGTTTAGTGTAGGTATAGCAAGAGTGTTAAATTTAGTATAGTAATAGATTTTAGACATTCATGTAGTGCCTTCCACCTTTTGGGAGGAGTAAATGGACTAGAGGAGATAATAAAAATGAGATTGTCAGTTGAGAAATAGGCTAAAGAGACAAAAGTGAAATGTTAGTATCATCAGAAAAGACATCTGTGTTTCCATTTTGGTGAGAGGCCCTGCACAAGCTAGAACGCCTCTCTGCACTGTTTTTTTTCTGGTTCGTTTGAAGTCTCTTAGCAGATAAACTTTCTGCAGTTTTTCTCTCGCCTATATGCCTATTACACAACATTCATTTAATTTTGATCTGGACATTTTCATTGTGTTTAAGTTCTAAATGCATCTAATAAGGAATAGCAGGATGGTCAGTTTAAGCTGTAAGAATATTATGTAAGTTAAGGTTGAAAGAAATAATGCTACCAAGTTCAAGAAAAGGTGCAGGCTGCATTTACCAGACTTAAACATCCATTCAACTATTTTTAAGTGAGAGAACTGTATGAACAGAGGAGAATCTCCTCAAAAATGCTAGGAGGTCTGATGCATAGAGGAAGTCAAAGTTGTCTTGATTAGCCAAAAGCTTGAGCTGCTTTAAGATTTCCCCCTCTAAAACCCCAAACAATATACAGAAAAAACACTTAACTGATGTGAGGGCTTAGAAATGCTACAGTTCATAACTCCTATGGTCCAGATTCAGCACTTTACTTCATAAATTTAGTGAGACAGCATGGATCTTTCCCTGTTTCTTAACAAACACTGAGTTCCTTGACCTATGCTGCAAACTCCTGCTGCTGTAAAATGTCAGTAAAATACAGAATATGTGAAGTAAAACACTTGCTCATGCAAACTTTGGTGAACTCTCACTACAAGACATAACCAGTGCCAAGAGATTACCAGATTTGAAAAGGGATTTGAAGTGTTTTTAAAAGAACAGCGTTTCAAACAACACTTGAAACATACAAACAACCCAAAACTCTGATCTTTCAACCTCGAAGAAAACTCTTTGGGGTCAAACTATCCCGAGTCTGTTTGGGATTACACTCCTTGCAGCTTTTCGCACTGAGGCTGTCGGGCACTTCTGCAAACAGGATGTGGGTTTTGATGAGCTCCTGGCCTCACAGAGGCTGCCAGTTTCCCGCAGCAGGTTTCGGCACCCTTCTGAACCTGTGGAATAATTTTTCTAAAGCCTTTTCCAACTATTGTGCCACAGACTGATAATAAATCTGTCCGTGGAAGGCGGGAACCTAGAAGAGAGAAAGCATCACCAAAACTTTGTTCCCTTCAGAGAGCTTTGAAACCCCCTTCCCCCCATGTGCAGCCTCTCCAGATGGGTCCGACATTCCCGGGCTGCTCCCGAGAGGGCTCCCGCCTTCCCGTGCTGCTCCCAGCCCCGCTTAGCCCAGGCGCGGGTCCGTGTGGCTGCCGAGCGCCGACTTGGACTCACAGCTCCCGCCAGCACCCCAAGCGTGGGAGCAGCAGGGACAGAGGGTGCGTGGCCCCTCGCCGGGGTGCTCGGCGGCGGGACGCACGCGGTCTGCGAGAACGGAGATGCGGAAGCGCTGCCGGTGCTCCAGATGCTCAGCAGACATCAAACCAGGGAACCACCCCACGTGTCCTCTTCCGGAGGCCCCCATCTTTCCACCTCCTCGGGGACACGCGTGCCGTTTGGACAGCTGACGTACCTCGCCGCCCGACCCAGGGCGCAGCTCGGACCCAGCTCGGGAGCTGCGCAAGGCTGGCAGACACGAGAGCACCACGGCTGACCAGCACAGCTCCGTCAAGGGAGATTTAACCACTGCTCTCAGGTGCGCACCTAGCCAAAAAGTGACCTACAGCCAGACAGAAGGAAAGGGGAGGGAGGGGAAAGAGCTGAGGGCACTTCCCCGAAAGCCAAGGAACCGATGCTTCAGATATAATCCAGCTGCTATCTGCATTCATTGCTTCCTTCCCAAATATAACCCGCTACTTACCCCAAACCCAACAAATAGCTGGGGGGAGGGGGGAGGAGAGGTTGTATGAAAAAGAAAAGTATCCAGGAAAAAAAAAGAAAAAAAGAAAAAGAGAACAGACAAAGGCACAAAATTAAACAATCTACCTTAAAATAAACACTGCAGTATTATCTGTCTCTTGTCAAAAGTTATTAGGGAATAAAAGTGACAGACTGTCTGCAAAGATACATCCCATGTTCAAGTGACATACCTAAAACTAGTCAGAGATTTCCCTCTGTTGATACATCTGCTTATCCTTAATGCTCATGCTTGTTACACTGTTATATATTCTTGTATGGTGGAAGCAGTTGATTTATTTGTTGGGGAAAAAAAAAAAAAAAAAAAAAAAGAACACTTTTTCCTCCCACCTAATTTTACTCTTCTGATGCTACAGATCTTTGTCTCTTCCTCACATAAAACAGGAAGGTCCACGACCAAAACCAGACTCCACATAATTATTTGTTCTTAAACACAGAGTCACTAGAACTGGCAAATGCAAACAAAAGTGGAACTGATCTATCAAATAATTGCAAATGGATTTTCCTTCACTGCACGTTCTTGACATGAAAAACTTAGTACTGGTCAGTATTAAAAATAGACAAATTACAAAGTGCTTTGACTAAGGAGGGGGTAAAACAGCTCATGTGGACAAGTTAGATGAATGGATAAGTGAGATGTTGCCTCAGTCCACACAGCACTCTGGGGGCTCAGTGTCTGCTCTTCAGACTTCATTGAGTGTTGCAGTTAGGGTCCCTGTATACCATATCATATCAAAACTTAAAATCCAGACTTGGACAGCTTTGGAGGTTGTTTGAAAACTGAGCTTTGGCACAGCTTTGATGTGGTTGTGGATTGGGCATGTGCCCCCGGGAGCAGCAAAGGGAAGTGCCAGGACACGACCAGCCTCCAGGAGGGAAGCTCTGCTTGAGGCAATGTGGGATGGGTTTTCTGTACCATTACAGTATGCAACATAACTGCAAACATTTAAAGAAATTTTTAAAATTATTTGCAGTTGAATATTTGCATCTTTTTTTCTTAAAAGGAACTTTAAATGAAAATTAAAGCAAGCAAATAAAGTGAGCTACAGCTAACGGACAGATAGGACCACAATAAATGGCCTAGCTTTCTCCTCTACAGACAAAATGGTAGCATGCAAAATCAGCACGATCCTTTCTCCATTTCTTTGCAACAAGCCAACCCATCACTTGATCCCACACTCCTGTGCTATATCAGAATATCACTAAGCAGGATTCATGTTCTGCTTACATAAGGACACACTTATAAAGGCCTTCATCATGGCACTTCTACTGCAAGCAAAATTCTCACTTCACTTGACAGCCTCGATGTCACTGAATCCCACCCTGAATCCCAGGAAAAGGCTGTTTACCGAGTCCATAGCAGAAGGATTCCCAGGGCAGCCACCAGCTCCACAAGGGTCAATTAGCACTCGGTCTCTGTCCAAAAGCCAGTCCGACTCCTATGCAGCTTCCAATTTTGATGTTCATTATCATGTATGCTTATTCATGTATAAACCGACATAAAAGCATAAAGGTAATGGGAAGGGAGAAATAGCGAGAGGAACAAGTCACACTGAAAGGTGCACCCCAGGGGCAGTTGCACCAGAGCTGAAGTGAGTCTAAACAAGTGCAGGCTGCGTCTTAGAAAACTGCCTACACCTAACCAACACGACACATGAAGAGAAAGATCTTACCAATTTTACCTTAGTGCAAACAGATTAAGCACACATTTTTCTTTTGTTTCTTCATCTATCTGTTATTTAGAAGCATTTCTAAGTGTTTGTCTCTTTTAGATACTGCAAATACCTGCCTTTATTTTCATTTACCTTACTGCAGCTTGAGTGAGTCAAGGTAACCAGACAAGAGCAAGGCATTTCTTACCCAACACAGTGCCAAAGCCATAGCTGGGGGTACCAGGACACCCTGCCTGCCTGGACTGCCCTTCAGAGTACCCAAACACTACCAAAACGTTGCTTCACAGAACCACGTAATCCACTTTTAAGGTACAGACTCAAACAGAAAACAGGAAAGCATCTTCAGATTACTAAGAAATCTCTCTGGCACTCATATAGGTAGTGCTGAGCACGCCTGAACCCCCGGAGTCCTCACGGTCAGGGAGGGTTTTGACTTTTAATATGGTTTGGATTAAAATCCTATCTGCCACCACAGCTTTGACAAGATTCTTGTTTTCCGTGTCAAGGCCGAAAGCAACGAACTAAAACAAAGAGCTTGACAAGTACAGTCTCCAACATACAAACAACTGCCTGTTTCCATAGAAAATTAGAGAACAGAGAAACTGAAGTAATTCTAAAAAAATGAATTCCTAATTTTGTAATAAAGGCCACATGGTCTGCTGAAGGGAGCGCAGAGCTGAAGATTAGTTCTGACCAAACATCACTGCTGGTTTCATCTGTGGCATTTTTCTTCATCTCAGGACACATCCCCATGTCTCCAGCAGTGGGAACTACAGTGCTCACCTTCTTCCTTAACAGAAGATTTTGAGAATTAATTACTGAGCATTTAATCAAAGCAAACAGTGAATGAATTTGTAGGAGTTCATGAAAAATACAAAACAACCAATATCATTGCCTGAATTTTCATGGTTGAATTTGAATCTCTTATCTGTACTCATTGGAGCAAATTTGGTCTAGGTTGTATACAAACAAACTTTGTACATCAAATTCATGTAAAGCCCAACAAGTCAGAAATTTAATAGAAACGCTACTTTGAAGCAAGACATTACAAGCTACCTTTTGTGAGATTTTTATCACCACTACATCAGATGCTAAATTGTACCCCAAATTCAGTACTAAGCCACTATTCTGAACCCCATCTCAAAAATACTACCAGCCCAAATTAGACCTTGCATCCACAGCCATCATTATTAGAAAAAGGTCACTGAACACTAATGCTGGCACTGTAAGTTCATGCAAGGAATATTACTTTTGGATGCAAACTGAAAACTCATTTAGTTAAGAATATTTTATTGTGGAAAAGGATATGGAAGCACAAAATAAGTTGAAGTGATAAAGAGACCTGAATAGAAAATCTGTGGTTATAAATGGAACAGTTGCTGTAAGCAGACAGTTCTGTACATCCACATCTGTTCCAGTTCAAAGCAGTTCATGTGAACCAGGGGCAGAAACTATTTTTTCCTTTGGCTTCACCGCTACAAACTTGTCTGCATTCCGGCAAGGGCACAAAGTAGGAAGAGGTAGAAACCACCACCAGTGCACTGGCTCCACCTAAATTCCCATCAGGAATGGCTGTCACTGGCAGCTCTTTCTGCCTTTTCATATTTCTGCCCACCCCCCATCAAAACAGTTTTAGGAGAGAGCGGCAACATTTGCAAATACTTATGGCAATTAAAATTTTTTGTTTTCACGAAAGCCAAGGCATTTCTAGCTTACCAAATGCTCCACTTTTGTTCCTCTATTCACAGATAGTTTCTGTTTCACAACTGTCCCTTCTGGGGCCACTTTGATGATAACGTGGGAAAAGCAGACAGAATAGCCAAACAGGGAAATAAATATATAAAAATAACAAGGCTGCTCCAGAACTCCTTCAGGTTCCAAAGGAGATTGGATTTCTTCTCTGTGGGTATCTTGGGTACTTTCCCTACCCTGGCCCAGTTCTGTCTCTGTTTCTGTAATGCCATCTGTAATGCCCTTCAGAATCCTAAAAATAAAAGAGTAGAAAAGAAAGTAGTTGCAAAAAAGACATTGTGCAAAGAAACAAAAAGAGTAATGGTATCAGACTTGGTAAAGGCTGAAAATAATAGCTCCATGTTTTGGTCTAATAGCAATATCCAAACTCCAGAGGGGAGACATATAGAGTGCAATAATTTGGCTATGAAAAATCATTATTTTCCTACTTTATTATTAAATGACAGCACATATTCATCCTTCACACAGTCCATAAGATTTAAATGTTTTTTAACATTTGGGTGACTTGTAGAGATTGAAATATGTTAAGTGAGGGCCCTGATTTTATTTTCCACTTGCAAAACATGAAAGCTTCCTGACACCAAGGCTCTATGGGAATTTCCTGCTCCTGACAGAGGCACGTGCTCAAGACAGTGGACACAGAGAAATTGCAGGACTGAAGTCAACTGCAGGCTCATACCCACAGGAACTGCTTTCACTGGATTTTACTCCAAAGATTTAGAACAATATCTAGTGAGACACTGAACCCCTCAACTACCATCAGCCACGTGCTTCACTTCCAAAATTAAGATGAATGGCATCAACTCCCCTGAATTTCAGAACAGAGTTTACTGAAAACCATCTGAAACACAATGTGCTCTGTGCCTTACAGCACTGGACCTTTAAGGAAGATCCTCCACATCTTACTCAAACTGAACAGTTCTCAAAACCCCTTGAACAGATGCATGAATAAAGGCTCAGGACGATATTGTGAATTACTGCCCGTGCTTGGTGGGGAAAGCCCTCTGCAGAGCAGTACGCACAGTGCCCGAGTCCCTCAAACACAGCGGCACACGCAAGCTGTTGGGGCATAGAGCAGGGTCTCTCACTCCACTGCCCCCTTGTTTTTCCACCAAAACCAGTCATTAGGACTATTTGCACATAAATGTTTTATTGGACTAGGGCCACAGTGCACAGTAAATTGCAGGATACAGCTCCGATGATCTATTTTAAGAAAAATATACTGAAGAAAGAGAGAAGAGAGAAGGAAGGGAAACTTTCATTAACTTTTCTATAAAGACAACAAAGATCTTATGTTTTGGAAACAAGAGTCTGGCTCTTTTAACTGCAAGTTTGTTAGCAACATGGTAAAAGGAGAAAGTTTAAAAGTGAATTCATTCATCTGCCATTTAGAAACAATTAGCTTTAAAAGGCTTAGAATTAGTTTCTCTGCCTCTGGTACAACAACAAAATGTTCAAAGTCTAAACCAAAACATCTTCCTGCTTTTCTAGTTGTAATTAGTATGTGGTCGGTCTTATTATCTAACTATTCAGTTATATTGTCAAATGGAATGAAACTGGTAAGATTAATTAAAATACTTTGTTACAACATACAAATGACATGGTACTATAGCAATGTAAGAACGGTAGTGACAATGCACAACTTCTCTTCCAGTTGATGATCTGTTGTTATTAGCCTGTTTGAGAGACCAGGTTCATTCTAGAATAAAAACTATAGGCTGCAATTAAAAAAAAAAAAAAAAAAAAAAAAAAAAAAAAGAAAAAAAAGAAACACTTCATTTAGGCTAAATTTTACAATTTGATGAATACTCGGCAGTCCTCTTAAAAGTAAATAGCAAAATGAATAGATACGGCGTGATAGTCTTCAATGCAATTCTTAAGTAAGGAGCATCTGCAGCAATTTTATTTTGTTTAATCTGGGGCAGACACATGCTGCTCTATTTCTTCCCCTCTCACCTACACAATGTGCATTATTGCATTTGCACAAGTATTATCTACTCCCAGCTGAATCCATTTTGAACTGAACTCAAATGACAAGTCTTGTTTTCTGTTACCCGTCAAACCTGTAAATTCGACAGGAGATTTTAAACTAAATTTTCTCATCATATAATACAAGCTCTGCAACAGCATGCAAGTATGATGAAAAGGGGGTTGATGGGCTCTCCCATATAACCTGAAGGCTCAGTAAAATTTAAAGTTTTTCAGTTAAGTTGATAAAGAAATACCTTGCACTTTTTGGTTAGGAGGTAATTTCTGCGTTCAGCTTTTGCATCTCAACCTGGCTCCCTAGCACATGAGTTAAAGGAGAAGCTGCTGCACGTCCTCAAGTGCTGCTGCTCCTAAATGGGATCTGCTACTCTTTGAGGGGACTCAGCTAGCTTCTTAAGTCTCCGTAAAGTGACTGAACTTTAAATACAAATTCATAACATGAAGTCCTTGTCCTGGTTAGTGGAAGTACGTCCTCATAGCGTACTCAAAGCCATTTTCTTATGTGTTTTAGCCAGTCTTTGCTAGCTATCTGCTGAATGGATAACTGACAGCAAACATAAAGGTGAAATAACACTTCAAATCTACGTCCCATCAAGATCTATATTAAACCCCAGCAGACTGTTCACCGACAAATTCAAGGAGCCTATAAATACTGCTAGTGCAATTCTGGCATCCATACCCCAGAAACTCATACAACATATTCTGGACTAAATATTGTCCTCATGTACTTACATTTAACTGTGGCTTTCATTTAACACAAGGAGAGCTGCAAGCATGGCTTCAGGGAGAAGACTGTTGTTTTTGAGACTGATTCTTTTTAATTAACTCAAGAGATAAGAGTGAAGCAGAGAAGACTTTTACAATATCCTACATGGCAGCACTCAGAAACATCTACTTCCATCAAACAATCCAACTGCAATTTTAAGGATAGCTGTGGATAAAGCTAAACAAATGTGGTTACTAATGAGAAGAAAAACAAGAGAAGGATTTCTCCTTCCCAAGAAAGTATACTTTCTTTTTAAAGAAGTAACAGGGCATTGAAAGAAATACTACCAACAGTAAGCAAAACAAATGCACAGTTCACATGAAACTGAAAAATGTTGTGTCTTGGCAAGCTCAAAAAAGGCACATGGATAGTAAAGGGGAGGGGGGACTTTATGTTATCTTCCACTAGATACAAGGTCAAAAGATATGTCCCAGTATACTGCACAAACTTTTAGCAGAGCTGAACTGAATGTATTTAATTACTTGAAGGGAAAATTAAGAATTATTCAATTCATGTCCTTCATATAATCAGGCATTCTGATTTTTTTTTTTTTTTTTTAAAAAAGGTGGATTTTGACATTCTCTCTGTATTATGTTTGTTAGAAAGTCCTCTACTCCCTCAGGACACAAAGTCAGTCCTATTAGCCATACCTGTATACACAGAGCTTCATATAAACACAACTTCATGCATCGTACAGTATGCCCTAATAGTTTGCTTTCCTATTTAACATACATTATAACATACAGATGTGTTGCTTAGCAACAAAAAGGTACTCCCAAGCTACAGCCTGGGAAGTGAAACAACACTCAGCATGTTTTTGGTCAGACGTACATTTCTCACGAATAAACAAAGTGATAGCATGTTATGTTCTTGTAGTATAGAACAGCCCTGTATTTTAGCTGGCAGTCACCACAGACAGGACATCATTTCTCTGACCTAAAAAGGCCCCCAAATTTTTTTCAGATCTGTTTGGTTCACTTTTATGATTTCTTTGGGAGACACTATCAGCAGCACGATGATTTGACTGTATGCCCTAGGAGACTATATTTGTTAAAACAGGTGGCTCAAGCTGATTAAATGAAAGTAATTGTTGTTTTGGATGTTGGCCCAGACTAGTGCTAGGGGAAAAATTAATTGGAATCTCACCGGAGTTTTATTATTTTAGTGATAAACTAACCATAAAAATCCATTCAGATTTTCTTGAATGGCTTCCCCAGATACATTTCTTTGCAACATTGTGGAAGAAGAGGTAGAAAAGGATAGCAGAGAGCATTTTACTTATATTCTGCCTATTTAATGCATGGGAACCTGGAACCAGAAGCTAAGATACAGACTTATCTTAGCAGACTGCAAGCTCCAGACTAACTTCTACACCTGGCTGAAAACCTGGAAAAAGCCTGGCTCCACATCCTTACTTTGTGACTCAGGCTCATTTCTGTTTATACTTGTGTGAGCTGAAGAATGATGATGACTAGTAGCTATATGGATAAATAAAGTCTGTTAAGTCACAGGAAATAAAAAAAGGGAAAACCATTAATTTATTTTTAGAAACCTGTTCTTGCCATTCATCAAAAAAAGAACATTCAAAAATATGCATCAAGATACAAGCATCTGGATGAGGTTTGCTGACCACATACCAGCATTCAGACTACACACAGAGAACCGTTTTCCTTCTTCAGCCCAGTCTCAGGGTCCGTGCCAGGGAACACAGGATATGGACAGTAATGTAGTAGTTTCCACTAGCAAGCCTCTGCAAGGAGCCTGCTGGCTGCACATGCTACGGCTCCTTTGACCGGGTCTGCTTAGCCTTATCCTCGCAGCAGCTCCGCAGGCGACACCTCCCTCGCACACATCCCCAATCGCTACACGCACACCTTCCAGCGACAGCGTCCCGACCAAGTTAAACACAGGGGCCGTGGGCCCCAGGTCTACGTCAGCTCCTCCATAAAAGCACAACACGCCAACGCTAAACGAAAACAAATACATGTTTTAAAACGGATCTGGATGCTCAACTTCCAGAAACACAGTAGTAAATGCAGTACACCCACACAACTCTTCTTCTTCCTCCTATTGCTGCGTTGCCAAAATAGCATGCATAAATCAGTACAAATCCTTTTCCAGACAATAGTGCTGCGACACACTGCATAAATTTAGTGATATTTGCATAAAAGCTTCCATCTTTTTCAGCCTGCAGTAGACCTCTTCTGGGCACTCATACCACAAGCATAAAGTCACACCATATTTTGAATCTCTGCGGGTCAAAATGCGGGAAGAATCACAATGCGCATTCATTGACGTCTCTTGCAGTATATTGTCAGCCAAGATGCCTTGGTACAACTGATCAGACATAAATACTGAGTAGGTTTTTCTTTGATTGTTAGCATTGCACTGGACAAGTTTCTGCCATTTTCCTTATTTCAAAAATTACTAAAGAGAAAATTAAAACTTGAGTGATGCTTAGCCCTGCAACTTCCTCCTCAGCTCTTCTTAAGACCAATAACAGAACTCCCACAGCAGCAAAGAAGAAAGACTGATGTTGAAAAGAAGATTTTTAAAACAAATGCAAAAGATCTGATGTTTGCTACTTTTACCTCTACTGCTGAAGTTGGCATCTGTTCACTTTCCCTACTTACTTTTCAAAAATGTACCCTTAGCCTGCACTGGAAACATAATTAAATTGCCATTCTTTTCACTTTTTTAATTGACTGAGTACTGCAAAACATGTTTGATTTTTTTTCTCTGGACAGCATTTAACTTAGTGAACCTTACTTATCAACACACAGATTCCTATTGCCTATTCCAAGTTTGTTCTGCAAGCAGGACATCAACTGACGTCAATGAAGATGTAAAAGAGGCAACAAATACTTGCAATGTGTTTAGAAAACAAAGTTTTTCCTCTTTCTAGTGTATAGTCATCAAGTTTCATCCCACTCAGCTTGCAGATAGAAGAAGATAGACAGCAGGACTGGGAGACAAGAACACCCAACTTGTAATCACTGATGTTATGATACAAGTTAAATAATTTGTAAGATGTAAAGAAAGCCATTAATGCTTGTAAACCACTTCACCTTTTCATAACAGATCTTGTATTTTAAAACTCCCTTGGAGCAATTACACTTGTGTGCAAAAAGTCACGGGCATCCATATTAAGGCCCTTTTTTTTAAAAAAAAAAAAGATCTATTTCATGGAGTTGCAGTCTGAAAGGACAGATCCTACTCAATAAATAATCTGTACTTGGTCTAATAGTTTCAGTGATTATTAATATACATTATTAATCTTTCACTGATAGGAATAAGAGCATATAACCAGATTCTAGGATAGATACAGAGTTGCCAAGAACAAGTAAGGCAAGCAGGTAAGGTAACCAGGCAAAGGTACTATGGAGAAATGAGAAGGCATCTACTACCACTGCCTTTTTATCAACACCAGTTTGGAAATAGTTTTCATAATGGCAGGAAGGACAGACTGCCAGTGGACGGTTAAGAGATATGAACATGTGGGAGTTGGAAGAAGGTGAGAACACCAGCACATGGGCTAGCAGCACCAGCAAAGTGCGGGCAGGGCTGCTCTGGGGATAGGACCCAGAGACAACACAGCAAGCTGAAAGGGCACAACATACAGCACAGCAGAAGGAAAGGGAACAAGTGAAAAGCAAGAACATATGCTGGGACACAGATTAGCTGCCCAAGGATAAAGGTAAAGGGACACAAGGAGGTTTGAGTGTGAAGAGTGGGACTGGCCCTCCCACCAGGATGCAGTACTACTTGCAGAAAGAGAGAGATGAGGAATGAAAACCAAAGGCTAAAGCAAACAAATAAAAACATATTTCCCTTGACGGTATGTTGGCCAGCATATGAAGTATCAGTAGTGACTAATGCAGCTCAGCACGCGGAGCTTTACTTCCTGCACATTCAGAGAATTGCAAGCGAGTCAGCTACTGAGGTTATTTCCAAAAAGCTTCTATTTACGATAAATTACCTTGCAGTGACAACTGAGACACCACTATTTTTTCTCTCTTCAAAGTCCAGGAAAAAAAAAATTGCACATTGTTACTGTATAATGCATTACAGCATTATATCACTTAGGTCTACCAGCTGCTACAAACTGACTTAGTGCTACTGAAAGTAATATGATAGTATCCCAATAAGACATGTAGGCTGATAACTCCTGAAAAATTGTCATCTGTGAAACTACTCTTGGGGTTTTGTTCTACCTATGACCTGCTCTACCTGCAGGTCCTACTGTAATCTGAAGTTTTATGGCAAACATGGGTGAGACCAGGAAGGTGAATATTCCCTTTCCACCACTCCGTCCCTAGCTAAACTGCTTTTGTGATCTCCAAAGCTATGCTGAACAATTCCAGGATACTATAGGTAATTTGGCCCATATAATAAAATACAATGTATGCAAAGTAGTTTTCCAGAATCCCCAAGAATGATTACAAAAAAATAAGAAGTGCTGGCTTTTGCTTACAGAGCTTATCAGTCTAATGGTTTACCTATAAAGTGACTGAATAGCTCTATGTCAAAAGAAAGTTTGATAGCTTAATATTTCAGACTCCCCATCATCTTGCTGAAGGATGATGCCTAGTCCTTTGGAGAGGCTCTCCTCTGAAACATGCTCCATGCTTTGGGCTTGCAGACACCCCACCACTGTGCAGACTGCCCTGTGGAGGAGCAAGTGAGCACGGAGCATTCAGCCTTGCAACAGTGCTGTGCAGAGATTTACAAGCAAAGCAATAAAACAGACCAAGCTACTGAGCTCAGCTTGAAGCTAAGGCAAACTGGAAGTTCTTCTTAAGGAACCACCTACCTTGTCTGTACAATACAATACAGGCACATAACCAGCACCGCACTCTAACCACAGAGAGAGAAATCCTTTTGGTAGTGAAGCGCCTCTCTCTTCCCTCGCCAACTGGACTATGTTCTGGTGATGGGTGCACCAGGAAGAGTGGTTTGCTGAGGGCCCCACTGCGTGCGTAAGATGCTAAGCATGCCTCAGTGAGTGCTAAATACCCCCACCAAAATGAAGGGGAGGTGAGGAAATTCAGCACTCCTAAGCCTTTCACACACTGAAGTCCAGAAATTTGTTGTGTTCCTTCCTTTCTTCTCCCTTCCCAAAGTGATTCTAATTTAAAGAAAGTCTCATTTTCCAACCACAGCATGTCCCCAAGCATTTCCTTTTCTCAAAACTGCCAGAATCCAAAGGGTACAATTACAGTCAAAAGGGACTTTTCCCCCCTCTTGATGCCAATAAATACTGCTACTTCCCAGGGATACTCTCCCGCCTTCTGTTCTGGCACGCCACTTTTCTTCCATATTTCACTGTCATAACTGTACAGCCAGAGCATGTAGCCATGCATACATGCATCTCACCCAGCACATTTACCTCATTCGGCTCTGCCATGCCACAGTTTCCCCTACGTATATGCTCTATAAGAGCTCTCTCAGACTTCCAAACCGCCAGGTTTGCCATCAGTCTCGTACGGGACGAGGCACACTTCCTGCAGTTACTCAACGTACCAAGGCACAAGCCTGCAGTCTAGCACAAGTAGATGAGCTTTGGCTGCACACGCACCCATCCGCATGGGTGGGATTTATTAATTAGAAATTAATAAATCATTACTACAAATTAAAATATTAACTTAATGAGGTGCATGACTGCAAGTTACAGAACTGGAAAAGAAGTCCTAATTAAATCAATACAGTTATTAGTCCTTTGTCATCTCTGATTAATTATTAGCTTAATATGCTTCATCATTTTCCTTGTTAATGGAAATAGCTACAGTGCTACCGTGGGAAGCAGTGCAATACATCTGAGCAACCTGTGGAGCTGTGCTGGAAGTCACAGCCCAGGGCCAAACAACCTCTTCCAAAGAGGGGAAAACGGATTTCATTTTTTAGGATAGGATTCTGACAGCACTCTCAATTTCAACAGGGTTCTCACCTGGGCAATTCTTGATTGCTGAAATATAAGAGGTGAAGATATGACTCCTAATCACATGCTTAATCCCGAGCACTTGTCCCAGCACCTCTAATCCTCTCTCTGAAGTACCATAGCACAGATAACACATTTAGCTTTCAGAAGCTAAATGCCACTACCTTTCCCTGGAGCCCTCTCAATTCTGCTTCTTGACACGTCCTCATTGCATACACACGTTACTTCAAGACATGAGGAAGGAGTCAGCATAAGACCATCTGGCAGCCCTCAGTGGTCTTTAGGGCATGGATGTAGTCGCGAACGCCTGTCCTTTCATGCCACCAGTGGAGACCAGAAAAACTAATGGCAGTCTCTTTGATCGGCTCCTTGCTTGAAATGCAAAATAGTATTTTGGATTTAGGTAACTCACAGTATTTACCCAAGTCACAAGTGCAGGCTCCTGTCTTTGCTTTCCTGTCTTCTCTTGTCCTCTACCTGTCCCTATTTTTTCCCTAACTCCTCGATCCAAGTAAGTTCTTTCCTTAGATGTCTGCAGGAATTTTACTTGAATAAGGGCCACATGAAACATCAAAAATGGGTTCCCACATGCCTCTCCAGCAATAAAAGTAGGAGTTGCCAAAGAACTGGATAGAACTATTATATTGTACTGCAATATGTGGATCTGTTATGTAATTAGACAGGACCTTCTTTGTATGAACAGCTTCTACAAACAGGTTTTTTGTAAAGGTTAGCAACAGAAATGCAAAGATGTGCTTCTGAGAACAAAGCTGCTCCTTGCATTTATTAATGAAGCTGGTACACAGTGTTCATACCGCTAATGGGCAATTCAGCAAATTAAATGGAGAATGTCACTGTAAAATATAATGTAAACTTTCTCAAAGATAAAGAGCCACTGAAACGATTTCACAGGGTACTCCCAAACTATCACTGTGATTACCTCATGATAAATAACCACCTGCTCCATGAGTAACGGTAGAGCTTTCTAGTGCCATTTTATCATTTAGTCCTCTTATTGATATAGCTGTTAATGATGTACTGTGGTAACGCTTCAGCTTCCCATGCTTTACTCACTTTCCATTTCAAAACTCCTATACTGAGTTTTGAAAAACTCATTTTTTTCAATAAATAAGTATACATGGAATGACATGCAGAAATCTTGTACTCCCGTTACTTAGATACAATGCCCAGCTCTCTTCTGTCAGACATTAAAGAATTAGCTCTCTTTTGACTCTGAGCACTTGGGCTAGTCTATGATTCTCTGAACACAGAATATTTCTTTTAAAAATGGGCTGAACTCCAATGAAATATTTGGCCATTTAATGAGCAGGCTCTAGGATAACGGTTTGCATGGGAATCCAAAAATAAGGAGTAAAGAAAAGGGCTCCCCGAGCTATTTTTAGCTGCAAACAGTTAGATTTGGAATTTTGATTGTAAAGCATGGAATTTATAAATGGTGCCATGCTAAATTTACTTCATTTGTATACAATTCAGCTGGATAATCAAGTGTGTTACGGTATGTTCCTGGTTAGCATCTAAGTTCCTAGTTTTACAGCCTCTAAACTAGTAGAAAAATGTGTTCAGTAAATAGTGTTTTTAAAATTTGTTTTCTAATGTGGGCATGTGAGGGTTTTATATACAGCATGTGTGTACATGAATTTACATACACAGTGTGTGTACATGAAGGTTCTGTATAAACACATACACGGGTGCACATGCATGCACACACACACAAACGCTGAGCTGTGATTTATTTCTAGAGGGAAGCCAAGGAAATTCCCACCCCCTACCAGTTAAATGATCTGCTCTTTGGCTCTATACAGTCTGTAACTTCTCGGCCAAGGAATGTCTTTTCCCTTTCCAATATATATAATTTATCTTGCTGCACACATTAGTTAATGATATGAAGATACCTGATTTAGCCAGTTCCGTAAAAACATTACTGACAGTCTGATACAGACCTATTTCATTTTGTAAATCCTTTTCTTGCTAGGCTTCCACAACACAGCATGAATTAACAGCAATCACCAAACCGAGCATTTATCTCATATACTTTGTATTGTAGCAATTTTTCATCATTAGTCTGGCTCCCTGAGTTAGACAAGCTTTTAATTGCTATATTTATTTAGGCAAGGATGACTTAACACTGCTCGAGCGGGGTGGAAAGCAAGACAGCTATTTTATTTCACCGGCACTTTGAGCCGATTCCTCCCGGATTTTTAAAAGTCGTAGACAAAACGCTAGTAATAAGTTCCTCGCCGCGGCACCCGGGGGGACGGAGCGAGCGCCCCGGCCGCCCGCAGAGCCCGCTCGCAGCCTGCGGAGGAGCCGCGGGCGCCGCCCCGCCGCCCCGCGCCCTCCCCGCCGCGGAAGACTTACGCGGTCCCCAGGGCGCTGCGGGCGGCAGCCTGCGCAGGTGGATCTCATCCTTATCCATCTCCTATCCGCGCCCGCCAGCCCAGCTCCAACTTGGTACCAAACCTGAACTTGCGGCGCTCCCTCCTCCTCCTCCTTTTCTTTCTTTTTCTGGCTGTTCGCGGGGCGCTCTCCTTCAAGGGGCAGCCGGCCCGCGCGGCTCCGCGCAGCGCAGCGCAGCGCCCCGCCGCGACGCGCCGCCCCCCGGCCAGCGGCGGGGCGGGCTCGGCCCGACTTTAAATAACGGCGCCGGGGCCGGGCCGGCCCGCCGGGAGCGCGGCCGCGGGGAGCCGGCCCTCCGCGTGACGCGCCCGCGCGGCCCCGCGCACACCCCGCCCCGCCCCGCGCGACCCTGCGCGCCCGCGGCCCGCCGGCTCCCGGAGCGCACCGGCGGCGGCGCTGACCTTGCCGGGGCCGGAGCGACGGCGGCAGCTGCGCGGCGGCGAGCGCGCCCGCCCGCCGAAGGTCAGCGCGCCCTGCGCGCCCGCGGCCCGGGTGCGCGCCCGCGGCCCCGAGGGGCCCGCCAGGGCGCCGCCTCCCCGCGGCCGCCCGGTGCCCCGGCTCGGCGAGGTGGAACCGGCCTCACCCTCTCCTTGGCCCCGTTCCTTACGTCTGTGCACGAGAAATCCTCCCACATCTTTCTGTTTTATATGTATAAACGCACACACACGCACCCATATATACACGTATATTTTAAGCACCTCTTGGTCCTCCACCAAAGAGAAGCCGTAACTCGGGGCTGACTGTGACAGCGTCCCCCGCCGCCCAGCGCGCTGGCTAGGTAGCGGCAGGACCGTTCTCCGCAGCTCGGGGCCCTGCCCGCCCCGCGCGCCAGGCGGACGTGCCTCTGCCCACCCCGGCACGGCGGGGCGGCACGCGAGGGGTCCCGTCCCTCGAGCCGGATTTCTGCAGGGCTGCACCTGCTCGGGGTGGCTGGCTCCGCCGGGATGCTTCGGAGGTGCCGCTCCCCACAATCCGCTCCGGAAGGGATCCGCCAAATATCCCTGTACGCATCGGCAAGCATGGGCCCGCACAAAATACCACTGCGTTTTGGAGGGGGGGTGCGATGGGGAATCACTGCCACTCACTCGGCCAGCAGCTGGCTGCAGTATTCGCACAGAAGTGGGAGAGCAGGGTTCTGGGCTTATCTCTCTGCCCCGGGTGCCTTCCTCGGTCCTCTCTGGATCCTGGGCTGTGGTGCAAAAAAGCGCTTTGCGGAAAGAGGCAGCAGAAACTTCACCCCTCTCTGACCTCTTTTTCTGTTTATGATCTCCAGCAAAAACTGAACCCTCATAAATATAACCAAAGATGGAGATTAGGATAGGATGGGACTTCAGGGCTCTGTCGAAAGGAAATACATCCACCAGAAGCAGAAGCAAGTGTCCTAACTTTTGACAGGTAGCACATAGGCACAGTGTAATCGCTGTCCCAGGCTGAGCTCCTTGCACCACGCTGCACGGCAGAGCCCACAGGCCTTGCATCCCTCACTCCCTTGCACCACCCCCGCTGCCAAGGGGGGCAGACAGCTCCTTACGCGCCTGCAGACTGGGAAGAAGCTGTGCCAAACCACAACCATGTTTTAGCAAACCGAAACCTGGACCATGCCCTGCCTGTGGGGCAAAGCAGCCTCCTCGCGCGCTGCTCACAGAGCAGGGTGCCAGCCAGGCCCGGGGGATGCAGCCGGTGCCGCGGGGGACGAGCACCGTGGTACGTGGCACCAGCCCTGCACCTGGGGCGAGCGGGCACGGCCGCTCCCAGGTAGACGGTGGTCCTAACTCCACTCTGAAATCTGCTTCGTTAGCAGAAACATAACAGGTTATGGTTTTGATGCTTTTGTGGGACCGTATTTTGAAAACAGTAAAAGAATATTTCCTGGGCAAGTTGAAGATTTGACATGATAGATAGAAAACACAGACAGACAAATACATAAACAAGGGAATTTATGCTTATGGACTTTTTCTTCGTGGAACGTAACCACTAGAGGCTTTGAAACTGATTCAGGATGCTTTTAGGCTAGACTTAATATCTTTTTACTCCTTTTTACCTTTTGTGTTTTTCTGAGAAAGTATGGATTTAAACTATTTTTAAAATGCACATTTAGTTTATTATTAGCAGAAGAGCAAGCTAGTAGACTGTGTTCCAGAGCTGCAATGTGCCAAACCCTCACTTACCAGGCGTGCTTAACTCTAGATCAGAAGTACTTCAGAGCATTCTCTTTTTCCTTTGCCTAAAATTAATTTATTTTGGATGGTGATTTGCTACAGTACCAAACACAGGCACACGACCAACATACATGTTTGTTTTACAACTGTGAAACACAAAGAAGTCTGGAAATGATACCAAGCTCCAACACCCTATCTCATACTGAGGTGCACCCATGTGAGCAAGCCACAACTACTCACGTGCCACCAGAATCCAGCTGACAAGCCCCAAATCTCCCTCACTTTTAGGGTCCTTTTGGTCTGACCATGCAAGGAAATCTGACATGCCACGGTCCAGCCTCCCATTTTAATCAGAAGCCTCTCTAATGAAACAGTCGATGTTGGGATGAAACCAGTGTGAAAGTACCCACTTAACAAAATTGAAGGGTACTTGGTGTCACATTCATCAATGTACAGTCAGATGCCATTCGACGCTGCAGTTGCCTGCTTTTGCCTCAGTCAGGAAGAATCTGGGAGGACAGAGATGAGCAGCCTTACCTGGACACACACGCACGGGCAGCCGCAGCAGGCTCTTGCCACATCCCTTTGTCAAAGGTATTCCCTTTTGCGTCCCTTTATCAACAGTAACTCTCTACAAAAAGCCTAGCCACAGGCTAGCTGGCTGACGAATGACAGCATCTTGTGAGAAAGGAGTTAGGAGTGTTAGTCTAAGCAGCAAGATTAAAAAAAAAAAAAAAAAAAAAAAAAAAAAGTTTATATTCCAGCCACATGCTGAAAAAAGCCCAACGAACCAAATGGGAGAAAGCTGTGGACTTGGCAGAACCATCTCACTCCAGCTGTTTGAGTGTTAATGAGCAATCATGTATTTTTAAAGTGTCCTGAAAATTCACATACATGGGCTGGTATGGTATGGGTTTAGGTGGAGATGGAAATCTTCTCCACGTGCACTGTGGAAGCTGAGCTGCACCCAGCAATACTAGCAGGCAGGGCAAATTTCCTTCCCATTCCTTTAGATGAGATCTAGCAGATCCCTTTACTGCTGTGGCTAAGCCCACTGCTGGAAATGGCTGGAGAGGTAACAGGGAAAAGCACGACTGAAACGGAGCCTGCCCTGCCTCCATCGCTATGCTGCTTCCACGCAGTTTTGCCTTTGCCCGTGGAGACTAACTGGGCTGCTCCTGGGCAGCTCATGGGCTTCAGAGCTCAACGAGTGTCAAAGCCTTGGACCACCTCTGTGCCTGAAGCCATGGCGCTGAGCGGCAGGGCCGGTCACGCTGCGACTGAGCACCCAAGCCAAGGAAGCGCGATTTGTCTTTTCAAGAGCCCTGTGGGCTAAAATAGGCTGCTGCGCTGATAGGAAACAGAGACACCAACTACAGAGCTCTTCCTTAGCGTGTGATAAACCCAGGGTGCCATCTCAGCACATACTTGCCCAGAAGGATTGTGAAGGGACGGAGAACCTACCCGTCTGTGCAATAAAACAAAAATACTTTCTTAACAATTAGGAAGGAGACAGTGCTACTTGGCCTCCGCACCTATAGTAAGTGCATTTGCTGGAAATATTTACAGTTTGCTCCTGCAAAATGTACCGCGTACCGCCGTAACAATAATAACGCGGCGCGCTCCTCGCCCGCGACGGGCAGCAGACCAGCTCGCGCTGCGGCGAGCGCCAGGGCGTCCCAGCCGGCCGGCCGCCCCGGGGCTGCTCTTCCGAGCGCGGGCTCTCGCGCCGCGGCCGCGGGCGGGGGAACCGGGGGAACGGTCCCGTTCGCCGGGCCGGCGGCCAGGGGCGCGCGGAGATAAGAGCTCACATCCCTGGCAGCCGCCGCGCGCTCCTGGGACGCCGTCACATGAGGGTGAAGCAAGGCCTGGCCGCGGCGCGGCCCGCTGCGGTCCCCTGCCTCCCCTCGCTTGGCACGGGAAGCAAGGCGCTCCCAGCCGCGCACGCACGCGCGCACACGAAATTAGTGGATACGTTATATATGAGGCAGAAGGTCAGATACAGGAGGTCCGTAAAATCACACCCACTGCGGAAGAGAGAGAACAGGAGGCATTTAGTCACAAAGTGAAGACTAAGGCATACTCAGAGAAATTAGCAGGTGGCAGTATTAAGACAACCAAGAAGTCGTATATTTTCCGTGCACTGTGCTGAATATATTATATTATTATATAATTATTATATATTCTCAAATATAATAAAACTGTGGATACACAGCATCATTACATTTTCATGCAACACCACTGGAATCAGAGGCATAGGATTTTTTTTAAGAGAGATACGAAACATTTATGAAAAGTAGGTCCAGTGGTGTGTATGGTACAGAGTAGTCTGGATATAATTTTCAGCTCAGTAAGCTCTTAAGCCTCTGGCTGTTAGAAAGGCATTTGTGGGGAAGGATGTTCTGTTTCTCGTCTCCTTTCCTTGCTACTTACCACTGACAGAGACTGGATCCTGCGCTGGATGGACCTCAGACCTGGACTGACAGAGTATGGCAAGTCTTCTGGCTATGTAATACTCAGCATTTATAAAGTGCTGATGTACCTAGAGCATGAAATATTTTATTTACTATGAGACCTCATTTAATTTAAGCATAGTTCTGTGTTGAAATTAGTACGTGAATACTGCTAAAAATGTAATTTTATTATTTTCTCAATACCCCAACCTTGCAAATGCCTTGCATGCTTATATTTAATATTGCTTCTGTGAACTCTCCCTGCTAATTTCTTTATGCTTCAAAATGTTCTAAAGTTACATGAGGAAAATATGAAAGTTTGTAAGCAGTAATGTCCAGTATGCCAAACACACACTCAGAGCTGAATGCAGTTTAAAGACTGAATCAAACAATGTCCATACTGAAAAAAAAATCCTCGACTTTGCAGATCTTCACCTGTGACAACAACAGAAGCAAGCTGCGGGTCACCACATGTTCCCTAAATTAAAGAAGTAGGATGCCTAATTTTCACGACTTCAGACACGTAAGAGTAATGAAAGACACAGCTCTGCATGAGAGCAAAAAGAGTAAGACAACAAAACACTCTGCTTCCACCTATGTGAAAACGACTCCCTTTCTTAATTTCCCCGTGGAATGCTTTTACTAGCTACTATTAGCCATTGTGGATATGCACAGGGTTTTCCCACTAGTGCTAGTGAAGAGTTTCCATGCGTCATCTTACAGAAGTTAGGGGAACCTCCCACTTCTTCCTTTCTGCAGTTTACCGTTGAAAATAACACCACCCAAGAGCCCGGCAGGGACTTTGGAATTAAATTAGAAGATGCTGTAAGCTTTCACGGGAATGGCAAGAGAGAAGTTCTGACTCAGACTCATCCGAGTCACGGTTAGTCTCCTGTGCTTCCCTTGCTCCTGGTTCAAGGAAACTATGACAGCCGTGGTGCTCGCCCAGCTGCACTGGCAGAGCCATGGAGAAGTGACACAGAGCCCTCTCCAGCTGCTTTCGCTCTCCATCTTTGAGTCCAGTCTAACTCAGTCCTAACCTCTAAATCTCAGTCCTTCCTTTCGTGCATGTCCATCAGTCCATGGCTGTGTGCAGTAGATGTGAAAATGTATGTTCCCTTCCCTTCAATCTATTTGGCTAAAACTTAGCAGCAGCTATTGACTACTATCTTCTTTAACCAAAGCTTCAGGTTACTAAGGTTGAAAAAATAATAAGAATTTAGATATACCTTGATATATCTAAATATTCCTTGATATAACTTTGTGGTGTACACTCTAAAGCCCAGATCAGTCCCCAGCACGTATGCCTGCAAGCTGCAGCTGCAGCTTGCTGTGGCCTGCCTCTGTATCTTAGGTCTTAAGCAATGAAGTTAAAACAAAAATACTTACTAGAAGTGACTTTTATAGCTCCACTATCGTTTGAATGATACAGGGAAGAAAGGGATTTGTCTGTGACTTGGTGTGTCGTTCTTTACAGTTACAGAAGCCAGCGCCTCCCTAGGCACACCTTTAGTAGAGGTGTTCCACTATGACTTCACTTTTTAACCTGAAATTATTGCACCATTCATACAGGAAACAGCAAAGAAGGCTTCTTTCTTACAAAGAAGCACTAATAGTGATTCAAGCTCATATCCTTTAAGTGGCTTGGGCACAGGAAGGCTGTAGCCCATGTGCTATTCCCGACATCTACAGGGCAGCGAGGCATCAGGAACAGCATTGTGGCAGCCTGTGCAGACTGAAAGGCCACCAAGAGAGGAACTTTTCAATACTTCATTAACACTAATGAGAGTTTTGCTATGAACATCAACAGTTTTTGCACATTTACATTCCAGGACCTAAATACTCACATACCCTCACTGCTTATCAATTGATATTCCACTGAAACAGCCAGAAGTTTAACTGGCACTAGAGATTTGTTGGCCACTAGAGAAACACTCAGAAATTTGATGGCACCTCCAGAAGGACATGCTGATGCTTCCAGCCCCTCACATGACTACCCAGGACTTTTCTCACCCCACTAAATTTGGCACTTACTCAGCACGAAAAACAGAGATTACACCCAGAGAGTCCTGCACTGATTTCCACTGCAATGCTTCTAATGAATGGACAGATGAAGAGGCAAAAAGCCTTTTTCCTGCCCCACCATGCTGGTAGGCTCTCTCCCCCCCAGGATAGCGGCCATTGGGCAGCCCCGTCCCTCCCAGGTGCTGCCACGTGGGAGCTTGACCACGGCCAGGGAGATGTGGGGGACTTTATCAACGCTGCCCAGGCTGCTGGCATCCTCTCACAGGTGTATTATTTTGTGCAGTGGTGGCTGATGATTTAAGACCATAATTTCACAGTAGCAGCAGTTCACAAGGAGAAGTAAGTCAGGGCTTGCGGGAACAAGTGAACAACTGAAGTGATGACAGTACCAGATCCTTGCGTAACAGCAGAGAAGCTGCTGCACTAACACTTGGGCAGTGTTAGGTATTACCGTATGGCTGGGGGGAATGTTTTGAGGGGGAATTTAGGTAACAATAGCACAAGTCTCACTGGTCTACATACAGCAATTATATCCCAGGTATTTAACATTCAAGTATTACAAGGCACTTTTATGGACATCAAAAATTAGAGTGAAATTACACATGTGACTATCACTGAATGATAGGTTTAAATTCCATACTTAAAAATAGTTACAACTGCTGGTAGCAGATGTTTACTAGTTATTTTCCTTTTAACTGATTGCATTATCTATTTCAATATTCATAAATTATCTCCAAAGAGTTTGAGGTTTAGATACATAAAGCATGAATTCAGTCAGGACTCCGTGAAGGTTCCCTGGAGAGGAGGGAATGAAGTACCCAGGATCCGGTTCCAGCCTGTAAGTCAATAGGAAGTTCAGATGGATTCAGCAGTATTTTCCAAAGTATAAATATCCAAGGACCTGCATGAGAATATTTGAGGATGATGAGCTGATTAAAGAAACAGTTGTGTTGGCTTTTCCAGCTTCCAGCCTGAGAGTCTCTGCAGAACAGGTACCGAGAGAAATAAGTATAAAAAAGAACTGGAAAAGAATGTTTTAATATGCACTCATTTATCCAGGGCAGGATACAGAGCAGGACAGAAAATCACCTGTAATTGGTGAGTGCTAGCCTTAGTCATTAGGCATAGTTGTCTATGTTGTCAGTACTCATTTCAGTTGATCCTGGAGAGGTAACTAGCTTGTTCATGCTCATGCACATATTTTTGAATATCAAACGGATCCAAGAAAGTATATGGACATTTTTACATTATGCTTTGAATTTATATAAATAAAATAACACGGCAGTGATTGTTTCCTGGTCAGAGTGAACACAGCACACATTTTGCAGCAATATATCTGCAAATACAGCTAGCTTGGCTCTCCCCAGCTGCGTAATTAGGAGTAACAAACCCGTGTAATACATCATGGCGTACTAATACACCAGCAAAGTATGTCACTTGCATAGCGACAAGTTAAAAACAGGAGGGTGATAACAGGTCCCATGTGTCCCTGGTTAGACGGGGTGAGAAGTCAGGCAGAGCGGGAAGGGGTGACACAAAACTGGGCTTGGCTGAGGGATCAGAGGAGGGGGCTGGACAAGAGGGGAGAACAAGGAACCTCTGTGAACTCCTTTACAAAGCTTTTACTCCCTGTGCCTGGACTGAGTAGCACTTCTCGCACGTCAGCGTAGGTGTAACACGCAGGCCATTTCTTTAGCTTTCATCTCACCTTCTCTGTCTAGCCTTAGCAAATCCCCTTAATGGCACCGCTTGGGACTTAACTTTATGTAAGCCACCCTGGAGACTGTCAAACAGTTATCTACCCACAGGAAAAGAAGGAAGGGTGTTTCACTGTTACTTTTGCCAGGATTGCAATCCGAGAGGCGCCAGAGGAAGGACTTTCCTTTGAGGAGGCACGCTGCCTTCCAGAGGAACTCAATCACAGCAGCCTCCTGCTGACCACAGGTAAAAACTAAACTTGAGGGGTTTTAGGAAGTTCTGTATGTGTTGCTTATGTGGATCGTGGTGGGAAACAGCTGTTCACACAGATTTCTGGTGATTCATATGCTTTTCAAGATCAGCCTTTGCACATTCCCTTTCAAAACATAAGGCTGCTCTTAAACTTGCTGGATTCTGGATTCTTGTGTTGTGCTTGGATGGCTGCCACCCACCCAACCTGTGGCTGGTCACTGCTCATCTCATAACTTGATGCCACAGTCTGGCGGCTCTTTCAGCTGCTCCATTACTGACATCCTTTGTCCTACGATCCCAACTTAAAACAGACGTGATGGATGCAATTTTCTGTCATAAACCAGGATTCCCATGAAATATGTGCTTGGCAGCATGCCTGCTGATCCAAATCCATCTGTGTTCATGCTAGGAATGAAAAGCATTTTTTTCCTTGTCCTTGTTTCCTTGTCCACAAGAATATGGAGGAGATCTTGTCACCAATTGCTGCGGACATACCTTTTTCTCTATGAGCTATTACATCACATTTCTCAATGATAAACAAAGATGAGAGACTTGTATTCAATTTTTTTGCAATGTCTTAACAGCAGGTTGAGCTCCTATGGAAAGGTACCAGCACATATTTTGAAGCTAAAGATACTGACAGCTATAGAAATTAAGCAATGTGCACAGCACAAGGTCTGAACAGAAATTAGTGACACAGCAATAGAGCTTGCAGTGACTGATTCTGCCACAACCCCTTTTTTTCACGTGGAAAACATGCATACCTGACAACCCACACACCTCAAAACAACGGTACCTGAAAACAAGTCCTCAGATATCTGTCACTCTCCAATAATAAACAGCATAGTGGAAGAAGCAGAGAGACTGAGACAGGAGGGCTGCAGAAGAAGGGGCTGTATGTTACCTGCGTACAGACATGAGCACAGTGTTGCTGAAGCACAGGGATTGCCCTGGGAAATTTTATGTTTGTTTCTGATTTAGTTTTGGTCTGTTTGCTGGATTTGGGGGATTTTTTTTTAAAAAAAAAATTAATTCATTGATTATATGCATGAGAATCATAGAATGGTAAGGTTGGAGGATAATATAAACCCGAACAGAATAGAATAAAGAGAATAAATCCCAAGATTCTTTTTCGCAGATTTTTTTGTTCTTTTTCACTTAAAATCTGTGTACTGTAAGGATATTAACATCTTTAATTTATTAGTGGTTTTGGTCACATCTGAAAATATTTAGAAACATTTTTGAAAAATTAGAAGCTAAAATGTTTTTATTTCTTCAAAAAAGCTTTTGAAATACTTTTTATTTGCCTTAATTTTCATGTCTTGATCAGCCATAGCTATTTAAGTTCTTCCTCATGCATCTCATGACTTAAAAGATTTACAGGCACAATTGATATTTATTATGTTCTTTTAAACACAAGGGGGCACCAAAAAGCTAGTGGAGCAGGACATAAGCTATTCAGCTACAGGGAGTTAGGAAACTGTTACAAATGTTGGTAGCCTTCTCAGATGAGAAAGACTTGGAAAATAAAGGAATGAAACAGTATAATGCTTTACCATTTCTTTATCTGATATGATTTGGAAAGTAAATCTCTGGCATAGCTGTATTATGCCACCTCATTCCTTTTACTAGCTAGAATTGGGATTCTTTGTGATTACCACCGGTTCTCTCAGAAGGTGGAATCCTTTGTGTTGCAGAGAGGCAAGAGAGCTTCTAAGAAAAATCACTGAAACCCACGAAAAATATAAAGGTCAATCCATTACCATTTTTGATCATTAGCATTTTTTAATATAAAAATGTTTGTGGTGTTTGTATTAATCAAATTTGCAGTGTCTTTTCAATTTCTTTGTATTTCCTTAATGAGGTTGACTGAAAGGGAGGTCTCGAAACACAAATTAAGATCTAAACGTTCTTAATTTTGTGCAATCTGATCTATTAAAATAAGTTCACGTACATATACGAGCAAGTGGAACTCGTCCCAACGTGGAGAGTGAGTAGCAAGGCTCATGCAGCACTTCAGTCCTGAGAGCAGGGCTACGATGCTCTGAGATCTGTCGCTACAAAAGGGCAATGGAAGATCTGAATACTCAGGTTTTTAACTGCTGAACTTCTGCTTTGCTTTTCTAGTCCCACTGCAAGAATCCCTGTCAGGTTTTAAGGTTATGTATGCGAAAGTTCGGTCACTATTCATTTTGTATTCCCACTGTGGCTCATAAAAGATAGCCGTTTTCAAAGAAATACGACATTGTAGCGTCATGAGTGAAAACAAGTCACCTTTGGGACTTCAGTGAATGGCTTTTGGTTCTAACTTTTACGTTTTTCTTTTTGACTTCAGGCACTGGGGGTTTCCTCCTTGGGCATTTCCTGCCTTATTGGGCGCACTCTCATTCCTCCCAGATTTTGTCTGTTCTTGTAGTTCTCAAGGTAATTATCTGCCTGGCCTTTCCCTCTTTCAAGCCTACACAAACACTGTTTGAACTAGTTTGCAAGGGAATTAATCCTTTGCAGGTGAACTTTAGGTCTCCAGACAGACTCCCCTAACTGAGGGCTCATTTAAATGGAAATCCCAGTTCAGGAGTTAACAGTTACAAGGAGGAAATACAGCTTTTGCAAGTGGCAGACTATCTTTGCTCCTTTTAATTGGCAGCTGAGCCCTGCCAATAGCCCTGCCTCCTGTATAGAGTTAAAATGGGTTAGCAATGTAGTCATACCATACATTGGACAATCATACCATTCATATGGTGATGATCCAAGTATGACAGTTTCAAGCATCTATTATTCTGCTTGGGAAAATCATTTTACAATGACACAGATTTCACAGTTAAGATTTTCCTAATAATTTACCATGTTTGGGCCTCCACGTAGCTTATGAAATGTCTATTCACTGTCATGCTCATCTGTCTGTCAAGCTTAGGAAGGACTTACTGGTGAATGTCCACTCGTGAAACTTGCAGATGGGATAACCTGTACTTTCTGACTATCTGCACAACAGCGGAGATGGGGATGGCAACACAGAACAAAAGGCTTTGGGACAGATGGGCAGGTCACGGAGATCAGGGCAGGAGCACTGCTGTGGGAAAAGGGGCTTGGTGCTAGAGTTCCCCCCACATTACTTGCATGCAGATATAACCTTGGCTGTGATGGTATCACAAGTGTTGTGTTTCTTTGTCCAGATAACCTCCAACTTGGAGATGTGAAAATATTGCTTCTTGTTAGCCTTTGATTTCCTTCATGTAGGTAGAATAGATCATTTGTTTTTCATATCGAGAAAACTATTTTGGTCTTGTAAATATGCCTGTGTTAAAGAGAATATGTAATGTATTCTTTATATTCATCGTATAATCAAAAGTATCTTGTTACTTAAGAATGATTTTGTGGATAAAACACACGAGCGAGAGTTGAGAGATCCAATTCCTTTTCATTTGCGAATACGAGTCAGCTAATTTGTCTGTGCCATAGTTCTCATCTAGAGTTGTTCACCTCAAACGTTACTGACAACAGGCCCAGTTGCCAGAATAAAAGGCATTCACTCCTGCAAACCTGAGACCTAAGCCTTGCTTTTCCAACCTTAAAAACAGTGGCCTCCAACTGCACTTATCAGCCCCTTAAATCAGGGAAGTCTCTTGCTTAACAAAGCTTGTAGGTGTGTGACGGGGGCTTTTACTTCACTTTTTTAACCTGAAATAGTTGGTAGGATGGAGACAAGGTGAGGAGCAGGTCAGTTTGGAAGTGTCCAACTGTTGTCTAAGCCAAATCTTTCTCTCTTTCTTTTTACTTAATTCCCAAAATAGTAGTGTGTTTGCTTCCATTTTGCCGCATGTCTCCAATTGTGTTTATGATACAGACATTTCCTTGTGAATGCTGGTGACAGTGTTAATTCCCGTACTTGCAAAAGCTTGTTTTTCGCTTGTGCTCAACTGCCCAGTGCAGAAGCCCTTCGAGCAAAACTGTCTGTGTCTTATGCTGCTGGTCTGTACCGCAGTCAGCTCATTTACAGGAAGGGCTCATTCACCTCGGTTTCCAGCTGAATAAGTGGAAAGGATTACAGCAGGTACAAGACATCACCTGGTGCTTTTGCTCAGGGCCTCAGGAATTGGTATTCACTCACATTTGCATGTTTTGCTTGTTTTTCACTTAGGTCATTACATATTATTCTTACAGTTGTTTTTATATTTACCTGCTCTTTTCTCTTAGTTAAAAATATTTGAATCTTTCTGCTTTCCTTTCATTTATGTTCTTTCTCTCTTTTATCTACAGATAGTTTACATGTGTACCCTAGACTCCTGAGATGCCTCTGATAGATGCCTTACATTAAACATGACTGAAGCATCCATCTCTGCAGTGTATCCAAACAATATGCAATAGTAGTGACAACACCAAGGAAACTAGCCAAGGACACCAGAGCAATCTCTATCATCGCAAAAACTGTCCTGGAATTTTTAACATTCACATAAAACATCTGTTTCTCATCCATGCATGGCACTTAATATATCTCCCTCTGACATATGAATCGACTCTCCAGGGATTGGGACACATTGTCCTAAGGAAGCGAGGTAGCCGAAAATGAGAGTGTACAGCCACTACGGTTCCACAGGAATAGCTTTCAGGCAATGCTGGCTTAAGCCATCGTGTCTCTCTGTGCTGGGCTTTCCCTCTACATTATGGCTCCACAAGCCTTTGAGAAACTAGTCAGGAAACTGAACCAACTGAAAGAAAAAAAAATGTTGTTTCATTTTGTTTTCAGCTGAATCCATTCCTTGAATCACAACATGGCAGTGCACATGCTGGTGATGGTCCAGAGTAGGAGGCAACTCTGAAAAGGGGGAAGAGCAGGAGGCTACTTGTGACACCCAAAATAACCATCCATCCATTGTGGAACTAGAGCCCAAAATGAAAGCAGCACAGAAAAGTTAGAAGATGTGAATACTGAAACTTCCAGCATTAAGGATGTCAAGTTTGATAAAACTTAATTTGAGACAAAAATACAAACTCTCTAAACTTTATTTTATTCACTTGATTTATAATATAAATTAAAATGTCAGCTGTGCCATATATTGTTTCAATCAACCTGAAATACAGCATTCTTTCCAAAACACGGAACTTCCCTGCAGACAGGAAATTATATTAGTAACTAGCCAAGTAGAAATAAAGTCAAATGATGAGTACAACCTGGCTTTCTTGCTGCTATATTTTAATTTCTACCTGAGACAATGGAAAGAATAGAAAGAGGCTCTCCGTCATAACAAGGCAATGCTGCCACAGTACCTACAATGGCCTTAACCTTGCCAAACCTGAAAACTCGCACTGAAAAGGGAAGCTCTCCAGCCACAATGTCCTTTATCATCTGTGTTGTGCAGGTCTGCTGCAGATTTCCCATGTGTTTTGCATGCTGAATTTGTACTGATTACAAAAGGAACTTTGATCTGCAGAGCAGAATTTTATTGCACTCTTCATGAGTTCTAGAGCGGTAGTTTAATACTAATCAAAGTATTTCCTGAATACATATGATAAGTGCAAAACTCAGAAGCAATTAAAAGTCTCTAGAAGAGATAATGTAATTGAACAGAGAAATGCACAAAGCCTTGAAAGCTCACATACCTGTACATATACATACACTCACCCCCCAGCTTTTCCCACCTTTCGTGTTTGGGACCAGTGTGGAGAAGTCCATTCTCTGGTGGCAGATGTAGCAGATGCCACCTCTTCAAGTGGTTCCAGTTCAGTGGCACACCATGCTAGAAATAAAATGAAACAGTAAAATACTTGTACTCTTTGCCTTAAAAGAACAACTCTGGACGTGAGAAAAAAAAAGAAGGCGCCAGTGACAGTTTCTGGTGGAGCATCACTTTGTTAGTATTGAACAGCAAGCACTTAACTAAGGAGAACTATCTGGAATCATAGATTGTACCAACATCACCTTCAGGAGTGAAAGACTTTTAAAATGATTGTAATTCTTCTGATTTTTGCATGGATTGAGGAAGATAACCATTCCATCCCAAACACACTTCATTCTCCCTTCTGGAAAGTGGAAACCCGCTGACTTAAATTTTGTGCTCCGACACATAATGCCAACTAGCAGCATGGATAAAACACGCTCGTCTGGTTTGTCCTGGGTCTGATGCCAGGAAGCCCTCCAGCGAGACATGGGGGCAATCAGCACTGCGTCAGGCTGGCATCACAACCAGGAGAGCCGAGGGCCCCTGTCTTAAACAGCCACCAGATTTGCAGGGTAAGGAAAGTATAGGAATGAAAATGTTTAATGAGAACTACATGGTCTGAATCCATCTTGTGCTGGTGTAATCAAAAGCGACTCCAGCTAGGTGAATAAAGTTACAACGGTGACAGCAATACACGCTGGGTCGTTAAAGGGCTTTGCAGTGATGTCAGGCAGTGTAATGTTTAAGGTTTGGTAAGAGTCTAAAGCAGTAGTTTGGGAGTCATCTAGTGCAGGGCTTAAGTATTTACACTCATTTTATAGCATTCATTTTCTAATTATCAAAATGTTATGGGGTGAAATGTATATTTATAAATATCACCAGATTCACTATAGCACCAGCCTTATTTATGTGACAAACATTGGCACGTTTGTCTTACAAAATGACCTCTGTTGCTTAGGCCTCTTTAATTAGTTCCGCTTTCTGTCAGTCCCTGGAATTGATTTTTGCATGTTTACTCTTTCTGAACTGTGTGTGCAATCCTTATATAAATGCCAGAACTTGGGTGATATGTTGTTCATCTCTGAAGTTTTGTTAAAGTGTTTTGAAAAGTGAAAAATGGAGGTTTCTATAAATCTGCCAGAGACTCACAGCCAGTTTTTCAGAAGTTAGAGAAACTTGGAAATGGGCAGGAAAAGTTTAAATGTGTTTTCTTTAACAGTTTGAAACATCGTATTTCATGTTGCTATTATAAACAGTGTAATGCCCTATTGCCTTATTTGGTTAAAAAAGCAGACAGGCTATATGCAGTGGGTATTCTGCCTTAAAGATTTTTTTTTTTACAACAATTATTAATTACAGTACATGATAGTTGGCATAGCATATCGGTGCTACTGAGCTGAGAAGCCAAATATTGAAAATTTCTGTTTGAAGGTTCAGTTCATAACCTCTATGTTTGGATTAAGAGCAGAATGTTTGTGTGAATTTTTTTGTAAAAAGTCGCGCTTCCAATGTTTAATGGAAGTGGTATTATAACACA
Source organism: Rhea pennata (assembly GCF_028389875.1). Lineage (NCBI taxonomy): Eukaryota > Metazoa > Chordata > Aves > Rheiformes > Rheidae > Rhea > Rhea pennata. Next base: position 25,098,598 of record NC_084667.1, read on the forward strand.
GGCCATGTCTCCAAAGTCATCTGAAAACGAACAGCAAAACAGTTTTAAATACAAACATACATTTCATAAACTTCAGTGTATTTGACCTTCTTTGTTAATGAGGAGATGAATTTTACAGCTGAAAAAGGATGAATTAGCTAGACAGTATTATGCTCAACAAGCATTCCATCTCTGAGGTTTTTTTAGCTTTGTAATCAAGATTTCTATTTATCTTTGATTACACAACATTCAGTGACTGGACATCTAGCCTGTGTAAGAGTTTTCACGTTGCTCTGCATCTCATTTTCTAGGTTAGTTATCTGGTGCAATCGATGGCTAAGCATATATGCAGCGTTTAAGAGCTTTGCCCTGCTGTACAGTGTTCAGACGTGAATCACCACATAGTTTCCCAGCGCCCTGATGGCAGTTATACAGGAGGAAGGAGCCGATCTCACAAGACACACGTCAGTGCTTGCCCCTGTGCTGGGTGGCAGGTCTGGATTCTCAAGCTGTTAAATCACGCATGTATGGATAACTTTATATATAGATAGCATTTGTAATGTAAAAATGGAGTGAAAGAAACAATTGCAGAAGCTTGAGGAGACAAAATTCATTCAATAAGCCATCGCCCAGCCAAGGTTCATACAAACCACAAGTGTTGGAGGTGCTGGTGGTAAAAATCCACCAGCAAAATGTTCCCTGGAGTTTTATAGTGCAGTGCGGTATCATCTTATTCAAAACTGGGGCCTCTACCCATACAAACACACTACCAAAGGAGAAAGTTCACCCTCTTCAGACTCCTGCACTAAAGCGCTCACATCTGAGCTTTACTCCCTCTGTTCTCACAGGAGATGTGGGATCTTGCAAATAACATATAGAGCATAGCCGTTGTGGTGTGCTCTGACTGAAAGCCTCCGGTTCTCTTCCCCCGAAACTCAAGGGTATTTTACCTTTTTGGGTATGGGCGCAAGTCTGCCAAGGGATTGTGAATACTTGACATTACCTGGCTCCATAAGTGCCCATGTTCTTATCGAGTCCATCAAGATGGTTGAGAGAAACAGCAGCACACCTAAAAGTGAAATAGAAATACTCTTTACCTTTATAAAATTTTAAATTTCAACATTGTTTTTCCAAATTCAGTTCCAACAAGAAAGGGAGTTCACTGATTTTAATTTGCTTGAATTCTTCTTGCCTACTTACTGCCATGCAACAACCTGCCCGTACTAACATAAACCTCCAGCTTGCCTAGTTATTAGAATAAATTTGAACTCTAAATTCTGAGCTAAACATAGGCACTAAAGCTTTTGGTTTGGCATCATTTAAGACAGATTTTCCATTTTGTTACTGAAAATTATGGTCACTGAAATGCAATTACTTGATGAGACTACATATAGTACAAGAGCTAATTCTGCCTTTGCTAACCTAGCTGATGTCAATCTAAATAACTTTAGTAACAGCAGGAATATTTTAGTGGAAAAAAACCTGAAATGTGGAAGCATTTTCTTCTGGATTTGTTTGTGCCCATTACATACAAGGTTCAATCCAAACTGCTTATCTAAAGCTGTTGCAGCCTCTGGCTTGCTTGTTCCAGAGCAGGTATCGGAGCACATCATCCATGGAGTAGTGATGGGAGCATTTCCTGCCACTCCACAGAGGAGTTGGCCAAAGAGCTCACTGCTGGTGCTCCTTAGCCCTCGGAGAGGCACAGTGGTGCCTAACACAGTGTGGTCGCTTGCTTGGGAGAGGGTTTCACTTCATCAGTTAAAAGGGCTCCTGAACTGTTGTCAGTTTTTCAACTCACTTTTGAAAGACGTCAAACTTGACATCCACAAATCCCTGTGCCCTGATGGGATGCACTCACGAGTGCTGAGGGAGCTAGGTCACTCTGCATCATCTTTAAAAGGTTGTGGAGAACTGGAGAGGTGCCTGAGGACTGAAAGAAAGTCAGTGCGACTTCTGTCTTCAAAAAGGGTAAGAAGGAGGACCCAGGCAACTACAGACGAGTCAGCTCCATCCCTGGAAAGGTGATGGAACAGCTCATTCTGGACATCATCTCCAAGCATACAGAGGAAGAGGTGATCAGGAGTAGTCAGCAGGGATTCACCAAGGGAAAATCATGCTTAACCAGCCTGATAGTCTTCTATGATGGCATGACTGGCTGGGTAGATGAGGGAAGAGCAATGGATGTTGTGTACCTTGACTTCAGCAAGGCTTTTGACACTGCCTCCCATAACAGCCTCAGAGGCAACCTCAGGAAGCATGGGCTAGATGAATGGACTGTGAGGTGGATTGAGAACTGACTGAAAGGTAGAGTTCAGAGGGTCGTCATCAGTGGCGTGGAGTCCAGCTGGAGGCCTGTGGCTGGTGGCATCCCCCAGGGCTCAGTACTGGGTCCCATCTTGTTCAACTTACTCATCAATAACCTTGATGAAGGGACAAAGTGCATCCTCAGCAAGTTTGCTGATGATACCAAGCTGGGAGGAGTGGCTGATACACCTGAGAGCTGTGCTGCCATTCAGAGAGACCTGGACAGGCTGGAGAGTTGGGCAGAGAGGAACCTCCTGAGGTTCAATAAGGGCGAGTGGAAGGTCCTGCACCTGGGGAGGAGTAACTGCATGCATCAGTACAAGCTGGGGGCTGACCTGCTGGATAGCAGCTCTGCAGAGAAGGACCTGGGAGTGCTGGTGGACAAAAAGCTGACCATGAGCCAGCAATGTGCCCTTGTGGCCAAGAAAGCCAGAGGTATCCTGGGGTGCATTAGGAAGAATATTGCCAGCAGGTCGAGGGAGGTGATCGTGCCCCTCTACTCAGCCCTGCTGAGGCCTCATCTCAAGTACTGCATCCAGTTCTGGGCTCCCCAGTACAAGAGAGACATGGAGCTACTGGAGAGAGTCCAGCGTAGGGCTACAAGGATGATCAGAGGGCTGGAGCACCTGCCCTATGAGGAACGGCTGCGAGAGCTGGGCCTCTCTAGCCTGCGGAAGAGAAGGCTGATGGGGGATCTTATCAATGTGTATAAGTACCTGAAGGGAGGGTGTCAAGGGGATGGGGACAAACTCTTTTCAGTTGTCCCATGTGACAGGACAAGAGGCAACGGGCAGAAATTGAAGCACAGGAAGTTCTGCCTGACTGTGAGGGGGAATTTCTTCCCTGTGAGAGTGACGGAGCACTGGACCAGGTTGCCCAGAGAGGTTGTGGAGTCTCCTTCTGTGGAGATCCTCAAGGCCCACCTGGATGCAACGCTGTCTAACATGCTCTAGGTGACCCTTCTTGAGCAGGGAGATTGGAGTAGATGATCTCGAGAGGTCCCTTCCAACCTTACCCACTCTGTGAAAAGAGCTGTTAGTGTATGCAGCAAAAGAATCTAATGAGAAATGTAACATCAGAAGGCACCAAATTCTTACCCTTGTGTGAAAATTGGAAGAGTTAATTGGGAAAGTACTGAGCAACACATTAAATTGTTATCCTGCTCTGAAAGGCTGGAAAAGCATCAGCTTCTCTCTGCCTGTGCTCGGAGTCATTCATCATCTGATAGCAGCAGCTTTCACCATTCATTTTTACTGCCAATTCTGACCAACTAATACCACTAAAATATAGAACCAGAATCTGTTCTTACCTTGCACATAATCAGCAGAATGGTTTATTACATGAGTATGCTTCATATTAATAGAGCTCCAGGGGTTAATGAGTTCAAGAAATGTCTCTAAAGGCATAATGTGGCAAATGGGCAAATCTATTTCTTCTTGTGAGGATGTGTAATTAGGAAATAATCCAGTCTTATTCTTAGATCCCAGATTAAGATTGTAAGGTTTGCAGAGAAAGGAAAAAAACTTTCAGTCCCAGTAGCTGTGAAAAATTACAATTGGAATTTAGGGGAGTGAATAAGACCTTCTAAACACAAAACTCAGGAACCACAAAACTCATATCATACACTCAGATTTACACCGACAAATGGAAAGCTTTGGGGATATTTTCTGAGACAACTATTTGCTCAGCACCTGCCTATAACTCTAAGTCTCAGTCTACAAAATCTAAACCTCATAAAATAGAAATACAACCAGATTAAGCAGATAGAGGGTGCCTTTTCTTGCTTCTCTCGATTTGGATTATGTATCTCTGAAAAGGTAGTTATTAACATATTGATATACATCCCAACAGTTCCAGAATTAGTATAGAGAGGAATAGCTGAATGGAAAGAAAAAATTAAGTGAGTAAACTGACAAAGACAATTCTGAATAAATTTTGTTAGCAATGTTTTCTGGTTTCTGAGAACCCAAAGGGTCTTGTTTCTGGGATGTCAAGTCACAGTGGGGGAGCTGCCAAAAATAAACCATAATTTAAGAATAAATATAAATCCTATCTAGTTTAGAAGAACTCGTCATAGGGTAATAGTTTCCCACAGACTTGAATATAGTTAGGGAAATGGTCCTTCTAAGGACATTTCCGTTCCAGAGGAATCCCCCTTCAAAACTTTAACATGCTATAACAGAGTCACCGTCTCCAGCTGCCAAGAAGAGTCCTATGAGAAAATGACTATGCTGACATTTCTTTCTGAGGTCTCTTCTTTCTCATTTTCCTTCTGGAGAGCTTCTGCCTGGGAGTGAGAGTTGGTGGCGATGGTGGATTCAACCCCTCCTGGACTCTTATCTAGCACACAGAAACTCTTCTATTCTACTTTTTTTTTTTTTTTTTTTTTTTTTTTAACCCTATTCATTCATTCCTGCTCTGTCTGAGTGCCACACATTTGTTCTTTCATCATCTTCCCAGTGGAAGGAGTACAGTGGCATTTAGTTTCATAACATATACATGAATATGTTCACATGCATGTGTACAGAGGCACACAGCTGTGCATGTAAGTTAGAGAGAGATCACCATCCAAGACACGTTCCTCATGCTTTACTTGGAAGACTGTGACATTTAGGATAGTCACCAGCTCTGTGGGAAACCATTTCAGCAACTTGGGCTGATGAGCAAGCAAGCTTCAGCCTCACTATAGAAAACTCCATCACACAGGGGTGGACCACTAGGTTCATTCAAGCCAAAGATGTTATTGCATGTCATTTAGAGCTGCTGCTATGTAAGAGCTACTCTTGAGAGTCCAGGAGCATGTTTTAAGTCAGTCCAAGGTACTTGACTTGACTGACTTATGAGACTTTTTACCAAGGGCATTAAAAACCTATGTTTTATCAATATAAGGTAGTTTGTGCTTTGAAAACCTTCACAGTGCAGGAAACAACACTATGGGATAATTAGATCTAAATTTAAAAAATGAATTTCTATGAAGTAGTTTTAAAACACGATCATATCTGAATGAAAGTGTAAGAAACTCAACTTTTTTGGTTCACAAAGCACTCAAGATTCTTGTGCTTGTCTCTTAGTGCTAGTCCATGGGAGTTTCTGTATCTCGAGTCTCAAAGGATCCAGAAGCACAGCAAAATTTGTGGGAACAGGGAGAGAAGGATGGTACTCAAAGGACCCAGTTTCTGTTATTCACGTAATGAGTGACCTTTGGCATCTCTCTGAGCCTATTTCCTTTTCCATTCTTGGTCTGCCTAGATTGTACCTTATTAGAAACCCTCATCATATTTGAATATTATTATTACAATATTTTAATAAAATTGAAAAACTAAAAAAAAAAAAATAAAATTAAAGAGCTGGGGAACTAAGAGCTTTGGACCACAACTCAGTAAAACTGAGCCCATTTCTTAGTTCCTTTGCAGTTATGAGATGAATTTAAGCAATTTTTGTACTTTCCCTATGCTTCCATTCCCTATCTGTAAAACAAAGTAGCTTTTCTTCCTTTCTTTGTTTTGCCTACCTGGATTTTAGATTCTGGAGTGCATGAACATGTCTCAGAACATATCTACGTACAGCACCTAGCACAATGGATATTTCTTTATGAGCTAGTCTAATTAGTACTATGTCTACGGGTTCAGACCAAACTTGTCCAGTGTTGAAGAGCTACTATACACACTACAATGATTCACACTGTTTCCCAAGCCTGGGAGATGAATCAGCTGTTAAGTCTGAAACAGAATTCAGATTACTTGTGAGGTTCACTGACTCAAACTTTTTGGTAAGTCTGCCTTTTTAGCTTGTGACAAAATCTAAAACTAGATGAGCTGAATCTGTTTTCATGTTTTGATACCAGAACCTCACACAGCTCAGATTTTCACTTTATATCAATTACAGATAAAACATGCTTCTATTCAAGGTCAATAATTTCGAAAGCCCAAACCTGAAATCCTTACTGAACTTGAAAAGTATTAGTGCTGGCAGGGCTTTTGCCCAAGTATAGATTTTTGTATTTGATCCTTGTTGTTCAGTCTTAATTTAAGTTCACATCATCACTGTTACACGTGTGCCACTTTAGCCGGAAGGAGATGCTGACATTGTGTCTTTTAAAAAACTCATCCCGTAAATACAAAAATATTTACCCCATAGCTGATCCTATTGCTCAGAAGCAGACCTTGAGATTCAGCAAATCTCAGAGAACTTCTGTATAGGAATATTAAGTTAAAAGTTTAGGTGTCATATTTTTCCCCTCTTTTATGTATTTACTGTGCTTTAGAAATTACTTTTCACCTCCCACTACAAAGTGACCTCTTTTTAAATGCATTTCCCTAAGGAAGTAAGAATGTGCATCTACTTAGTTTTAAAAGACTGACATAGCTGTGTTTTGGAATTTTTTTAATCTGATGATGAGCTGCAGTCCTCCTCACTAAGCTGCAGACACTATACCAAAACAAACAAAGTATTTGGTAACACTCTTTGCTCTCCAAGTAAATTTGCACACGTTAGAGGGCTAATGCACTAACGCAGAAGGTATAAACAGATGCTACAGACATCTTTGGTGTAAGACAGATTTCAGCTGAGTCACACCAGGGATAAGCTTGCCCTGCTATATCTAACTCCTTTCCCTCACATAAGCAGCTCATTTACTGCTTTGAGAATCCCAGTAACTTCTGAAGTTCCACAAGCAGCAATGCTGGGTGCCTGGGGGCTGGCAGAAGGGCAAATTTTTGCTTTCCTTTTCTCACATATGAATAGCCCTACACTATCATTTTCACTCTTCACATTGAGTAGCCATTTCAAAAGGCATTGAGTTAAAAGGTCTGAATTTGAGTTTTTAGATAGACCTTTCTAAACCCAGCCTAACATCCTGTCTTACCTTGTTTAATTAAGTCTGCCATTAAAATGGAAGAGTCTTTCTATAAGAATGAAGTTATTCTAACATGACAATGTAAATATTTCCTCTTCCACCTGACCAGACCGTTTTCCAAAAGGACCAGCACAGCTTCCACTGCAGAAGGGTTTGCTCCAGTTCTCCTGCCACTGGGATGGCAGCTCAGCTGCCATCGATTTTAATGGGAACTGATCTTGGCAAAAACTAGGACCCCATGCCAAATACAAATATTTAATGAAACCTTGACCCCATTAAAGTAAGCAAGAATTTTACTGATACAAGGTGGGCTATTGGGTAAACAAAGCTGTTACTGTGGAAAGAGAGCAGGAGGCTGGCACATGGTAATAGCTGGGAGCAGATAAATGGTACACAGCTGAAATGCACCTATATTCACACCAATCTTGGTTCACTGAAGATGACAGGGATGACAATTTTTCTAATTAAATGATTTTATTAAAAATGTTTTAAGTTTAGAAAATCATTGTTCTGTATATTCTTGACTCAAGTATTATACTGTATTAATTATGCTACAATAACAATACACACTGTCTTTTATATTATTCAAGCTTCTTTAAAAACATGAACTTCTACATCTGCATTATAATACAAAGTTTCTATGTTAGATTCCTCTTCTGTAAAGACAGCAATACATATAGTTTATCCCATCCTGCTACCCCCCCCCCCCCACACTAGTTCAGACACAATGTGAATAGACAAGGAATATGCTTGCATGTATTTGGGTACATTACAGCTCTCTGTTTATCCTATGCATTCTTTCAAGTAAATACTTCATACTCAGTTTTTCATATGTTGACCTAGAGGGAGGAGGTGGTAGGGGACTATGCTTGGTTCTTCTACCTGTGTGGTGCCACGTCTACAACCTGGCTTTGACGTAGCCCTTTCCCCAGCTTGACCCAAACATCACCCCCCATTGGATCAAGTCTCAAGGCTCCTGCAGGAAGGGTGCTTTCTTCATGACCTGCTACCGGTTTTATTGAAGCCAAGAGGAGCTGTGGCTCAAGGACGGGGAGAGCCCTCACAGCTCCTCCGCAGTGGTCTAAATTAAAGATATCCAGTAAAAAAACTTGGATATATAAAGCACAACATGGGAGGAAATGTTGTGTATAAAGACAAATGAATTTACTCTTTTTATTGTAAGTACTCTAAAAATATTAAATTCTATCACGGATTCTTTTTAGCTGTCATATACCTAGAGATCAGCAGAAGTTTTACAGCAACATTTTTCTGTCACAGTTATTAACTTCAGCACCTTACTACATATCCTCATATTCATCAAATATATCATACTTGATAACCATCTGGTAAAAAATAGAGACATTGCAGTTTAACAATTCTCTTTCAAAATATTATCTTGATGATAAATATGACTTATAACATTTTAACTATTTTTCCTGTTTCTAAAATGGAAAATGCTCCCTACAGATATGTTTGCACTATGACCTCTAGCACTAAATTTAATTAATTAGAAATTTATTTACTATTGCAATCATTGCAAAAGAGGAGAGTGTTACTTCCAAGGATACTAACAGCAGAGTATAATAATTCAGATGCTCAGAGATGGGAGGTTTTTTTTTTTTTTTTTTTTTTTTGATTGCTCCAAAGGAATCTGTTGAGAAAACAGGATATTATTTGCATAATGTATCAAAATGACTGTTGGTTTTTCTTCATTAAGGCACAACAAACTTCCTGACAAAGATAATATCCTAGCAACTCTTTGTGGTAACTGAGACACCATTACAGCAACAGAAATATTTACAATATATTTTTATGGCACATTAAGTCTCAGCTATTTAGAAAGCTGGAGGAATTGTTCTGTATTTCTAAAAATGGATACCAAGAGTAAGCTCTTGAAAGTATGCATAGTTTGAAAACCAATTCTTTTTTATGTTAGATACAGTGCTGATTGTGGAAGAACATTTTTAAGATATTAGATAGGACTGTGACTATCATTTATATATTGGTTAACATTTTCAATACATTTTCAGCAATATTGTATTTGTTAGAGAAAGATTAGCAGGGTTAGCAAAAAACTAGTAACATGGCAGAGTTTAACTTTTACTAAGTAAATTAAGTCTTGAATATCTACAAAATTGAAAACCAACAAAAAGCAAGCATAAAGCTGACTGTTAAAGATTGAAGTCCTTATTTTAATATGCAAATATCAAAATTCTAATTTATCCAAAAAAGTGTTTAAGAATTTAAGAACAACCCTTATTAATTCATAGTCTATATACACTATACATCGTATATTCTTAATTTATATACAGATTTAAAGTTTGCTAACAGTAGAAAATCTGAATGAGCTTGAAACTCTTAAATAATTAACCGAACAAGTATGATAGCAAAAGGCCAGCTTCTGAACTACCTTTACGCTCAGGGGTTGATTACTTGTATGACCTACTCCGTCAGAGTCAAAGGAACTGTACGGGTGAAGAACTTCCTTAGGGCCCTTCTCAGAAGCATCTACTGAAGAGGCTGGGGAAGGTAAGTGCGTTTTTCCTGAATATTCATTCATTTACATGCTGAAGCGTCTTCCACAACACCTTGCCACAAAAAGCGAACACGTAACTTAAAAAGTCAAGCTCAAAACTGGTTACATTAAATGGATATGCAAAACCAGTTTAGAATTCAAGATCGATCTGTATTTCGTGGAGCACTTTAGTTTGGATGCAGATGGGGGTATTTCATCAAACTGATCAGGGAAATAAGATATCAGTGCAGAAGTGCAGGACCATTGCACTCCGAGTGAGCTCTCTGGCACACGTTTTGCTAATATAACTGGAGTACTCCCAAGAGCTGATTATCTCTCTCCTCCGTGGAGAACATCATATTAAGAATCCAGAATAGCAAACATTTTTATATTTAGTCTTTTACAGCTTTCTCTGTTAACGAACAGAATTATTCATTTGCTTAATGACCAAGTCAGGAAATACTCTGTAATCGATTATATTCTTAACTTTAAATGTGGGTCAGGTCCCAGTGAATTTGAGTGATCTATTACATCACCTTGAAAATCGTAACTTTTGAACAAGTGAAAAAAACAAAGGAGGTAGTTGTAAAGAATGTTATAAACTAGTCCTCTCTTCTTTGCGATATAAAAGTGAAGAGCAGGCAGGCCAGCTTACGTTTTCTAGCAAATAAAAAATAAAGTATAGCATATTTAGCTGCTACTATAACCTGAATCTGTAAGAATTTTGCAAAGTTTTCTCTGAATACAGGATTCTGTGCGGAGTTTTGTCTAACTTGTTTCATTAACTTAGTCAGGAAATATGATATAGTACTTAGGAACGTAAACACTTGGACTTGTGACGGTTTGTTGCCATACAAGTAAAAGGCTCTTTTCTCAAAGTCATGGCAGACATGAGCATACACAAAGATACTCTGCATAGCACGGAAGGCCACCCACAAAGTTATGTGAATTTAATTTTTGATTCACATTCCTCTTCTCCCATAAAAGCCAAGGTGGGCCACGGCTGTTTTCCCATAAAGTGCTGAGAACGCTCAACCCCAGCCATTAGGGCCTTGAACAGGGAACATGCCCCCTTGCCCTGATAAGATCCTCTCTTCATACACAGAGTAGCAAACTCCCCTGGGGAAATACTCAGACCAACGAAAATGTTAAAAAGATATTTTCCTTCTGCATTTTAAAGGAAGTTTCCTGGCTGCCGTCAGACCTTGTTTCTAACGCCAGCCGCAGGAGATGCCACTACTGGAGAAAAAACACTTTGGATCTTGGCACCTAGGTTTTACGGCTGCTAAGCATGCACTGTGGGTGGTCGGAGCCTTTGGTTTCTCTCCTGCAGCAGACAAGAGACAGCAAGGGAGATAACAGCAAAGAAAATCGGGGAGGGCACTGCAGAATGGGAGCTTCACTCAGAGACATGTGGAGCCAGATTCTCAGGAGATATAAATTGACTTGTCTCTAGCGATGCCAGCTGATGATTTTGATGTCACTTAAAAGTAGGTAGTATGTTGTGAAAAATGAAGGAACAGAGTTAATCCTTAAAAGCAAATTACCTTTGAGTACATGCTTCATCCTTAACTTTCACTTCCACTGCAGAACCAGCAAAAAAATAGATCTAGAATAGCGCGAGTATATTTTCCTAACATATATTAACTGTAATAAAAAAAACTTCATCCTTTGCTCCTTTATTACTGTTTATTTATTAGACATTAGAGGAGACACCCATACACTCTGTGACCAGCAAACAGCAGTTCTGGGGTAATCATCTTGTCTTAGTGCTTTTAAATATATGCCAACAGATTCTCACAGTTGTGAATACGCATGTGTATATTCATTGTGAGAGCATTTCTTTTTCACATCGGTACTGGCTTCTGACAAGAATCTAGAAACACTCTGGCTGTAAGTCTCTGCAACGATCACTATTTTGGATAAAACTGGAAACTGAAGTAGAAACTTACCCTCTTGGAAAAGATCAGAAGCAGATTAAGACCGGCAGATCTGGCTTAGTTCTGTCTACATTTTTCCCCCAAAAAAGAAGAGAAAAATGTTCTTTCACTAAAATCTTGACTCATAGTAGGCAGCAAATTTACAGAGAAGTTTTGCAACTTATTGGAGGCCAAGAAAAATTCTCTATTCATCAGTTTATAACTAAAAAATGAGAGCTTCCAGGACAAACCAGAGTAAGTTTAGCAGACAGGTGTAGCCACACTGGCTTTAATCTGTCAAACATGGATGATAACGAGTGGAAGTGAAGATGAACATATTGCCCAGAGAGGATTTTAAGACTCTAAAGGATAAGCCCTGAGCAACGTGGTCTGACCTCACAGCTGACCCCGTTGTGAGCACAAGCTTGAACCGGTGACCTCCTGAGGTCTCTTCCAACCTGAGTTATCCTATGGTCCTGTGATGCTATGCCAGAGCATGGGTGGCATCCGCTCCCATCTTTCTGTAGTCCTTTTATTTGTAATACGATTTTCATAAACATGAGTCAGCAGCGTGCAGCCTGCCCTCGGAAGCAGCAGGGGGAGCGACAATGCGGAACAAGGAGGAATCCTTTACACTGTGTTTGTGGGAAAACAATTTTGGAAAGACCACATGCAACAGCCACATCTCTGCGGAGTTCACTGACCAGAGGGGCCAAGGAGCAGATGGAAACCAAATGTAGTAATTGTTTCCTCCCCCTGAGGGATAAGGATGACTCCAACTTTGTAGGGCTCCTGCCTTGAATGGAGCAGCGTCGTCTGGAACATCACAGCCGGTGGCCCTGGGAGTCAAGCGCATGGTGTGCAAGTTCAAAGAGCCTTGTCCAACAGCAGCCCCCGTGGGCTTGCAAGTGCTCAGCTGCTGCATGCTGCAGAGCTGCAGGAACTGGATCCGGGCAGCTTTCAGAGGGCAAAGCCTAGTCACTCCTGGGTCAGGAAGGAGTGGGAGCCAAGAAATAGATGTCCTACTGTCCGAAGGCCATGAAGTTAGCCTTTCCTATGCAAAAATTCGCTGCCCAATGGTTGGCAACACTACTCTGAGAGACAGCTTAGTTGCCTCAGTGATCACGAGCGGTGAAAACAGTGTAAAAGGTTGCTGTCAGAGTGCCCAAACCAATGTGAAGCCACTGAAGCTGATACTGTTCTGAGCAGCAAACCTTATCCAGGTTTTTGTAGAAAAAGATGCAACAAGTCACTTATCTGATGAAGTACTGTAGCAGTTTGTCTCTCACAGAAGAAATACAGAAAAAACACTAACACAAAAATCACCAGATAAGCACTGCATCAATTTTGACAGAAACGGTGACAAAAGCACCAGGCTTTGAGCACAGATTATAGTTCTGACATACTGAAGCTGTGGGCTTGATTTAGTTGCTAACACGTAAGTATCTTTTGCCATTTGACAAACCCTAGTCTATACAGACATCCACAGTGTAGAAAACTTGCATGACCTCTTCTGGAGCTCCAGGTGGAGGCCAGGGTGCTTGAGGGCATCTCAGACAGCACTAGATGACTGCATTAAGATCCGTCTTTGCATTGACTTTCTCTTTCCAACTGAAAACAATGCACCGCAGCAGACAGCACACAGTGACGGGCACCATATGGGAGCACAGAAAGAAAGGAGGATCTCTCTCTGCGTGTTTATAATTTTTCCTCAGGCGTGGTTATGATCAAGTCCAAACTTCTCTTTATCACCACTTTGTCAGAGCAACTGTTCATTTACTATAGCGAGATCTGATGTTTCCCTGTGTAACATGAGCTTGGCTTCCTATGAGAAACCGTGTGATCTTCAAGAGTTAACATCTTGAGGCTGAATTAGTTTTAGCACCTCTTTATTGGGTGGGTAAATATTTACATCAAATTGTCCAGAGTTTAGTATAACAGCTTCAACTCTTCCTGGCAAGAAAGCCAGCACAGGTCACCTTGTCAATGACAAGGCTTCTAGATAATTAAACAACACTCACTGGCCACTAATTTATATGCATTATAACTCAGAGTTAAGAGCCTAAATAGACCAATAGAATAAACTCCACAGACACTAAACACTTATTTGCTGTGACACTATTTACATTCAGAACTACAGGAGGTAGTAAATCAAAGGAGGTCTTCAGAAGAGGAAGAGAGGACAATCTTCCTTTTCCAGATACTATTTAATTTTCTCTCATACATATACAATGTCTGATGCCATTTTTCGAAATGCAAATATGGAAATTTTAGATAAAGATTTCATTGAGTGAAATTATGAACATTTCTGAAAACCCCACCTTCAATTTTCCTTTGAAATGCCTTTGTGTGAGGGAGAAGTGCATCTCCCTCACACATGACACAAATATCCAGGTAGAGCTCCTTCACATGAGCATGCACTAAGCTTCCACGTGGGTTGCAGCACGTGGTCCCTGTGCTCTTAAAATCCCTTGGCCTGGAGGCATCACGCTGGGTACAGTTCCTCAGCAAGTACCCCATGACCTGAAGGCCAGCTGCCTTGATTCAGGGCTAAACTTGAACCTGAGTGCTCTCCTATTCCTCAGCAGACATCAGAAATACAACTGACCTTCTCTCCTGCCCCTTACTGCAGTTAACCACTCTCCGGGCTTAGGTCAAAGACTTCAAACACCATTTGAACTTATTTTGCAGCAAAGAATAATCTGATTTACCAATACCTATGTTTCTAAATTCTGTGCATACTGAAAGACCACCTGGAAAATATCTTCAGGAGTACTGCAAAGCAAGACTGCTGGCAGGCAGTCTACCAACCTTACAGTCTGATATTAGTTGTATTCCAGTAACAGATCTAGACATCAGGCAACAGGAGCAGGACCTACTGTGAGAGTCTAGTGTCTAGTGTAATAAGTAGCAAAAGATAACAGATAAATATGTATTAGAAATAGTAGTAGATAGTAGTTCAGGTAGCAGAAAATGAATTTCACAAAATTATTTCCAGGAATACCATCATTTCTTCTCTGTTTGCAAGGACATTAACTAACAAGCATAAAAGCACTAACTATATTCTAGCAAAAGGACATTCTCCACCAAAGGATAGAACAATCCCATCCAGATAAATAAAAAAATCAAATTTACTTTTGGGAAAACTAAGTGCATGTTGAAAAAGGTGAAACTGAGTAGCCAAGAAATTAAGCTAGAATTCCAAGGGTCATCCATCTATGCCATTGTAAAATAAATCATTTTCCTTTAATATACTTGTTTTCAAGTCCCTAGTCTCAAATTTTGTAACCATTTTTAATTATATGATTTTAATCAATTTTGAATTATGTAATTGATAACACTAACATGTATGAAAAAAGTTTTTCCCTTTCCTTTCTCTCCATGCAGTAATATTCAAATCAATATACAATTTTATTTTTAAAATTACTATTTGATTTTATTTTCAGAAAAATGATCATAAAGGAGATAAATTAAACTATTAATTGCTTTTGTATTTCCTTAGTTATGTCTTTATCTCATTTTGGCAACAAATCAAAACTGTAATGGGTTGCAAATAGAGAGTTTTATATATGCCTTATTATATCACTACATCAGTTGTGGTAGTCATGTTCCCGGTCTTTTCTTGACTGTCCTTTTAGCAATTCCTGGGTTTTCCTCAAACATAACAAGGTTGTTCAGTGCTAGTGTTCACCCACAATCTACACCATTTTTCAAATGGGGAATCTTTGATGCATTTTACAATCCAGGAGATACATCAATTAATAAGCTCAGCTAAAAACATAGGAAGTATTTTCAATTTTAAGTTTTTTTTTTAACCTCCCATTTGATATCGCACAAATGCCTTGCTTAAGGCTGAGGAAGCTTTTCTTTTGGGGCATACAAGAACTCCAGATATAAGACAGATTGGAGCCCTCACGGTGGCAGATGTGTCAGAAGATGTTTATATTTAATCCAACTCAAGGCATTGAGAATACCTTACTTGACGCCTCTCAGGGTGGAGGCAGTGGCAGTGTGTTTCTTACGGCTAGAGAAGCTTTCACTATCACAAGTAAGAGACCGTATCTCCCGCTGTAAAGTAAATATATTTGCAAACAAGCTCTGTCAGATAGGATGCACAAAGTGGCAGTCACCCTGCTCTCCATCACGCGGCTCCAGCGAGTCGTGCTGCCTCCTACCAAGGGTTGCTCTTGCTCGCCGCTTCCCATATTAGGCAGGGCAGCCGTGGCAAACTGTCCCACGCTTGAACTGCTCTTGTAAAGACAATGTCCTGATGGTTTTTAAGATCTATATTACAACTGGGTTTGTGTACTTCTGTTTATATACATTTTAGATTCAAAGGTCTCTCCTGTGCTGGAATATATCCAGTCTCACAAGCGAGGTCACACGAAGGATAGATTTTTCTGATAGTTTCTTGGGGGAAAGGATTACATTTTTCTGTGTTTTCAGTACTCAGAGACCAGAACTACAATTCCTGATTATCAGAGTCTTCAGTGGGAACTCTAGCATGCACATAAAAATAAATTTGTATCTCTGGGCACACTACAGCATGAGCCCATGCACTCATCTCATTTTCCTGTATGAGGAGCGGTGCTGGGAGGTTGTTCTCTACCAGAGAAAAAGGACAGCAACAGCACAGATCCCTTCATCATCCTCACAAAAAGCACTAAGATTTTTCCTAGCTCCTTCCTGTCATTACTTTTGAGGAGGTACAGGGGCACACATATCTCCCTTTTTTTAAGAAAAATCTGCTAGAGACATGACCACTGCTGCTGTTTACATTCTCAGGTATCATTTTTGTAACCACAGGACTCAAGAGCTACAGCCTGGAGTCACCAGCCCATTGGACCACAGAGGAAAGGAAGGCGACCACTGGCTCAAGGGGCTTATTGTCTCAGCATGAAGGAAAGCACAACACTCAAATAGAGACCATTCAATAAGAAAATGGAATAAATAAGAGCCAGTATCAGTCGTTGTCTCCCGATCCCAACTCTTGGGCACCAATCTGTAGTTAAGCTTTGCAAGTAATGTGACAAGGAGGGACAACAAATTGTCATTAAGGATGGTTGTGGTGCCAGGACCAGTGGAAGCCAGGAAGCCTTGCCAATAAATGCTGCAGGGATGGGGAAATTCAGATCTTCCAGGGGACACACCAAAAGAGCGACTGGAGACACAGGAGAAGAAATGGAATAATAAAAAAAAGAATTATTCTCTGATAAGACTTAGAGTGACACAATTACCTGACTCCAGGACTTGGGACCCTCAAGTCTCAGTGTCTTTTAAGCCCTGCATACAGCAGAGAGTGGGGTGCACTGGGAATGTCCTGCCAGCATGCTGGAGACTCAGAGTTAGAGACATCAGGGTGACAGATGAATCACGAACTCACTAGAAAATGCCATCCACCTAATCATCTAATTTTCAACAACGGATATTTTATTCCCTCTAATAAAGTTTCGCATTTGATGGAACAGCTTTGCTGAATCAGTGTCATAAGCAACCCACACAAACAGAGCCCGTGATAGCACATTAATGGTTTATAATTTCTCTACATTAATAGCTTATAATATTTCCAGGGGAATTGAATTCCAACTAAAGAAATCTTTTTAGAGACCATTCATTTTCACATGTGAACTGGGCATAACCGTGGCAATCATTTTCATTCTTCTACTAAGGAAACCAAAGTCACAGAAATAGCCTAGTTCACAAGTAGATCAACATTTGTATAGGGTTTTCCTTGCAATTTACCCCTCAAAAAAAGTTCCCTGGTTGATAAAGACTCTTCAGAACACTAATCATAAGTTTTTCTTTTCCCCTGTAGTGTAACGTGTACAAAAAAAGGAACCTTCAAGGTGGAAAGTATATGGGAGTGTGTGCTGGAGATGGCTTCCTCCGTACTGGGATGGAGGCAGAGCAGAGGCTGCTGCCTCCACACCGACGTTGTTGGGCACGGCGCTCCTGCGTGAGTCTCGGAAGCGGTAGTTGTGGCTGCACAGCTCCCGCTCAGCTAGAGCTTTCAGCTGTCCAAACGCACAGCACAACGTCCAACTTCATGCCACTTACTAGCAAAACGGCTACATTTCTTTTTATTGAATAAGGTCACATACGCTTTGAAGGAAAGATTGCTTAATGAACAAAGATGAACAAAAATGAAAAAAAGATGTAGTAGCAGCATGACCATGTACTAAGCAGTTTAAAGCTAAAACAAAAATAATGACACAAATACATATCAAGAAGTTGTGGGTTTAATCATTCCTTTACCCTTCCCCTACACACATTTCTTACATCCCAACTGCACTCCTCTGTAACATTTTCCTAACATTTACACAAATCAGGTAATTATGGTTTCTGACTTGGATGCGACTGCACCTGTGCCTCAGGTTACCACATGCTTATCTCAGAGGTTTGAATTAAATGCATGTGAACACTTTGATCAAGAAAACTACTCTAAAAGTTTGTGTCATTTGAAAAACAGAATAATTTGCTAGATGAACATTTCTATGTGATCTGTTTTTTTTTTCAAATAATTTATTCTTCTTAAGGACTTTTTGATTAAAGAAATTTAAAAGTCCTGAAGCCTCACATGAAATTGAGCCCAAGGAACACTGGAGAACATTGTCAGGCACACACAGCTTCTGGGACAGGAAAAAAGAGGGACTCACAGGAAGCAAGATTCTCTCATGTACCTCAACACCCTGAATTCATAAAAGAAATGTAATTTTAAATAGTTATTTTCAGAGAAACAGGCCTGAAATCTCAATATAAAGCAGCAGCAGGATCCAGTGATGAAAAATCGTAGAGTTAGACATCTCTCCTTCTGCTTTCTGTTTATAGAATCACCACAGGAAAAGCTTGTGATCTTGCAAAAATTTCTTTACTTTTCTATGACTCTGCAACTTTCTCTTATGTCAATGAGGACATAAATTTGATAATGTGCAGACTAATTGGACTGCAACAAGTGCTCTAGCAATGAACACTTCTCAAACACCAGGTGCCATAAAAAGCACAGAAAGCCTTGTTTTAACAATTTAGTTGCAAAGGAAATGGGTGTAAACCTCAAAAGCCTGGCATGATATTTAGTAGTTTACAAGGCAATCTGAAAGTACACAAGTACAAGCACAACCTCAGATTCTACTGTTATTCCAGCGCAACATATAAACCACAACCCAATTTTTCCAGAACAAGGATGGCAATAACCCTCTTCTTGAATTTCCTATCACTGAAACAAGCAGATTTCAGATGTTCTCAGCTTCACCAGGCTGAACTGAAATAGAACAGTCCCACCTCTAATTATAAATTCATAAATCACTTTTCCAAATTGCGTGGTTTTGTAATTCAAGGTAGGCAGGATGTGTTACACTAACTTACACATCCAATCCATGACCTCCTGTGTTTCGAGAGCTGTGCCAAAGATGGAGCTGGAAAATGGGTGTCTTGATGTTATAAGACACAGTGAGAATTTGTGAAATACAGTCTAGAAAGCATTGCAGAGTGGCAGCCATGCACAGGAAATTTGATATGTAACAGATTTAGAACAGTTATAAGGAACAACTTCCTTTATGATGACGTCTAGGAAGTCATTTATCATTTCACAGAGGAGTCTGGCACCTTAAAGTGTTTATCTAAGGAAAGGAAATGAACCTCTGTCATCTAATAGAAACAGTATTTGATCCATCTCACGAAGTAGTACACTGGTCAAAGGAATTTTAAATAATCCTTGACTCCAGCATTTGGCTATACCTGCTTCTTGTCTCCAGGAAGCTCTCAGTCCATTACTTTCCTGGTGTTTTCCTTTCTTTTCAATCCTTTCCTTATTTAGGCAATCTTTGGGTTTGAAGATTATCCAAGATTTATTCCTTTTCAGATTAAATTTACAAATACATCTAGCTACATTGAATAAAATAACTAGTGTACTTTAAACATACCAAAAATTTAGTTTCCAGGAAGCAGCTAACTTGGATCCACTAAATCTTCCTGAAGTCTGTACTGCAAACTATAATGCAAGGCAGCCATAGGGACTACCACATTTAGTGACTAATTCAAAATCCATTTTAGCCTTCCAGCAGTCTTCAACAGGCTTTGATTAAGGCCTTATCACTGTTATCGGATTATGCTTCCTGATTTCTAGCTTGCAAAAAGATATTACAGACTCCATTGCAAATCATTTACCAGTCTTGAAAGCAGCAAGAAACAGTAGTATGAACTAACTCACAGCTGTAGCAGCTTCTTTGCCAATTCATTTATTTACAAGTGATTTGAAGTGCAAGGGGATGCAATTAGCTGTGAATTCCTAAAATAATTTAGCACCAATATTACTTCTTTCTAGGCTCCTTGAGAATAGATATGTAATACAAATCAAGCAACTCATCAGCCCTAAGCAAACAAATCACTGCCAACAGCCTCTGCTTCTGCAGGTGTGGGCAATGCCTGCAGCCTCTCTCAACACGCTTGGCTAAGAAGGCTGTGAATTCAGTAAGCTGCTGACTACAGGGTTACATGGAAATGTCTGAGTCTTCAAGGCTTGCTTAGAGTATACTATAGCTTTCACTTTATTAAAAGTGGTTTTCAAAAAAAAAAAAAAAGAAAAAAAAGAAAAAAGAAAGAAAGAAAGGATTGTGTGGCTACACAAAGTGGGAGGGCCAGTGTACCACTCCTCGAGTCTGATCTGCTCTTCAGGTCACAGATCAGGCTTGCTGCAGATAACTTGCTTGATAACTAGTTACAGACCAGTCTCATGATGACTCTGGCTGGGATTTGTATTTGAGTGGGATTACACCATCGAAAGTTTCATTAGAATTGTGTTTAACAGATTTCTTTTCTTTCCTTTTTTTTTTTTTTTTTTTTTTTTTAAGTGAGCATGGAATGAAGAGAGAAACCAAGAGGAAAGGCATGCTTACAATAGGGAGAAAAGAATGGGAATGAGTTTGATAGGAATTTTAAAATGGAGCAAAAATAGCAAGAAAGCTCATGAGAAATGAGAGCCAGAATCATGAAATAGTAGATTTATTAGTCCTTTGAGTTGGAGTCCTAAAAATTAAAATTGATTTGTGAGAGCTGAGAAATCAGAAGAAGAATCCAAATCAAAAACTGAAAACAGCAAAAAATTATGATGTTTCTTATCATAGTATTAGGGATGAATGAGAAAGTGAATAGGAAGGTAGTCTTGGAAAAGATAGTGTTGCAAGGTGAATGTCACCAATAAGCTGGAGGGGACAGGAGGGCATTTCACGTGTTGTCTGCTAAGTCTTGATGCTGACAACTTTGATATAGAAAAAGAACAGCCTAAAAAACACCAGGACTACAGCCCTGATTTTCCAATCCATGAGGGTAAAATTAAAAGGAAAGCATGAAAATTGGTATCTTGCATGATTCTTTCATTTTTTACAGCTTCATTTTCATGTGTCAGGTAGAAGGCTGTAGTAAGAATAGGACAAGTTAAAAAAGAGGTCACAGAGAAACCACTTCTCATAACTAGAGGCAGATGCAAGTCCAGTCTTCCTACTCAGGTGTGGCTCAAGGCAACCAGTACTGAAAGTTGTGTTGACTCCCTGAAAACAATGAAATAGGAGAAAAGGAAGCTGAAAATGGGCACTGGCCTGGGCCAAAAGAGAGCAGGAGGAATATGTGTGGTAGGGGAATCAGAAGATATGGCTGTTTTCTTTGTAAGGAAAAGAAACTTTGTGAAGAAGAAATAGCTTTGAGCAAAAGTTATTGTCAAACATCAGCTTTGGGCTACATGGAAATGGCTGAGTGTTCAAGGCTTGCTCAGAGATTCTTGTACTCCAGAGCAGCAGGCACAAAAAATTATAGTGAAGTGACTGATAACTGAAAGAGATTGAATTTGTAGTTTTGGGACAATACTGATAGCCTTTTCAAAGCTTCAAATAGTGGAAGGAGGAAACTAAGAATAGATGAGTGCTAAGGATCCAAAAGTGAGGCAATGATCTTTCAGTACTCCAAAACAAACAAGTGCCAAGTTAGGTAGTGAAGATGGACTCTAGAACCTCCAAGTTTCCCTTTCCTACAACCACTACATACAAGAGTTTCTGTAAAACAAAAGAAAACAAACAAACCCCACCCCTGCACCCACATCTGCCTTAGCTATCATCTCTCTCTTCCTCTGCGTGTAAAGTCTCTGCTTCCACAGTGCTTCCAGGAGCTGGGCACCCCCAGCACAGCCCAGGGCTGCACAGGGCTGTGGTTTCTGAGGGGCCCTGGCAAATCCGTAGCTTCAAAGAGGAAGCGTCCTTCCAGCCTGGAGCTCTGGAGTTTAACGTCACTAAGGAGGATACCTTCATCTCACTATTGTGTGTTGTTCAGGCAACACCACAACGGGGTAAAAGCCACCAGACTGACAGTTTTTCATATGCTTCTCGCTTCATCTGGATAGGGTGCTATCTACCTCCAAGGAGAAGAAAAATAAGGTCAGACTCCTCCCTGACATAATTTATTCACTTCTCTAAGTTTCAGTAAGTTTACACTGGGAGCTTATTTGGCTGCGGTTCTCTTACCCAATTCAACTGTCTTCCCATGGCCTTTCATCAGCTTTGTTTGCAACAACAGATTGGGGGGAGATATTAAGAAAGCATACAGAAACAACAAGCAGGAAAAGGTTGTAGAGTCCAACAAGCCTTTTTTGTTTATCTCTTCTCCATATTCCTGCTGTGCTACTAAATCCTTAAATCCACTCTCTCAATTAAAAAAAAGGTTTGCCTTCTACACAAGTAATTAAACTCTCTTTTCTTTCATGACCTTACTTGGCAAATTAGTGTTTACTAATTACTGTGTTTACTACTGCCATAAAATCTCCAAGTTTGATCTCCCAGGCTAGTCTTAATTTTCTACCTTCATTTTTATGACCATCCTTTACACATTTTCAGTACTTGTAGAAATCAACCTCTCCCTTAACGAATTAATTTGACTTCTACAAATAAATCACCTGATTCCTTCCACCTTCTTCATTTTTGCTCTCTTCTCTTAACAGAGCATAGCTTATGTTTAAAAAGTTTTTGCTGATTTGGAGCAAGCAAGGATTCCTGAAAAAAGGCTAACTCTTATTTAACTATGTGAAACAGATGCTATGGCCAGGCTGCATATTTTTGTTACCTATTACTTCATAAATCCTGAATAATCTCACAGAAACTAAAAGAAATGAACTTTAAAATGACCTACCTCACATTCAAATAGCAAGTTTTCTATCATTTCATTGGAAAAGAAGCCACCTTCAGATATAGTCTTGCTGGTGCTTCATCGTGACAGTTTCAACATCAAGGAAAACCTATCCAGTCCGCTGAACTGCCTAAGCCAAGATGCAAGCCTCTCTCTCCGCAGCAGGAGACCAGGAAAGGAGCACCACAGGAAGGAGCAAGTCATCTGCCAGTAGCAAGGGAGGCAGTCAGGGGCTGCAGGAGCTGGCTCTGAAATGCACTCTGCTCAGCTGCAGGCAGTTGCCTCGTTTTCCTTTTCTTCACTGATTTCAGCGTGGCTGAAGTGGCTGAGTACGTCAAAATCAATGAAGGACTGCTTGTAGTCCTGGAGTAAGTATCTCCAAAGAACGACTTTCATTAAGCTGGACAGTTTGTCACGGTCAAACCATGAGACAACACGGAATGGTTAAATTCTTGCTCCCTTTTCCAGTGAGCAACAGTCAGGGTGTGAAACAGCATGCAACTCCCACAGCCAGAGCACAGCAAGCAAGTTTTGTCTTTATTGTTAAAGAGTTTGTAGATACAACCAGCATTCACAACCTATTGGCAAGTCCTGGCAGCCTCTGCTAATGCTATGACTTTGCTTCATGGAAAATATCAGTTCACGTGTATTTTGTTTGTATTCGAACGTCAGATTCTTTTTAATCTTTCTTTAATGTTTCCTGAACACTAACTCAGGGTAGTATGTAGTGTCATAACCTTTTATGTGTCTCTTGACCTGTCCCTCTGACAATGACATTGAGGCACTTTACTGCAAACCCCACTCTGTACAAGGCCTGACTGTAATTTTTTTATCCAAAACATCCTCTGTACAAATTAATCTTTGGTACTGATTTTTGTATCATTTACACTGTAGTTCCATGAGTATAGTAGAAATGGGCCTTTTGTTGGTTTCAAGAATGATATTTTACACAATTGTGTCATTTGAGTGGAACCAGTAAATAAAATCACTTGCTTTCATTTCAGTGTGTCATACTTTCGATACATTCATCCAAAAATTTAAAATCCTTTAAAATGTGGCACCAATCATCACTGTTTCAATGCTACCAATGTTAGTGTCAGCCAACTTTGATTGTTGGCATTTCTCCCATTACAATCATTTCC
The DNA here is from genome assembly GCF_028389875.1 of Rhea pennata. NCBI lineage: Eukaryota > Metazoa > Chordata > Aves > Rheiformes > Rheidae > Rhea > Rhea pennata. The sequence continues at coordinate 25,122,478 of NC_084667.1, forward strand.
ACTATACTCATCATTTGGTCCTTAAGAGTAAGGAGTTATAAAATTTCTAAAAATATCAGGAAGAATGTCATTAATTTCAGTCACTTCCTTGGAAACTCGGACGCTGCACATTCTGTTCAGACATTTGCCCACCTCTGAATATTCAGTCTTTCCACAGCCACTTTCTTCCTTCACCGAGCAATGTCGCATTCCTGCTGTGGAGAGACTCTCATGCCCAAGTCCAGGAGTCCTTCACACACTTTCTGCTCTGTAATAGCAAAAGCTAAACACTAGCAAGATAAACCTGTCATTGTCTGGTAATGCCAAGGAAATTATTTTCCTTAATGTTTTGGTCCTTCATCTACTTTCTGCCTACTCTGTATCTATTAATAGGTTTAGTGTCATTTGAGCCGGGAACTACAGCTTCATGCTCAAGGTTTATTTCTGCTCTTCTAATCAACTGGTAATGGGCTATGTTGTAACATTCCTCTGTACCAAAAAATTCTCAGTATTTACAATTATTACAGAGCCTAAAGGTATGCTAACTGCTTCAGAAAATAAGTAACAAACCCATTGCCAGAGAACATACAATCTGCCATCACCAGATTAAAAAATATGTAATAGCACAGAGTAGATAAGCAATGAAAAATAGACAGAACGGTGAAAGGTAGGTGGAGAGCAAAGAGAGCAACGGGACATTGCGGTTTCTAAGCAAGGCTGTGATCCAATGTCACTGCAGCTATATGGAGAAGCAATTAGTCATATTCATTTCTTATTGATTTATTTTAAAATATGTATTTCTGTGTATTTGCCTGTATCACTAACATTTCTTGTGTTCTTATCAAGTCAGGAAATAACTCTTTGAAGACTTCTGAAAGTGGTAAAGGCTTGGTCCAAAATGAGTTTTCCAAATGTGGAGGATGATGCATGTGAAAGAGTAGAGTTGCTTACAAATAAAGCACAAGAGAACTGTATTGGGGATACCTCTGGTTGGTCAGACAGGTCACTGGCAAAGTGAGATATTTCATCTGGGCGTCGTTATTTGGAAGGGCAGAGTTTGAGATAACACAGATTTGTACATGGCTCATTCATTCATTTTGGAATGTGAAAACACTTTGCAACACATTTCCACACACCTAATTAATTATCACTATTTCCCATTATAGAGCAAATATGTGGCATGTCTAAGGGCAGGATTTGCTTCCCCTGAATACCTGACTGTTGCCAATTGCTGGGCACCCTATCTAAGATCCATAGAATAAGTTTTGGTAGCAGCTGTGATTTCTTCATAGTAGCTGTGATTTCTTCATATTGTTTTCTTCTTGTTTACAGAAGCCCATTTGAAAGAATTTGAAATAAATCTCTTCAGTTCAATAAACTATGTCCTCCTGCAGTCAGATTTCTCCTATGTCATACCGTGCTATCACTGCTGATGATTCACATCAAGTAAGACTGTATGACCTTGGGCAGAACAGCCAAGGCAGCAATGCTGCAGTATCTGTAGGAGCATGACTCCTTCATTTCCTCATACTGAGACAAGGTTGGGAATAGCTACCCACCACCTACTCAGCAGGGCCTCGGTCCTCTCACAACCTCTCTAATCTGCAGCATATTTAAAGATCAGACCACCTTCAAAGAATCACTTGACTTTATCTCTTCTATTCGCTGTTCACACTGTCCTGGCCAAACTATTTTACTGCATTTTATCTGCACTCCCTGTGACTCATCCTGAATGCGGACACCCCCTCCTACTGCCGATCATCTGTCATTTTTCTAGTTCAGCTCTGTTTCTGTTGCTATTACTGTAATTGCAATGGCATTTGCTCTAGTTAGAGATGAAATACAGTTTCCATTCTAGCTCTCAGCTTCCCACAATATCCTTCAGTTCTCACAATTTCTTATGTATGTTTTGATGAGGATTTTTACATCTGGCATTAATTCAAAACAGTGTGAACCAAGTTATTCAAGATGAAATTCTGTGGTCTGACAACTGGAAAAGGGGTAGCCTACAAGATTTTGGGCTTGTGGTGTTCGTATGAAAATGTGCAAAATCAAGTCCTGAAGGCGGACCACTTTCTTAATCATTTTCAGTTTCTAAATGTTTACTTTTGTGAGTTTTTCTCAGATGTATAATTATTTCTTATTGGCTGTTTTATTTTTTACCCGCAGCACACTTCATAGACCCGTTTGCTAAGGATTTATTGTGTACATAGAGCACCCACATCTCCGCGACGAAGACCATACAAGTCAGTGAATGATGGCTGGCATCAGGACAATGGATGCTCCCCTCACCCCAAGACTGTTTGCAAACTCCTCAGGAGAGAAAGGCACCTGGATGCCAAGATCACAGCACGGCCTTAGGAGTAAGAAACTTCCTAAGTGCTGCAATTGCCTGGCTACATAGTTTGGAATTGGTCTTTTGCTATCCAGGGGGCTAAATCACTTCTAAGTCACTCCTTTCTGAAGAAGGGTTTTATATACCTAGAGAACTGCCAAAAAGTATCCATCCAATAGGAAAAAAAATAGCTTTAATACTGAAAATGAACAGTTTGCCCTACTTATAACACTAAGGTGAGTGAGCCTACATGATATTCTACTACTTCTGGAAGGAGAATGAGAAAATTCTTTAGCTGCAGATCAAATTTTGTTAAGTCTTCCTGAGGACAGGAAAATAAGACAGATGATCCTCCCCCTCCTGATTAGGATCTGTTTAAAATCTAAGGACGAAGAACTGCATTTCCTATGTGCACAAGACAGAAACATTCATGTGCCATTTACTGTTTGTCAGAAAGATATTAAGTGAATTGAGGTCAAGATTCAGCAAAGCAAGTAAAATCTTGTTTAACTCATTATGTACCAAAACTTTTCAGAAAAAGCTTCCTTTAGTCCTGTGCTAACTCTTTTGCCCTCAGTTTCATACACATATAAAACTTTTGTTGAATTTCTCTGTGAAAGCTGCACCAAAATACACAAAGTCCAGAACAATTTGGAAGCAAGATGCTTTTTAAAGAGCATTAATGAGCTTCCCTATTCTCTTTCCACATTGCAGTAGTAGCTGAAGTAATGTTTTGACATCTTTTTTCATTGCAAATCTGAAAATCAAAAACAAAAAAAATAAGACAGAATGTCAAATAAACCAAAAGTTGGGGAGGGGAAGGCAAGGCAAGGCAAGAGCATTTATTTCTCTGTTTCAAATAAAAAGACTTCACATGCTACTTGCCTTGGCTACTTGCCAAGAGGTGTCAAGCCCCATCTACTGGCTATTAAAATGAACTTGTAACTCAGTATGCAGAGCTTTGGGTCTATCTATATAAAACAAACGTGTAGATCCATTGCCTTTGCAGAATTGCAGTCCAGTTCCATTATGTTGTATGCTAATCCCTCTTACTTAAATGTTTGCTGCATTTTCAAACTATTGTGTTGCCATTACTGAGTTATGTGAGCATAGAAAACAAAATTTTCATAACTGCTGTGTGAGATGTTAGACTATACATAACCTTTCTCATAAAGCTAAAACTGAGAAAAGATTCTTCTGCTCTGTTTCTGATGGTACTCACATCACAAAGACAGATTTTCCACGAGGCTTTGACCTGTCTAGTTCTTTCTTAATTCAGTCATTCAAAACACTCCTCAGAGGCACCAAGCGAGGTCAAAAAGGCACTCATACCTGCAAAAAGTTCCTGGAACTAATTGAATAGGTGGGAGAAATCTCCCTTCAATAGCTGTAATGGCATAATAGCTGTAGCAGTGCACAAGAGCAGCGCTGAGGAAATGTTGCCTATGTAAATAGAGGAGACGGTCTCATCCTTTGGCCAAGCAGACGAAGGTAATCTGCTTTCCACTGGCATCCTTTGTCTCAAAACCATAAATTCTAAAATGCTTTTTCATATACACTCATCCTGTCTTCAAATACAAAATCTCATTTAGGGAATGAAAATAAATTCAATGGTAATTTTGAAGAAAGGTAAGGGCTATTTGCACCTTCAGTTTTGAAGTCAAGTGGGACTTCTAATAGATTAAAGATAATAGTACATCAGGCTGAAGTCATGGCAGTAAAATGTGCACTATTTCAATTGTATGCATTTATGACAAAATAAAATTATTCAATTAAAAAAGAAAACAACAACATCTGTGGAATTGGCTTCATACAAATTCAGATGCCTTCAAGATACTTAAGATGCATAAGGTTTGAAGTGCATTTCCACCTGAATAATGTAAAATAAATATCATAATTTCAATCTCATGGAGCCCCCAAAAAAATAAAAAAGGGAGAGAGCAGGAGCAGCTCTGCCAGGAATCTGGCGTTTAGAAAATTCAACAATCAGAAAAGGATGTGATTAGTGTTAATAGAACATAACATCCCATCCGTTTTATGTTTATTTACTTTTGAGGGAACATTCTTGCCTTAAATTGCATCCTGTTTCAAAAAAAAAAAAAAAAAAAAAAAAAAAAAAAGGCTGCTGTGCTGAAGTCTTACATTTACTAAGATTAAGAAAGTAGGTCAACAAAGCCACATTAATCTGTGTCATGTGTCAGGTCAGCAAGTGCGTGAGCTCCAGCTGCGGCCAGGACCTCCGTCCGCTCAGCCTGTCCCAGGTGCTGCCCGGAGTTGCCTCTGTCCTGGTGCTCTGCACCCCCCCCCCGCCCCCCGCAAAGCTGGAGAGCAGAGGCCCTTCCCCATATCCCTCTGCTCTGCACTTTGACCGTCCTCTTCTCCTCCCCGTAGCTTTTACGATTCTGCCCTCTCCTGGCTACTCTCCCTCCTTCCTGATACAAATGTCAAGGGGAATCTCACAAAGTCTGTTCTCAACCCATCTTTCCTCCTTCTATACTTGTGTACCTAAATATGTGTAGCCACTAGAAGCGCCTCCAAGTTACTGCACTTCAGAAAAGCCAGTGAATATAGCAGAAATATATCCCCTATTTTTCAACCGGCTTTATAATCCTACTGTGGGGAAACCCATTCCAAAGCATAGGATCATCCCCAGCATCTCCCTTGTTTTCTTTTCTCAGTCCTCTTGCACAACAGCAATGCTTTTTCTGCCACGGAGGAGTACAGTCTGAGCATCATTTTTGACTTAGACCTTTTCATGGTGTCTAAAAACCCCACACTGATGGCTTGGATCCAGCTCAGAAACCAGAAGCCCTTAACTTAGGGAGTTATATTTGGAGCCTCCGTGGTGCTTATCCAACGAAAAAAGTTGCATGTCTCCAGACAGCAAGGCGACCCTTAGCAGCTGAACTCTTGGGGGGTTCCTCACCTTGACAGCTCTTTTCACTGAGGTGAATCATCCATGTGTATTATGAAATGTCATAGTCATGTAAAATGGCGATATTTTTCTGTAATTTTCAGATTTGAAGTGAACTTAATTGCTTTTTTTTATAATGAAATGCTATGCTAGCAATCAAAACAGTGATCAAAATGGTTATTAGGCCTATTCAATTACTAAAGGACAGGTTACCCATAAAAACAAACTTTATCAGCAATTTTATAACATTCTCAAGACACAGTTTAATAAAAGTACTGATTTAAAATATTGTGAAAACAGATTTTTTTTTCCTTATTTCTGTTTTTCTTCTGTTTTAAACACTCAGTTTAACAAAAAATTAATAATGTTTAAACATACTTTGGCCAGCTCTAGTCTTGGCAGCTGCTATCCTGTCATCCTTATCTGTTCCAAAATCCTTGGCAAAGTCATATGCCTGGATATTGACTTTGCTCATGTCACTCCTATGATATCCTTACTCTCCCTCCTCATTTAGGCTAGCTCCAACTCCTTACCTTTGAAGAGACACCTTAGCTTACTTCTGAGTGCGTCGTCTTTTCCTGGACTAGCTGAGGAGCTGTGTATGGGAGTCAAACCATTTATTTTTTCTTCCCTTCATTTTTCCATGACTGTTCCATACTCTTGGGAGAGGATTTCCATAGATAGCCCTTTCTCCAGGATCGTCCTAGGCCATAAAACACTTAACAAGGAAGATGAGCTGCAATTAGGCTTTATATGTTTGTCGTTGTTATTTGACAAATACAGTCTGCTCACTGGCATTATCTGTTTTGCTGTTTCTTTTATTCCACTGGAAAGGTATTGGGGGAAAAGACCGTCTTTTTTAAATTTATATACAATACATAGCAGAATACTATCCCTACCTTAACAGGATTTCAAGTGAGATTAAAATGAAACAATAATTAAGAAAGTTCATTGAAATGTAATATTGGTGATCTTGCTTTTGCAAAGAAGTCCAGCCTAAATGATGACTTTACCTATAGAAAGGAGCCCTGAGGTCACTGATCTCAGACTACAAATGAAATCTGTCTGGGAATAAGAATCTTAATTGTTTCATCTATTTTTGTCAATGGGTTGACAACAAACTGAGAATAAAACCTAGCTTTTAACTGAATTACCTTATCTCCTGGCCAGCTCTGGAAAGATGGAAATGAGCAGATGAAATAAATATGTGGAATATATTTCTATAGGAATCAGATTCTGGACAGTGCTGTATTTAACTAATGCAACAAGAGGCCATCAAGAAGTCATGGGATATGGAAACCTTTCCTTCAAGTCATGTTGGAAATACAATGACTTAAAATAAAATGTCTCTCCCAAGCTGCACGGTTTTCCTGAGATCCAGGTCCTTGGTTCACATTTAAGATTTTTGTTTTAGATACATCAAGGCAAAATTCTACCCTGAAAAAAAAAGATGGCACAGAACAACTAAACAAATTAAAATTAGAAACTTTCAGGTGATCTCTAGAAAGCAGACAGCTGACACAAGCACTTCAAAAAGTTGGTGGTGGATGCAAATGCAGAAAAGTAATTCATTGTATCATAGCTTTAAGTCTTATAAAACTGTTTCTTGATGAAAAAGGACTTAATATTGTATGGGTTTATATATCAGTTTTACAGTCCTTCACTTTTTTCTTCTTCTGCCATTGAATAGAACCTATCCTCCATTCATTAACTTCACGTGAAAAATTCATGTATAAAGGATTTACCTATTGACTCTAACTGCCTTAAGTATCCTGGAAGATATCTAAGCATTTATTTAACTTTAGATATGAAGGTAATCTTCAAAACCAAAAATGTGAATAACCAGCCAAGATTCTTCAGTTTAATACTGAAATCCTTAAATAGTCAGAATATGAAATAAGCTAAATAAAAGGAACATATTTTGGTAGTTTCATAATACGGAAACAGTATTTCAGTCATTTTTCTCAGAGTGCTCACTGGGAAATGCTGGTATTTCCAATCACATAATTTGTCTTTGCTCAGAGCAAAATTCTCCTTTAGTATTTCCTGGAGCAGCCTAAGGCACTGATAATTTCAGAAGAAGAAAGCTCATAAGTCAAATATGGGGTGCAACAGTGCTCTAATATCCAAACAACTTTATGCTCTTTATTTTGTCTTGCCAACTTGTCATGAGCAGACATTTTTCTTCAGCGCAATCTGGATGAGATAGAGGCACAAATATTTGAAGAATCTGGGCCTAAAGGCATCTGATAAGGAAGCAGACCCTCTGCCTCCACAAAATTGGGGGCAACATCTTATTACTTCTGAAATAGAAGATGACACATAGCTGGGGAAAACATCTTCCTCTCCTGCCGTGTGAGGCATGGGAGAAATAGTGCATAATCACAGTACTTCATCTTCAAAACTCCTGTCTGCTCAGCTGGACATTTAACACGAATATGGGCTTCTAGAACAGCCCTGACATCTCAGCAAAATAATCAGAGTCTTACGATATTAACATGAGAATAGCCCAAATACTTTATTCTTTTCAATCTTACATATGTTTATTCCTATTTTTCCTTTCTCCTTTGGAAGATAAGGATTTTAACAGCTGTATTTAGCACGGCAACATATCATAGAGTCATAGAATCAGTAAGGTTGGAAGGGACCTCTCGAGATCATCTACTCCAACCTCCCTGCTCAAGCAGGGTCACCTAGGGCACATTAGACAGGGTTGCATCCAGGTGGGCCTTGAAGATCTCCAGAGAAGGAGACTCCACAACCTCTCTGGGCAACCTGGTCCAGTGCTCTGTCCCTCTCACAGGGAAGAAATTCCCCCTCAAGGTCAGGCAGAACTTCCTGTGCTTCAATTTCTGCCCATTGCCTCTTGTCCTGTCACACGGGACAACTGAAAAGAGTTTGTCCCCATCCCCTTGACACCCTCCCTTGTACACATTGTACACATTGATAAGATCCCCCCTCAGTCTTGCAGAGGTGGGTTAATGTATATTTTATCACACATTCTGCTGTACTAGATGTTGGTGCATATTTTAAATCTCTACAGCACTCCTCTGAGTAGATCACAATGTGTGTGTGTAACTTTACTCTGTAGTTGTCTCAATACCTTTCTCAGGCCCTGACATCTTTCCTTTATTTGTCTTCACTTTTAAATCCTGCCAAAATCCTACCTTGCTGATCCCTGTTCACTTCTGAAATACAGATGGCCAAAGGCAATCTTATGAGTGCTTTGAGACTACAAAATCTCCTTCTATTCTGTACTGGAATGAAGTAGAATAGGTCTATGCATTTTCTGCGGTGAACATTGCCAGACTGAAAACCCTATTTTTTTATTTTGATTGTATGCATTCTCTCTCTTTGTCATCATTTCCTCACTTTCTGATCAAACTTGCCCTGGGAAATTTCACTAGAATTTTTTTTCTTCTGATATGAAATGTTTGACTCCAGCTAAGAAAACATATTTTGATGGAAATGCATTTGGCTGAAAACGTTCCAAGCATCAGCTCTAATCACTTCTGACTGTTAATCAGCCCATGATATCAGCCTCCCATTGCAAACTCGCTACATATTCAAAGCTTAGTCTATCCTGCTTTATCCTATGCTGTCCGATAAACACAAAGCTACCTCAGACTCTTCCTTCAGATCACTCCCTTGAAATGAGGGATGCTTACACAAAGACTGGATGATGGCTGGCCCACTCAGGCCTCGACCTGTTAAGCAGCATTATTTCATTGCTTCCTCGCTTCTCGGACTGCCTTCCTCCTGCTTGTCATTGACATACAGAAACTGAACTCTGTGGCAAATGGGCCACCTTTTTTATCTGTCTTTTTAATTGCCCTAAAATGACAGATTTCTCTGTCTAGTCTCTATACGGTTATGACCATAACCCCAGCCATCTTTATAAAATCATAGAATCACAGAATTATAGTATCAGTAAGTTTGGAAGGGACCTCTCGAGATCATCTACTGCAATCTCCCTGCTCAAGCAGGGTCACCTGGAGCATGTTAGACAGGGTTGCATCCAGGCGGGCCTTGAATGTCTCCAGAGAAGGAGACTCCACAACCTCTCTGGGCAACCTGGTCCAGTGCTCCGTCACTCTCACAGGGAAGAAATTCCCCCTCAAGGTCAGGCAGAACTTCCTGTGCTTCAATTTCTGCCCGTTGCCTCTTGTCCTGTCACATGGGACAACTGAAAAGAGTTTGTCCCCATCCCCTTGACACCCTCCCTTCAGGTACTTGTACACATTAATCAGATCCCCCCTCAGCCTTCTCTTCCCCAGGCTGAAGAGGCCCAGCTCTCGCAGCCGTTCCTCATAGGGCAGGTGCTCCAGCCCTCTGATCATCTTTGTAGCCCTGCGCTGGACTCTCTCCAGTAGCTCCATGACTACTCCAAATGCTCCGTGACTACTCCAAAATGCTACTTTTATTTAAAGAACATCCAGGTTATGAATAATACCTTACAGACAAATTAATAATTCTTAAGGAAGTAATGCAGAAAAAAAAAAACTTGTAGGTTAACATTTTTGGAAAATATTTATGCATGAAGCAGAAACTTTCATTTCAGCAGAAGCTTTCTGTAGGAAAAACTTCTTAGGACCAGGATAAAATTGCTAGTTAAGATGACAGGACTATATTTGATGAGAATACAGGCGGTGGGTTTGCCTCAAGAGGATTCAATTTCTAATCACCACCTGGCCTAATTTGGAGCCATGAGTACCCAGGCTGCTGGGCTTATGTTGTTCTGGGTTGCTTTCTGGGTGGCTCACTTAAAAATAATTTTATAGGTTCTGGTTTCATTTGAGGGCCAAACCTGGAATGAATGCTCCATTCAACCAAACCTAACCATGAAACTACCAAATCTTTCATGACAGAAAGAGAAAGAGGATTGTTTTCATACAGAGTTAGTTGCAAGTATCAGGATGTGGTTTTGCAGGGCACATTATTTGCAGAGTTGGTCCTAAGCCCAAAACACAAGTATGAACTTAGTAGTTGGTCAAACTGTGATCAGCTGTATCCTGGAGTCTCCACGTAGCACTGAAATAGTCATGAATACTAGTAAGGCATATGTTGGCGACCCATGACTGTATCCACTTGATTTTCTGTTCTCCAGTATAAACAGGAATGTCTCTACAACTAGAATGTGAAATGCTGCATCTATATGTTGTAGATCATATAATGAACTGCAGACACGTGCCTCATTATCATTAACGTGGATGCAAAATTGTGTTACATATACCTGCAAAATGTCCTTTGCATACTCATGGAAGATTAGCTAATAAAGCTAATAGTGCTAATTTTTGCATACAATTTAGATGCATATATTAGTGTGTTTATACACAATGTATTTAAAATGTGAGCCAAAGGCACAAATATAGAATTATTCATATTGCAGTTCATCTTCAAATTCTCTAATCTCTTCCTGATTTAGTTCTCTGAAAATCCCAGGGTATTTCTTGCATGTGTCCAGCCACAATTGGTTATGAGTAACTAGTGGATGAAATCAGATCCTGAGTTGCACTTGTATTGCAAAAAGGGGGATCAGGGAGAAAAGAACCATTGAATTCAATAGGGAAATCAACTTCTGCTGATTGTAACAAGCTCCACTAACGGTAGTAAGTAAGTTCCATGTTCAGAAAATCTTTTATCTAAAAAGTATTTTTTCCAAGTGAAAAACAAATTTTTGGTGGTAAATGTTAATTTTCTAAGAAGAAATAAATATTTTGATTCCAAACTAATATTTCAGAGGGAGAAGGCATTTTTTGTGTTATTTTTTTCAGTTTTTTCAGTTTAGGAAACAGAGCTAAAATGAAAATTTATGTTGAAATGTTGGTTTGAAACAACAAGCTTTGTTTTGTTTCAAATGAAAATGTTCAGATAAACTGTTTCTACATTTCCGACAATAAAACTTGCTGATTTTTTTGTTTTCGTCCTAGCTAAAGTGGAAGTCAGCTTTGAAATCATGGCATTTTTTATGAGGCAAAAAGTATCTTTTTCTAAGAGACATTCATAAAAACATAGGAAAAAGAGATAGGAAAGGAAAAGATCATTTTTAAAGCTTTGAAAACTTACCCCAAAAACTGGTGTTGTGGTGACAATGTTTCCTGCCACTGCAGTGCCTGTTTTTATCGAATCCTCAGCACGCCTCTATCACAATGCCTCTCTATAACTTGTTCTGTTATCTGTGCACAGAAGACGGGTATAGTATAGGCAGCACCGCTACACTAAAATTACTCCCTGCAGAAATCCTTATCACGCTGTATTCAGCCATTAGCATAGCACTATTCTTGGTGCCCAAATTCTTATTCCTGTCACCAGATGGCAGTCTCTACATATTTCAGTGAAATGTAGGTTTCTCAGGTGAAGCTGAAGCTGGCCTTGGTGCACATGTGCTTTTGGAGGTGCTTTTTCTGCTTTACTCTCTCCTCCTGAGTAGGTCTGCCTCTCTGTGGTGTGCAGTCACAGCTCGCTGAACCCACCGTGCGTAGGACCAGCATGGTTCAACCCCTTCTGCTCACTGCAATGCTTTAGTTTGCTCTTCACAGCAAGAAGCACTGTTTGCCAAGCCGTAAGGTGGCATGAATGAGTGTATTATTTCCTTTGGTTCACATAAAGGCCAAGAGTGGAGAATTTTGATAAATCTGGAGTCTTCACTTGAGATTCTGCCACCTGCTCTGTGCTCATATGTGGGGACGTTTGTACCCCCTAGGTGACATCTGTGCATACACCTGCTTGCGAAGGGTCTGAAAGGCAGGAGCATCCCCCTTTCCCTGAATTTAGCTTGGGCAAGTTGAGTGGACACTTCGCATGAGGGTAGCAGGATGAGCTTGGTGAAGACAGACTTGTGTCTTTCCTGATCCTCTTTTGCCTACACACATGGAGTCATGCCAGAGTTAGCTGCCTTTTACCCTCTTGTGGTCCATGTGGTTAAATGCTAACATGGCACCTCCTTATGGTTTCAGTGGCAGTAGCTAGCAGGACCCTGGGAAGAAGGAGAGGCACAAGGTGCCTGCTGCATCAGGAAGATGTTATCATCCTTGTAGGTCACCTTGGCTTCAGATACCAGTCAGTCAAAGCTGCCTTCACCTCACCAGTGTAGGAAACAGCAGCTCACCAAGGGAACAGGACTTTGGGCTACAGAAAGCTTGAGTAAATAAGAGATGTGGCATACTGAGATTCAGCCCAGCAGCAGTACCCCAAATTCCCCTTATGTGATAGCCTTGTCCTCTGTTTCATGGCACTGGCCAGTTCAAAGCAAGCACAGTCCACCATGCTTCGTGTTGTGACGTCCATGAGCTACAGCATGGTGTTGAGAAATCAGACAGCTTGATTCAGAGCTAAGCAGCAACAGCACAGCAGAAGTCATGATACCCTCCTGAACAGCAAGGTTTCACTCTGCAGGTACTGTTATAGCCCCTCTAGTAAATAGATCATGAGAAAAAACCTGCTGGTACCGTGGAGGCAAGGGAATGGTTGGAAAAAAGCATTGTGCCAGTGAGGATTCTGTGATTTTCCCTTAAATAGTCTAAGTACCTGCATGATTGCTGAGCATGAGCAGGCCTGTGGTTGCCCTGGGGCTACAACGCGCCCACGTTTTTGTTTTGTGAGCCTGAACTGCTGGCCTCATGGGCAGCAGCAGCCTGCAGCAGGCCACCTCCAGGCGGGAGCCAGGGTCCTGCCCGCAGGCTGCTCCAAGGCTGCCTGTCGACGCAGCAGACATGGAGTTGGTATGTGCACGTGGCAAGATGAACGACTTCTGAGCTGTACGTAACTATTACTCAGTTACGCAAGGCTTGCGAGACTGCATTGTTAGCTGCCTTCCCCTGCCCAGATTTTCCCTGGTTTCATATTAATATACCAATATTTTCAAAACAAGATAAAGTTAAGATTTATCTAATGGCTTATTTTTCAGAAGAGCTGAAGGTTCAGAACCTTTCTTGTATTCAGTGAAAAAAAATTAAAAATTCATTTGCTTAAATATTCAGTAGTTTAATTCATGGGTTAAACTTTTGGAGATCTTATCCCTGCTCTTTAAGTAAAGCAAAGGAAAAAGAATGCACAACTGCAATGTTCCCACTCGCTGTTCCCGTGCCACCATGCTCATGCTATTTCCCAAAAGAGAAAGAGGTAGGGCTGAAACTAAACCAGAGACTCAAACTTTTATCAACTTTCTAGAAAGAGCAAGAAGCTAAATGCAAATTTTGGAGTTAGTTGCATAACATTGTGCCAAATCTATATCCTTCTCAGGGATATACCTAAACTTTGGGGTTTTCTGGCACCATGAACCAAGTCTGATTTGGGTGTTTGAGCCACCTTTCATTTACTGTTATCAAATAGTTATGGAGGAAGATTTCCCCCCCCCCCCAACCCCATGAACTTTCATGGTTCATCAAGATCCATGATGTGTTGGCAGGACCTCCAGTTTAAAAATTCTCATCCTGAACCTCTGTGTAGCCAAGTATATTTTATCTAGTCCAGAAACTGATATGTAAATCAATTTCAAATGTAACTCAGATTTACTACATAGGTACCAAACCAGTACTTGCAGATTTTGGATCCTGGTTCTGAAAAGTAAATCCTAATGAACATCTTATGAGTTAAAGATCATTTCCAGATACTTAGGGGTAAAACATTAAGATAGCTAATTGTAAGTTCCAAAACCTCTAATGAGCTCCAGATACTCACACAGATGCTACTCCAGGAATATTGTCTTAATTTTCTTCTTCATTTCCTTCCCTTTTAATAAGACGTTCCTATAATTAAACTAGCCTAAGGCTAGATTCAGCTGGTAATAACTCATGCTGAGGTTCAGTAAGAGCCTGAAGCTAAATATACTTAGATATGAATAATACACAGTTATTTCCCCCCTGCTGCTTTTTCTGCTGTATTCCTTTGGTTTTTTGGGAATGGGTAAGTGAACGTAGCGCTTATGAAGCTAATGATGTTGTCTTCTGCCAAGGCAAACACTTTCCCTGCCCCAGCCTTGGCCGGCTTGGCTAGCCCAAGGTGGGACTATGTCGTGCCCTGGCGAGGACAGGCTTTGCCGCAGCACCGGTCCTCGCCAGAGCCCATGTGCCCCAGGCGGACGCCTGTGCCTCCAGAGCGGAGACCGACCCTCCACGCACGTGCCCTGGCAGCTCACCGTGAGCAACACACCCACGTGCCTATGCACACGCACGTCCGTAAGGATGGGGGCCTTAACTGGAATTTGCAGCCAGCTGTCCAGAATTAATGAACAAGGCTCATTAGTTGGCATGGAAACCAGAGTTGTGCCCGGCTGGCCTAACGAGCCGCAGAGCTCTGGCTGCCTGCGTGATACAGAGGTGAAAAGGTTTCCGATGATTTTCTCCTTTGGCAGCTCCCATAAACCAGGGGTGTGCAGAGCCCAAACTATTCCCCAGCTGAATTGCTTATGAAATAAGAAAATCACTGAATGGAAGAATTCATAGCATGTCGTAATTCCTGCCATTTAAAATTATTGTCCCCTTCATCCTCTAAAAAAACATAGCCGAAAAGCCTTTGGCCCACTGTGGCTGCAGCAGCGCTGGAGGTTTTCTTGTGAAACGCCGGGCCACCCTGAAGCTGGGCATCTCAGCCAGGCACCCCGGCAGCGTGCCGAGTGGCAAGCCAGCGGCATGGATCAAAACGGCTCTGCCGACTGCCCAACCTCGGCAAAAACACCTGGCAGCAAAAGGCCTGCTGATACATCGGGAGCCTACGGCTGGAGATAAAGATGCAGATGCTGCTTAGTGTTTTGTATTGCTCAAAACTTTTTATTCTTAAATCACTATGTATTTGTTGATACTGTAATGTGTTTATTCTCAGATGACCACATGCGTAACTGAATTCAACCTGTGGCATTTCTAAACACTCTTTGTTTAGTCTTGGATTTTATCTCACCAAAAAAGAACAATTAATAAAGCAATTAAGGGGGGAAGCAGCCGCACAAGGGACAGGCTTCTCAAATCAAGATGTTGGATGTTTTAAGTTGGTTTGACTACCACAGCTTCAAAGACTTACAAGTGCTTATAAAACTTAAGCTAGAGGAAGCCCATGTGTGCGCTTACCCCGGGAATGCGCAGTGCCTGCCTGCTTGAGCCCGGGATTAGGCGTGCGAATTGATCCCGACAGCCTGTCATCGGCATCCCAATGCTCAGCTCCAACTGGGGCTGCCACACACCGCCGCGGCGGGTTCGAGCCGCCCCATCTAAAGATAGCCAAGCACCGCCGAGAAGCCTTTGCTCCTGTTTCAAGCTCATTAGATGAGTGATGACAAGTTATAGTAGAGGTCCCTGGTGGCCCAACAACGAGCGAGGCCCCCAACTGCTGCTGTCCACCACAATTGCTGTTGACTGCAGCCAGCTGTTGTAACAACCAACACGGTTTAAGCCAGAGACCTCCCCACACTCTGTTTTAACCAGCCTGCAGCACTTTATGCAAGTTCCCCTGCAAGACCCCGCTCAGCCACAAGGCTTCATGTGACGGATGTGGCATCCCGCTGCATCCTCTCGCTCCTGCCTTTCGCCTTCCTGCGGGCTGAGACACCTTCTCAGCCACACCGGAATTTAGTTTCCACAGACCACTTTGCTCACACAGATTCAACAGCTACATGTAGCACACGTTCATTTTTGCAAAGCAAGCAGTCAATTGGCTTCAGTTTATTCATATCTTATCAGTAACGGAGCTAGGCCCAGTGATACACACTGATAAGGTAAAGCTGGAAAATTCTGCGAAGTGGACATGTCTGGAGTGCAAAATCTTCTGTAACTCATGAAACTTGGTTTTGACGCTCTCATTCTCGCTTTGTGTGGGCAAGATCTTCAAAGTTGTCCCATATGTTAGGATGAAAGGTAGATTTTTGTAATAGTCCACTAAAAATAAAGGCATTAGCCTTTTCATGTCCGTTACAAATGTTATCTAGAAGATGAGGAGTGAAGTGAGGAAATCCAACAGAAAAGGTTTACTAGGAATTATTGAAAATGCTTTTTCTCTTTGACACTTTGGAAAAATTACTAGTGTTTAAATATTCCCGTTTTGTTGAAACACAGCCCCCCAACCCTAGAATTCTAGTTAAAACCTTGTATTCCTCTTCTTTGCAACCAGTTTTACTGCAGATAACCTAAAGAAGTTGTAGAAGTTCTCATTTTCTCTCTCTTATTTTAAAACATTCCAGTGCTGAGTATTTAAACCCTAGAGATGAGTTGTGGACTCATCTGAAAATGAGCATTTTCAAATGAAAAGTTTGATGTGGGTGTCTTTTAAATGTCGAAAACTTTATATCGTTACCTCAGACAAACTCTCATACTATCTTTATGTTTTCATCTAGTATCATTGGTTGTGATCTTATCTAGATTAAAGACTAAGTTAAACTCACTGCACTTTCCAGTTTTATAGTCCTTTCTTATTTCTGTATTATTTTCTGAGTCATTGGAAGATACCTATCTTCCTGAGTCAAAACTAACAAGTTCAAGGATGCATTACTGTGTGCCCAATACTCTTAATAATCCTCTTCACAGTACATTGACAAAAGACATTGACACGCATTATTGATTGTGTTGCATCATAAAGCGTTCAAAAGAAGAAAAACCTTACACACTTCATTGTTTGCAAATGTGCCAGTAAAGTTATAATCTCTGTTTCTGATTAATTTGCCAGCGGTAAGTATAAATACGTATCTACCACCCATATTTATCAACACATAGTCCTATTTTCCAAAATTGTGTTAGCAATTGAAATTAGAAAAAAGACTTCTTAACTGATTTCTGGTGTGCAAACACTTCTCAGAATATATGGGGAAGATTTTGTGTCTGCTCTGTATTACAGCTGTGCTGATTCACTGCCCTGAAGTTTCTCTAGTAAAACATCACACATGATTTGATGCAGATGAAGGCAAGGCAGACAGCCAGGCACAGGGCACACTGAGAACATGATGAGGCCTTTGCGGTTCTCTAAGTCGTGTTTTAAAACAAATTTGCCATAATAACAATGCTGTATTGAGATATTGCAACTGTTTCCTTATTTCAATCACTTTCTTTCAGCTCTGAGAGAGACAAGGATCTTCCTTCTTCCCTCTTGAGATGCTTGTAATGATGCATGAAACGTCAAGAATCACTGAACAAAGTGCTCTCAACCCAAACAGAAAGGAACATTTCTATGCAGAGCTCCACCACAGCTGTGTGACGCTGTGAGGGATTTGTTCCCTTACTGGCTCTGAGTTAATGCAGTCTGAGTAATGTGACACTTTGTCATACTACTATTACTAATTTTGTCCTAATTGTGAAAATATTTTAATATTTCAATAGAAAGATTTTCAGTGGTATTTTTAAGCCTTGATTTCATTTTCAAGGCTTTCTCGGCCACTCTGCCTTCCTGTGAAGAAGGTCTAACCGGCAGGTTGTCATTGTTTAACAAGAATATTAAAATGTGTAACCTTGGCACATACTGCACTGTGACCATACAGTATAAATGAGTTCTGACCCCTAGTGAAGTTAACAGCAACTCTTGACCATACAGTATAAATGAATTCTGACCCTAGTGAAGTTAACAGCAACTCTTATTTGTGTCTGAAAGCTCTAGATAGAAATTTTCTTCCTTCTTTTTCATTCAGTTACACAAGTCCAATTCCCTCTACATTCACTTTATTCAATATGTAAACAGATTGTCCCAATTTAAAACTAACTCTATGTTTCCTCAGCAGTATTCACTGAGGCTTTATTTACTGCATTACTGCTCAATAGGTGATTCAAAGACCAAAATATTAATTTCCTCATGCATTGGTATCGTTCATATCACTACAGTAGCTATGTGCTAAGATCTGATTTTTTAGAGTATTAACACTATGTAGCACCTACATTTTAAATTAAAATGCTATCTGGCTTTAATTATGTCTGTGAGTGCTTTGCTTTTCCGCAGAACTCACTGTCTCAAGTCAGGCAGCAGATACTGAGAAATCCAAGTTTTATAACCACAAGAGAAAAAAGAGATCACAGTACCTAGCCGGGGGCCCAGAGGAAGTGCAGGGCAGTGCCAAGGGTGAGCTCCTGCTTTGCAGAGTGGCACCACCCGTCCTTCTTGCCCCAGAGAGCTACTGTCCAAATGGACAACATGGACAGTGGTAGAAGAAAGCAAGCGCTATTTCCATTTCACACAGGTTAAAACAAAACCTCGGTTATACTCCCTAAAACGGTGCGAGGGGGAGAAACATGCAAGCCAGTGCTCTCCTTGAAGATGTGGTTCATTTGTGCTGAAAAAAATTAGGGCACTTGCATTGAGCCATAGGGCCCGCGATCTCCAACTGGTAGATGACAGTACTAACATTTTTGGCTCCTCCGGCTGGATCTGGAATGGAACACCCAGACCCAAAGTCCAGTAACTAAGTTACAAGATTTTCTTGTGATTCTTCTTCTCCTGAAGATAGAAAGCTTGTATTGATACAAGACTTAAATCTAGAGTAGTAAAAGTAGTAAAATGATGAACTGCAGTCAGGAGCACAGCAGAGTTTTTAAGGAAGAATAGGGAGATGGACGGTAGTAATTCAAACTTCATCATCTTTGTTCAGTAAAGGGCATGTTCCTTTAGCAGAGGGAAAGGAAGGAGAGGAGCCAGTGCCATCTCTGGCACTGTTGCTTGTTTCCTTGGATTGCCCTGAGTTAAATCCCCCAAACTAACAAGAAACTGTTTCCCAGAAAACAGTCTCAGACCAGCAAGTTTTTTCAGCAGTATCTGCAGTGGTGTTTATTTCGGGTAAGCTGATGAAAGTCCCAAGGGTTTACCTCTGACAAAAAGGACGGGACAAATACACATGAGTGACCAGCAGCTTAACTCAGCTGCGGTGAGGCTGCCAAAGGAGATAATTCCGCCAAGCGAAATGGCTTCCAGGCTGTGCACTTGTATGTCAAAATGACATTAGTGTATTTTGACATAAGTGCTGCCTTTTATCAGGGATAAGCCTCAAAGCCGTGGGGATGGAGAGATGGGAAACTAGAAATTGACAGAAAAAAATAGAAAACAACGGAAAAACATGAAGAGAATTTGTTAAAAAAACTCAATCCGCGAAGAGCCAACATTACCTTCCAGGATCCAATTTAGAGCAAAGGACATTTTATTGCTGTACGACTATAACAGTTTAGGCATACTAAATACATTTATAATAAATAAATTTAGTCTGCAGAATGCAGGGAAATTTCAAAGCTCTAGTGCATTGTTCGGAGCTGCCTGCCCACAGCCAGCTGATGCAAGAACCTTAAACAAGGGTGCTGGTAACATCACATAGAGAGCATGGAGCTAATTAAACCAGAGAAACATGTTCTGTTCGTACCTGTTTTGATATAAATCCTGAATAATCTCCCATTAAGAGGGATTCTCCTTTATCTAAACTAAATTCAATAAGGAGCTTTACAGAGGAGGGAAGCAGTCCCATTTCACAGCTTGAGGAATGGATGCCATCAGAGTTGAAATGATTTGCCAAAGTGTACCTCCGCTGCAGGCCACTTGTAAGACTGAAGCAAAACTGGGCCTCCCCAGTCCTACCCTAGAGCTGCGCTTGTAGCTTGATTCCTCCTTGGCTGACAGAATTATTTGGGGTTTATAAGGGGATGGTTGCACTCACCAACCATTGTGTTAGAGACTCTCCCCAAATAATCTTTCACCGACTGATAATAGAGTACCTGGACAGCTGGACTTCTCACTTGGAAATAGAGAAAGAGAAACACAGAGTTTAATTTGCAGAAGCCATCCCTGACATTTCCTAACTCTTTGGTTAGCGACAGAAATTCCATTAAATGTCATGGGCCTTGCTGAAAAGGGTTAAAGGTTTCTAACTTCACATCAACAAAACTTCCTGCTGGAGCGACTGTTATGTCCAACAAGGTAGGTCATTTCCCTCCTGTGCATTTTCCTCCTCTTATCTCTAGTGACTCCAAAAACACATAGAATTCACAGAAGCTAAAACTAAAACAACAACCTACATCCGCTCAATCGGGTCATCTCTGATCTTTCGGTCAGTCCCCTTTGACAACCAACAGTCAGTAAAAAGGCTCAGAGATGCCAGTAAGTTTGATTCACCTATCCCTTTCACAGACTTGAAGCTTGCAAAAGACAGAATGATGTTTTTTAGCTTCTTAATCAAATTTCAACACTCAAAGAAGGCGGCTGCTACCAATTATAGGCGACATGGCTTTGGCTGACAGCTGTAGATTACCATGACTGATGTCTGTTCTTCCCTGCTAGCGTCCAGGAGCTTCAGTAGGGCACACAAGAAGATCAAAGACTTCTATCTGAGTCCCCTACCTCAAAATATTTACTTGCTGTCATTTGGAGAGATAGAGAGAAGTCATGGCCTCAGCATCTGACAAGTCACTTGTGACACTAATGTATCCCATTTGCCATTAATGTCACCAGTGATATAAATAGGGTATCACAATGCCTGCATAAGAGTAGTTTCCACACAAAGGTAGCCGGATCAAATTCAGAATGGATAAGGCAAAAGAAATACAGCTAGAAAGGAGGAATCACTGGGAAAATGGCCTTCTGTATAGGTATACACACACAGCACAAGCTCTGAAGATCAATGGTCTTTTTTGATTCAGATAGGGCCTCCAAAATTTAGGGCCAAAATAACTGCTTTTATTTGCTTCTCAGCTTGGTGGTGGTGGTGGTGGTTAATGCCAAACAGGATGCATATCAGGATTAAGTCACTTCAGACATGTAGGGCTGAAGAAAATGCTTCACTATTTTGTTTAGTGATATAATTATATAACTGCAATATCTTTACTAAACTATGGCAGGCAACGCTGAGGGAACAGTTCAGCAGTTTACAATCATAGAATCATAGAATCAGTAAGGTTGGAAGGGACCTCTAGAGATCATCCAGTCCAACCTCCCTGCTCAGCAGGGTCACCTAGAGCATATTAGACATGGCTGCGTCCAGGCGGGCCTTGAAGATCTCCAAAGAAGGGAGACTCCACAACCTCTCTGGGCAACCTGTGTCAGTGCTCCATCACTCTCACAGTGACAACAGTGTGAGACAGAATATAAAACATTTTAAGTATCCTAATATATGGCAGATGAGTGAAAGATCTTTCAGGGAGCTACTTGTCTTTTTGCTTTTAAAGCTCTCTTTATGCTTTTTCCAGAAGCATACAGTGATAGCACAAGCTAAGGGACAAGTCTGAAGCAGTGTTTCTAGCAGTATTGGTGTGTGATGCTGCAAAGATTTCCAGACAAATTCTGGCATTTAAAAGGCTTGCACCAGGTCCACACAGGCAAATGCTATCTCATTCCCACTGAAATCCATGAGGAAATCAGTGTGAGTTCAGCCCTTGCTCCCAGTCCATGCATATGAGCAGCCGTCCTCACAGAGAGACTGGTAATGAACAGTGAAGCCTGCTGCCACATCATCCAGATGCATCTAGGAGACAATGAAATATGTTAGCTCCATTTGATTAGGAACACCTTAATTTTATATCTTAAATGGTAGTCAGAGTATTATTTAAAATTAAAGCTAAATAATATTTTATTAATCTCTTTTCTAGACTGGTCAGCTCATGATCTGACAGTCTTATTGAACATAAAGTGAAAAAGAAAGTCAATACTTCTAACTGTGCTCTGTGCACTGATGCCTGCTGGTGTTTATTTATAAGATCAGCTATCAGAAACTGAATTCACCTTTAATAAAACTCTACTAATCTTATTGAAATGGTCAAGGAGTAAATTTCACAGTTGGGATTCCATCCAGAATTACTACTCATTCCTAATGGAAATTTTACTCTGAACTTTCCTAGTCCCATGGAAAGCCATGATATTTCAGGATGTTTACCTGAAGGTATGTAGTGTTCATATTCCTGCCATTAATTCGCATATTGTATTGCTAATTTTTTAAAAGTCCTCATAGAATGGAGGTCAACCTGTCTGTTGCTCCCAGTCCATTCTGTAGGGTTTTGATTTCTGGACTCTTGCCAAAGTGTGGTATTGTTCAGGTCCTTTGTCTTGCCATTAATGTTCTCACTGTTATGGTTATGTCTGCTGGGTCAATGAGATTAGATTTCATTAGCACAGCAAACTGAAAAAAAAATAGAAGTTATTAGATAATCATTAAAGCACATCTGTTGCCTTCTTCAGAGTGCCAAAGTCTGAATTCCATTGAACTAGTGACATGGCACTTGACCAACGCTTAGTTCAGCTATGGTCAGTGAACTGCAAAAGGATTAAAATATTAGCAGCTAGTTGATTCAACCTAATTCCTGGCAGTTTTGTTTAGATTACAAAGAAAGGTGCCCAGAGCAAAAGAGAAAGAAACAATTGCAGAAAGAAAATGTTAAAATTTTTGGGCTCATTCCACAAACTGTGTTGTACTGGTGCTCCACTTTGGTGTTACCCCAAGATATCACTTCCTCGTGTATTCGAAATACACTTTTGTGTATATTCACCCTGGATCTCTTCAAAAGCTGCGACAACTTCTGAAGCTGAAAGTCTGGCTGCTAGAGGGTGGAAACAGATTTTCTCCTATCATCCACACATCCAGTGTGAACAGCAATCCCAAAGATGAATGACTATTGTGTCTCAGGTGCCAGTTTCTCATTTCCTTTCAAATGCTCTTCTGAAACATCCTGCCGTGAATGTTTTAGATCATGGTTTTCTTTTTCACATTTCATTTTAGTTTATCATTTTAAAGCAAACATGTATTTGAAGAAATAGATCCTTGGAAAGTATTGGAAATAACATTTTTATAGATGAAAACTAGGATTTCCAAAGGAGCCTTTACAGAAAGAAGTACTCAGTTCCCATTAGTTATCCTTTGTGATTTAAACTTAAACTCTTACAAAAATCTCAGTTTCATTATATAAATACTGTGCATGTGTGATCAAGCAGCTGTGTAATTCTACAGAATTATCTGCAAATTTACAGAGGAAGGAAAGGAAAAACTTCTGTTCATAAAAAAAGAAGCACAGATTGGGCCACATACAGATTTAGGGGAATTTACTTTCCTTAGATAATGGGCTGTATTGCCCAAATCACTGTTGCTTTGGTCTGACTGTCATCTAATTCAAGACTTGAGATACGCTGTTCCAGATGTTAGAATATAGGACTCCTGACTTGCTTAATAAAGACCTAAGCTAGACAGGATGATGGAAGGAGGACAAGGAAATCCCGTAGTGGATTCTGCCATCCTGACCATAGTACAAATTCCCAGAGTCATATCAGCTAACCAGTGTAGACATTCTGAGGCTCAATCCATAATCTGCCAAAAATATTCAGCTTTTTGTTGAGCTACTGAATGCATATGTGCAAGAGGAAGCCGATAGTCTTGTCTGAATTACATTTTGCCTCCCACTTCCGGGTTTGTCATATAAAAATTGTTTTTCTTTAGAAGGTGTTTTCCAAATTGAAGCTTTTTATTTTCTTGAGCGAGGTAGGCATGGGTGGAACCAAGTGCATTTCTACCTTGTTCCTGGTAGGCTAGTAGTCCTCATAGTACATTTTTTGCCTAAGGAATGCTGGCAAAGTCAAACCAGATTCACCTCCTTTGAAAGCTTCACTACCTTATTATTTAAATAGTTACTATATAGCGTTTTTTGCTAGCTATTAGTTGCAGCATTTCAGGCAAAATGGAAGAAGTGGCAATTCTATTGTATTGGGTTTGATACTGATTTTACAAAATGTTCAACACACACATTATGAGGAGAAAAGCTAAATGTCAAGTTTAGGTAAAAGTATGGATTTCTATTTACAAGAATTTTTTTTTATTTTTAATTGAATGTCATTGTCTCACTCTGCATGACTATTTTCAACACTTTTGATACACTCCCTTATAAGTATTATTGACCCTACACTCATTAATCCCAATAAATAGTTACTCGCACAGTTTCCCTTTATTATACTCCTGGAATGCTCCCTGTCACATATTACTCACCTGGGATATCAGTAATAAACAAGATAACTATCATAAGCCATCAAATCTGTAACTGGTGGTGAAAGGCAAAAAAGAGATAAATTCTATAATTAAAAGTTTATAATTGATGAATAACTATTTAATCAATGATTTTGTTTTTATTAAATTTAATTTCTTTCTATTACCAGCTTATCTGTTAGAATTCCTCTTTCAGTGAGTAGGAGGTTAGCAATGTGACTTTGGGCATGGCTAAGAAAGCACAGTGATGGGCAACATGTATTCCAGCTAAAGCAATTAAAGAACGGGGTAACTCGGAACTCCTTACCTACATAAAAGGTCATCTTTTTGTTTACTTTTCCTGTTAGTAATTTCTACCTTGCTTCCACTCTTGCAACATGCAGGGATTAGAGGCATGTGGTTATATATGTATTGTATATCCTGCTGTGTGTCTGTAATAACAAACATGCAGCAACAGTATCTGAAAGCTCAAAAGCTTCTGCTGCACATCTCAGGTGGTTTTGCACTCTTTGGGCTATAGCCTAATGCTCAAAAAAGAGCTGCTGTTTAAATCTGATTGGTGTAATATTTCCACTATAATTAACAGGTGCACTTGAAGAACAGGCCTTGATCCTCTTGCGTTGTGATGTGGTTTTATAAGTCAACACGCCTTTCTGAAGAGTATTCAGCTCAGCAATAGCAGCTACAAAATTGCCTTAGGGATAACCTGAATCTTTCTGGGTTTCAGAATTAAACAAAGATGAAGAAATTCTGGATAACTGGCTCCAATAGTTCTTTGGGGAAAACAAACAAGCAAACAAACAAACAAAGTAGTATTACTCTGCCTTTGGAAAGAAGAAAGAGCTATATCTCCTCGCATATCTAGATGCAGGACGCCTAGCTTCAGCTTCTGTCTGGTCCTAGGAGGGGTCAGCCCCACACCTCCCATTGCCAGGTAGCATGCCAGAGATACCAAGACTAAAGGTTGAAGCTGTGCCATCATTCAGAAAAGAATTCAGATCTCTCAGAGAGAGAAGTTCTCGCTCCTGCTGTAGGAGAATGATTTGGGAGCTCAACTAGAGGGGAGAGATCTGGATTCTGGTGTACACTCCACTACAGCCAGTGTATTTTACACAATGCCTAGTTAATGCAAAATACACAAATAAAGGAAGAAACAAATAGAATAAAGGAAGAAACGGGATTCAAATATCCCCTTTTCTGTCTACTCACCAAGGTAAGCCACCTACCGAATGCACTTCCCCTGGCCTAGCAATTCTTGGGGTCTATTCCACAGTATTGAACAGCATGAGCAAAAAATAGAGGACAGAATAACATACAGAGGTTAGGGCATCCCTCAGAAAGAGGAAGAACACGAATCCAGGTCTTCCATTCACTTAGCCATTGCTCTAATACTTAATTTCTGCATGAAAAAGCCATCACTATTACCATGAAAATGGTTCTCCCACAGCTTTTGCCACTGATCATCAGCCTCTTCGCACTTGTTTGAAACAGCAGTGAAATGCAAATCTCGTGCTTCTGTAAGGCAAGGCAGCCAATGACTTCGCGAATGGCTGTTACCGGCTATAAAATGGGATTGAGGCCAAAGCTATAAAATGGGATTGAGGCCAAAGCGTGATGTGATTTGGCAACAGTAGCCATCAGGACAGAGCCCTAAGGAGCACGGGCTTCCCGAAAGGGGTTAGAACAGCTTGAAGTCCCTTTTCACTTGCAAAGGGAGTCCATTTGCCCTTTCTCTTCCCATGTATCTCACCAGTCTCCCTATATCGAGGTATCTTAAGAAGGTAAAAATCCAATTGCGTTTAGTAATATTGTACTGTATTTGCAGGAGGTGGCATTTCTTACAAGAGAAATTATCAGATTAAAGTATTAGACTTGAACAATCCTGACTTTGAATATTTCACTCAACTTCATTTTTCATTTTTTGGAATAAAATTCAGGCTAAGTAGTCCAGAGGTCACAGATGTCCAGTTCATAGCCTCTGTACAGATTTGTGGCAGATCCTCAGTCCTACCAGAAGAGAAAATCACAGAGTAACGGATTGTTTCAGTGTGCAGCTCACTCTAGCTGTTTCTAGACGATCAGCAATTCCTAATTGAGCACATGGTGTCTATATAAGTACATTCCAACTGTTAGACAACCACTTCTACATTTTATAATTCAACTAAACAGTCCTCCTTCTTTTCCTCCAAAGTCCACAACGTCTTGTAACACTCAGATCACTTCAGTTTTCTCAAGAATCTTCCATTTCTTGTGACTCATAACACCACCTACTGGACAATTATGACCTAAATATGACTAAAAAGCTTTTTTAATCTCTGCTTTGACTTATGTGCATTGATAATACATTCATACACATACCTGGAATAGTCACAGTCTAGCGTCAGTTCCTCCAATGATGGTACGGTCAATTATTTCTTAGTGTCAGTGAATAAATATCTGTCAAGATCTGGAATAAATTCATCTGTTGTGTTTTAGGCCTGAGGTATATTTTCAAAGCAAAGATTGGAAATAATAAAATAATGATTCATTTCTGGTATTTTAGAATAGCAGCAGTTCAACGCTCTTTCAGCTAAGCTCTCTGTCTCCGTGTATGACTTAATTCCCATCAGTGAACAAGAAAATATCTCCTTGTTTCAGCCATTAAGGAAGTACTTAGGAAAAAATATGGCTTATTTTCACCACTCAGGAAATACCACTGTATTTCTCACAAGAAGAGTAACTGTGTTGGATTGGAATAATCAAAATTCATTACCCTGGTAGCCTCTTATAATATTTTTTTTGTGGTTGTACAGCACAAGACACATTCAACATACATTAGAGAGCCAAGAGGAGGGACAGCTTAGGTGTGAATCATTTTTGCTGAAAATTTATATGTCAACATTGCAGCATCTAAGTAGGGTGCATTTTTAAAAGTACACAAGTACATTTTTATGCAATAGATTATTGCACCAATTATTGCATCCCTCAAATAGTACAATACTTCCTTTCCCAGAAATCCAGCTTAAATCTAGCCCATTTTCTCTTTGTCCTTTTGACACACTTCCACATGCCTAGGAAACCTCTCATGAACACAGATCTGTAACTAGCGGGCTCTGCCATAGCTCAGCATGTTCCTCAGTTCCTCTTCTGCACTCAGGTTTTATCCACCCCGAGATGCCCTGCAAGCTCTTAGGGATTGCAAGCTAGGAGTAGAGCCTTGGTACTTCCTCCAGCAAAGAGCTAGACTGGGGAGAATCAGGCAGGATGTTGCATAGAAAGGGACGTTAGGAATCTTCTTTCCCTCACTTGAACAGTTATGATCATGCTAATCAGAGCACTCTTGCCAGTTCAGGTGCCAGTAAACTTCAACACACTTTGCCAAATCAAATAACTCAGGGCCGCCTTCTTTATATAGACAGTATGACTGCATGTGAGATTTGATATTTCCATAGACCAGGTGTCAAAGTGGTAGGGTTCAATGTGTTACAGTACCATGTAATTGCAACCTACATTTAAGCTATATTTAAGTGCCAAAGAATTATGCTCTGCAAAAGTCTACTGCAGAAAAGTAGGTAAGCACCTTATTTCCTACATGACTTTGAATTGCTTATTTTTTTCTGTAGACTATAATAAAAAAAATAGGTAGAAGGATACCTTTAGCTTGTGCGTAGAATAACAATTAAAAACAGGCAATGTTTTGATCTTCATTTTCTAAAGGGAACCCTGATTTTGCAAACTTCACTTCTCGAATGCCTGAATCTGAGACACCTTGAAGATGACTTTTGCAAATGAGGAATATATGAGCCGCAAGGCTCTTCAGTAGTAGTGGAGTAGTAGAGGAAGATTACTCCATTAAAAAGGATAGTTGGCCTTTCTAAACACACGCTGTTTAAAAAAATTAAAGGTTTGCTTCAGTCATGCTATATAGCCAGCGTTTGTATATTCAAGACCTGACTCTTGGAGGCAATAAGGTTACTCAGGGCTTGCCCAGAAATTACCTCTATTTTTTTTATATCCTCTTGGCAGCATTCAGAATATCGTGGACCTTACATTTATGGCAAATAGTTATGTTTACTGCTTAAGATGAATAACATGCTTTATCTGAAGATGTGAAATCCTTTACATCTAATACCCCTGGCTAAGAGCCAAGAATTAAGTGTACACATAAGCATGTTAACCTGAAGGCTAATTTTGACAATTTCACAGAAAACTTATCCAGAACCTTTGAAAATGTTCCATAAAATATATCCTCCTTCTTACCAATTTTTAATTTTCAAAGGAGTTGATAAATCTCAACAAATCGGAGGGCTTTTCCTTCTGGGTATTTGAAACACAATAGTAGTAAAAAAAAAGTTGTAGAATGCCTTTCCTTATCTCAATAGTGATTAAATGGAACAAATTAATGGAGTAACTTTAGAGTATTTATTACTCATTTGGAGATACTGTACCAGACAGTCCATGGCTCCTAATATAATTATCAGGCTTTTATTATGCTATTACTACCAACTGTACTGGTAAACAGGGCACATGATTTAAGAAAAAAAAAACCACATGGAGTAAGACAGAAAATGCTGGATAGCACTAGAAGTATGTGTGTCCTAGGTTGAAGTCTTGTTCTGTTTAAGTCAAAGTCAAAAAATCCTGCTGATTTCAGTAGTCTTAGCCTTAGAAACATTTTTCCAAGTCACTCTGCACGATAAAGCTGCAGGTTTATTTTTAGCGATACTGCGTTATCAGGAGCAGGGCACCAATAACGCCCTGCCGGGCGCCTCTGCGCCCTGCTCCGGGCAGCGCGCTCGCGCCCACGCCGGTTCAGAGAGCCGCCTCTTGGAAAAGGCTCTGCAGGTCGCCAAAAACCATCTGCCAACGATGCGCCGCCGCCCTGCAGCGACGCGGGTGTCCCCAACCACCACTGTGGCTGGTGGCACAAGCACCAGCCTCTCAGAGGCCCCACCATACAGAGGTGGACACCAGCCCCTGGTGGAAACCAGGGCAATGCATGAGGCCATCAGACACGAACGCATCTGTCTGAACAATGTCACCACTGCTCATTTCTTGTGGCCGAAACTGGACTTTTTTTGGACAACTTTCTTTTTTTTTTTTCCTAACAGTAGCTCCTACGGGCTCCCAAAACCAACCCAGGGAATGGGAGAAGGCACCTCTTGAAGCCCAGGAGAGCTTTATTCCAGCGTCTTCATATGACTGAGGACGTATGAATGATTCATCTTCTCTCACCGAAGTACCCTATTTACCACAAGATGGCACTGTCTTTTATGCATTTTCGGCTAGCGCTGTCCACAGTCCTCTTGTGTTTCATCATGTTCTCTAAAGAGAAAATGAGCAGATTTCGTTAGTATTTAGCACAGGTTTATTTCATGTATCTGTTCATTTTGACCACCTGCTCTCTTTATATCAGATTTGAAAAATGTGGGGCTGTGGCTTGAGGTGTTTATTGATTGCAGACCTTATTTTCCTTTTGGACTGTAAAATGTTTCGCAGTCCACCACTTTATTTTGGATTTTTCAGATGCAGACTAGCTCAGGCTTACTTGGGGTCCACTAAACCAAAAAACTGGTTCAGATGTGAGACTAAGCCAGATATTCTAATAAAATTCAGAAACTGTGACAAAGATTTAGATGAACAAGATCTGAGTTTTGAATTCATAGAGAAAGCAGGTAAGTGGCACAGAATGTTTCAGACAGCATTTCATGCAGTTCTACTGCAATAATGTCTCTTTCACTATAGATCTGGATATAGCTCATACTACATACACCTGTACATATAAAGTGGCTAAGGAGATACTATTAAAGATTTCCATAAAAGGCTTGTAGTACATGCAGGGAAAAGAGGATTTACACATATCCACTTTTATGTAAATAAAATGATTTCCAGGAGCTTAAGAAGCACCCAGGATAGGATGTGGTAAAAAATGATTTTTTTCTTCATATACACTCAAAATATCACCAATTACTCTATTTGAATTTGAGGCACTGCTATGTGTAGGAGACTATTGCAAGCAAAGGTGTTACCCTAGGACTTAATTTCTGTAGAAGTCAGACCTTAAGAAAGTTTATCAAATTAATTGTTTGAGTGAAATAGTCATTTTTGTGCTTCCACAAAAATCTGAACTAGTGAGTGCTATTAGTACTGTAAGGCAATGAAGACACCTCCTTCTCCGGTATCCCCAGAAAGTATCCAGTGTTTGCTTTCTGCCTTGTGAAAGAACATCTGTTGCAAGCGGTATGAGCTATCTTCTGGGTCTGACCCACCTCCAGTTACTCTTTTAATAACTCAAGTGAGCAGGCACAGTAAGTAGGACACGCATGGGTCTCCTTTCCACATAATGGATAGGCAGCAGTAACCTTGCATCTGCTCTTGTGTTAGTCTGTCACTCACAATCAGGGGTTACTTGATGCCTAAAATAATTCCTTCCCTGACAACTAATTCATCTGGGAAGAAAAAAGACTCCATCCAGATGGTGGGAATCTCACAGGCTTTTGTATTTATTTATTTATTTTTATGTAGCAAAGTCTCTCCTTCTTTAATAGACACTCTATAAGTTATATAACATTCTTGGAGCTACCCTGCGCTATTACCAGCCTTTAAATATGTATTAGGCATTCAGAAAATAGTCTCTCCCTGACCTGGCCATGTACTGCTCTAAAAATATGAGTCAATTCTAAGATCAACTATTATTTTGTTCTCTAGATGCAACAACGCACAAGAAAGAAGTATGACATGTTGGGGAAGGGAACGAGATAAACATTTTAAACAATGTAGCCTCAGTTTGCTGAGGTTTTTTGCAGACTGCTTGGTGATCCACATGCAAAGAGTTAGTGAGTTCAGTCCAATGTTTAGCAGGTGTCTGAGTGATAAAGTCTATCACTTATCGAAATGCAGAATGATTGGTGATTTCTTGAACAAAGACATAATATTTGTAAAAAGAAGTCTGTTTTTCCTACCCTCAGAACTAGGCCTCAGAAACTGGGCTTCAAGAAACATCTGCTATGTCTGCTGAGGAAGCTTACAAGGTTTCACCCTGAAATGGGGATGGGAAGGGGGGAAGTTCAATTTAATTGATTTTCAATTCTTCTGTTGTAAAAACAGAGGACTTCAGCCAGCATGACAGTCATAATACTATTTTCATAAATGGAGGTTTCTTTTCTGGAGTTGGTCAGAATCTTGTAAGAAACTTGGCTCTTGTGACTTCTGAAAACCGAGTTTCGAGACCAGATATTTGGAGAGAAGAGCTTAGAAAAAAGATTCATGAAGGCTCAGAGGTCAAAAGGCAAGCGTAAAGGTATCTACGTTTGGCACCAAAAAGCAGTGTTTAGGGACCAGCTTGTGCTAACTGGCAGTACTGTAACACACATTATCAGCCTGCTGCCCTTCGTGAGAACAGGCAGCAGAGGAACAGCGATGACGACATTTGTCCACGTCCTTGGGGAGCACTGGGGAAAGGAGACACACTCCGGGGCTCCTGCCACTTTTTCCTCACGATGATCTGACCTGTTGTTAGAAAATTGGACATCTGAGCTTTAGCAACGCTAAGACAACTTTAGCCCCATTTCTGTGTTGCCACCAGGTATGCTTTAAAATAATTCTGACTTTTCTTAAAGCATCTCTCCGGGGTTACCCGTTACCCCTTTCTTCCAGCCTATATTACCCTAACACTATTTTCCATTTAATAGGGACTCAGGGGAGGAGAATTTTCCTGTCACTCTCCCGAGCTGAGCCGTGATGCGAAACAGCACAGAGAAGGGAAATGTTCACATGGGGCCCTGCAAGATGCTAGCCCAAGCTGACCTTTCCTTGGGACATCATCACACGTCTGGGAAGTGCCTTGAGAAGTTTTAAAAGGAGGACAGCGGTAGGACCGCAGCCAAAACCAGGGCAGCATAGCTACTTGGGCAGCTACCTGCCTCAGTGCTCATTTTCACCCAGAGTAGTATATGAGGGAAGCTCCACAGGGGACAACTCATGCCTCAAGCAGTAAAAGAAAATTTAAGGAAGGCAGATGCTGTTCAGAGCCCTGAAGGTCTAGCTGCAGCTAGAGTAATAACATTTAAAGGAAACTATAACCAAAAGGAAGGCATATCCAAAACTCACAAGGCTATTGTAACAGTAAAATCTTTCAAAGAAACCAGGGACTCCTCAAAGCAAGACTCAAATCACCTATCTAAACATACATGGTATAGTGATTAAGATTAGAAGGAAAATCTGTACAAAACTACCCACCCCCCCATAACATAACTAACCATTAGCACAGCAGTATGTGTTACCAACGTGAATGACTCTTCATTGAATACTTTTCTCCTCTAAAATGCACTTATTTAATGTGGTCAAAAACCAGAAAAGAATCCTGTGCTTGAAGATATCTGTCTTCAGAGAAAACAGATGCGGTAATAGGTTAATAATAGAAATCAACTATCTTATGGCAAAATTAATTATAAGGCCAGTGGTTTCATCCTGAGCTTTTTATGGTGCTCTACACCTCCTGTTCGACAGATCACAAACTGAGCTGCTATAAAGACAAACTTTAAAAACCTGGTTCTCTGGTTTTTGCCCACCTCTTGGAAGCAAGGGTAGGTGTGAGCTGGGCTAACCAGCCTGACATCGCTGCCCAGACGCGTGGCGAGCTGCACTCTCGGGTTTTGTGGGCGGACACATCCCCTCTTGGTGGGTGCAAAGTGTGGTGCCGCACTTGTTCACCTGTTTGCCGGTTGTGGCTCCTGAAAACTCTGGTTTGGGTGTTTTGGTAACATGGGAAACTGGTGACATGGCAGGAGTTCACTTTAGAGTTATTAGTGCAAACAGTTTATATTGCCCTTGTAACTGCCTAGCAACAAGGCTAACATCAGAGATCCCTTTCCTGGGGTAACATAACAATCTGTGCATGTAATAGAGCCTCTTGCTCTGAAGAATTTCCGTGAAAACAAGACAGTGGGATGAGAAAAGCAGAAAGATGAACAATTTCAGATATAAATGGGAATAGAGGCAAAGCAGCACTGCATGTCAGGACACGGTACTGACAGAGCACTGGACCAGGTCGCCCAGAGAGGTTGTGGAGCCTCCTTCTCTGGAGATCTCCAAGGCCTACCTGGATGCAACCTTGTCTAACATGCTCTAGGAGACCCTGCTGAGCAGGGCAGGGGTTGGATCTCCAGAGGTCCCTTCCAACCTCAACCCTTCTGTGATTTTGTGATTCTGAGGTACACGAAATGCCTGCCGGAGGGGCCGTGGGGCAGCTCAGCGCCCTTGTCCCCATTTGGGACTGAAAGCATAAAGAAAAGGGTATTTTCCTGGCTTTTGACCAGCTAAGTGGCACTTTTGACTCTAAGCTGTC
The DNA here is from genome assembly GCF_028389875.1 of Rhea pennata. NCBI lineage: Eukaryota > Metazoa > Chordata > Aves > Rheiformes > Rheidae > Rhea > Rhea pennata. The sequence continues at coordinate 25,155,932 of NC_084667.1, forward strand.
TCCAGCAATGCGCATTGAAATTACCCTGAGAAATTGTTGTGGCATTTCCATCTGCCAGGAACAGATTAAAAAAAAAAATTTGTGGATTCTTTATGTAAAGAACCTGAAACCTTTAACTTCCATTATTTGTACCTAAACTGAAGAGACTTGAATGACTGATGGTTGGACTCCTGTTCCAAAAACTTGCTAATAGACTGACCAAGTAAGTTCCCTAAAACCTTTACATGACACACAATGTTCAGGGATCAAGAGCAAGACTGAATTTGCAGTCTTCATCTTTTCTTGAACTCCACATAAACTCAACTCCAAAACAACAGTTCAAAATCTATTTTCTAGTGAGTCACAACTTTTCAGAATGAATACTCATTTTGCATGAAAATTACCAAGTCTGTATTAAACATTAATTTACTCATTTGCAGGGTTTGCTTTTCTGGTTCAAACATTATTCTTAAATTTTTTGGCCAATGGGCCTAGGAATAGCAAGTAGCATTTATCTATGATTACCAGAGAACTGTTTATTGCTGACTGAGGGGACTATGTCTTTAAAAGAAGCAAAAAACAGTGAGAGGATGATCTTTTAAAAAAATGTAAATTGAAACATTATTCCCATCGTACTTTCACTTGTTTGTTTTTTGTTTGGAAGGCAATGCTGCGAGTCTGTGAGGATATGTTTAGTTTCTCATACGTTTTTACTGTTTTAATATAAGCACTTTTCCATTCTTTTTCTCAATTCCTCATTTTCCACCGTGGAAAATAGAGAGGAGAGAAAAGGAGAAATAGTTCTAAATAGAAAGATCTTAATTTTTAAAATAAAAATTTCAAAATGTAATTTATCTTAAGACACTTGGGCAATTTTTATTAGACACTTTTCTTCTACTTCTAATTTGGTAAAATGATCAATTTGCAAGAAGTGGGGGATTTTGGCTTGGGAAACTGAATAAGAAATACAGATTTATTCCTCTATAAATATCCTCTCGCTTGGATATCTTTTTTCCCCAGTAGTCATCAGTAAAAAAGTAACAATTTATGCCGCAAAGGATAGACTGCAGATAAACAAATGCTGACTGTGACTGACAATTTAATATGAAATTTTGTTATCCCTTTAGCTCTCAGTGTTGGGCTTGAGTAACCAAGTTGAATGCAAAACCTGAATATGGATGGAGGAACCCAACCATCAGATTTCCAGGGTGGGAAACGTCTGCCCCAAAGAGCAGGAGCTGACCTGGTTTTGGCATCTCTGTGATCCTAGAAAACCAATGTCTTTTGAAAATCACTAACTTTCGAACTAACTGTTTGAAGATTTCTGAAGTGTTTTATAATTGGTGAATTTTTATTAAGAGCTGCTTGTTCCTAGGGATGTCCTAAACCACATCACCCAACTGCCTTGAACTGTTCCAGTTTGGGGCAGGGAGGGAAGGAAAGGCTACATCATTCTCAGGATTGGCCTGGCCTTTGATAAAAATAAGAATAATACCTGAGTGGGCCCCAATCTTTTTGAATCTCCATAGTCAGATCCTCTAACTGGTGACAGATAGCGTGATTTTTGTCAGCCTTTCTGGTAACTCTGAGTTCATTCTGCTGACTTGCTAACAAAAGCCAAAATGTCAAACAGGTTGCTGGGCAAGGTTCTTCAGATAGAGCTTGTTACACTATTAAACTTCTGCACTTCTGTACATTTGGTGAGCTTAGTACACTAGGTATTTAGTTCTAACTTCAGAAACTCCTCAGGGTTTGAAGAAGCAAGGATGTTTGTCTTCGCCTTCCAACATATGAAAAGAGTCAAACTGTGAGAGATAATACATAATAAATCTCAAATTCTGATATGTAGTCATCAGAAGCCATCAGTTAAGTTTAATAACTACAACTCATATTCCTTTATTTAAGAAATCTATCAATGTCCCTGCTTGGTAACACCATGTTTTGTTCTTATGTGTATTTAGAGTAGCTTTATTTTAGTAAAATACCATTTTGTATATTCAATTCAGTTTCAATTCTCATCTAACTGCAGCTTGATAGATCTGAGTAATGCATGAGTGATGTATATTAGGCAAGGCAAACTCCGAAACAGGTATGAAGAGACACAGGGAAACTTTCTGGTAGGCAAAAAGGAGAGACAAAGTCTGTCAGTCGCTAAAGAAACAGCCTTATTTAATGGGAAAACAATGAAGAAGAAATATCAAAGCTCACAGTTTTGTACATCAAGACATCTTGCTTGTTGATTTAAAACCCCATTAAAATCAACTATTTTAATCAGTCCTCCCCTCTCCACCCTGGTTGCACGTACTATCAATTTGGGCACCATGCCTGCTTTTGAAGGATAGTGGAGAGTATTTGTAAATGTGTTGTGTTGTTTTAGCTGTATTCTTGTTTTGACAAGATGTTTGAAGATTTCTAGTCTTTCTTTTAAATTACGAAGTGATATTTGATTACAATATCTGTTCCCACAAGTGCTTTAGTTTTATACTGGTATAAATTACAGAGTGATTTCTCTTTATACTTTCTGTAAACATCTCCTAAACTGTAACTAGAGAAAGAATGAGGAATTGATAGAGAAAGGTAAGGTCAGTGTGTTAGCTTCTTTCACATGTCAGAGTTTTCCATGCAGAATAGAAATAGCTATTATGTCTTGATTTATCTTTTATGCTGGCAGTAGCCCTGTAAGTGAGCCTTTGCACTGGGATGCCTGTGTGGAGCTCCCCTACACACCATTTGCTGCATCAAAGACCTTCTGTTTACAGCTATCTCATGGCACCTTGTGGCTACAAGGTTTGCACTTCTCACATTTGCTGAATGTCAATGAACTGTAAAATAATTAGCTAGGAATCAGGCAATTTAACCTGAATCAATTTATGACACCGTGTTGTCTCGGTGCTGGCTCCATCACCTATGTCAGTGCTACGCAGGCAGTCCCATTTGCATCACCTTAAAATGGGACTGATCATACATTAGTTAACAGTTATTCACACATTGCCCTGTGGAATAATTTCACAAAGAGCTGTATAATTGAGAAGATGAAAAGGAGTTGGATTTCACTGCTGGTTTAATAAGCGCAGCTGTTCCACCCTGACATCCCTTTGCTAAATGTTCAGGAATCTTCATGCCCTAACACATCATTAAAAAAACAAAAAAAGAATTCTTTATTCTCCTGAGCATCTCAACTCCAGATAAGCATGATAGCTTAAAACATATCATCTGCTGTAAGTCCCATATAACTACCACTGAAACAGAAAACTCGTATAAAGTGCTTCCAAAGAATATGAACTTTAAGAAAATTAAATTCAAGATTTAGTTGAGCAGTAACAACATTATTATAATGTGACGCTAGACTAACAGAGAGTTTGAATCTGAAAGCCCACCTGGCCAGCAGTACAGGTGTGCTTGCAAAGTCCATACCAGCATGACAAAGCATGAGTTTGGTATTCTCTAGATGAAGACTGAATCCTGCTCCCCCTCCACATAGCCCATTGCATACTGCAAGGGCTAGGGCCAGCACCAAGCCACTGTCCTTTGGGCTAGGAATTATAAAAGCTCTGCTTGCTTAGTGCTTGGAGATTTTGAGGAATGGAATGTATTAAAAGGGGGAAAAAAAGAAGAAAAAAAGGAAAGGAGCAGACTGAGGGAAGACAATGTGAACTTAGAAAAGCCATGTAATAAATGGACATACTTTTCTACTTGCTGATTTTAAGTAGTGTGCTAACCACATGCCTCTACAGACAGATTTTCCAAGGAGAAAGGGGACCTTGTTAGCGGAATTTCTTTGTCCAAGACTATGTAGAATATTTAGCAAACCACTTCAGAACCACAAGGGGAGATAAACAGTGCTTTATGATGGTTATAGTATTGTCAACCTGAAGTAATGTTGATGTACAAATATTAGTGAAGTTTTGTTCCCCTGCCTATTTCATCTTGTCCAGGAAATTCTTAATACTTGAAAAGACATAAGACCTCTTTCAGTCTCTGCATTAGAATTAATAGTGCTGACACTGCACTGTTAGTGGTAAAGCATTACACTCATAATCCTAAATGCATTTATCATAAACTAACATTTCTGTGTTAACTCAGAGTATAAAAATGATCTAGCAGTTTTTTTTCAGATGAAGCTTTTAACTTAACAGTGGGACAGGGGATGGAAATGCTTGGCCCATTAAGGAGCTTAATGTGTTCATCTCTGAGTTCCAAACCTGGGGCTGAAGGCCAAGCAATCCTTTATGTGCGTGGATATATATTTAAGTGGGAAGGTTGTCTCCATGCTTTAACGACAACATGCCTTGTTTGCAGCTGCATATACAATGAGCTGATGCAGCTCTTCAATCATTAATTCTGGCTAAGCCATTTTAATAAAAAGCTAAATAAAGCAGCTTAGCCATCTTTTTAGATTGGTTAGGATTCCACAGTAAGTACTAAGTTGTTTCTGATTTTCCTAAAATAAGTTATCTTATTAAGACAGGGTAGTCAACAAAATACAGCCCCCAGCAGGTCCATGCAGCTGGGGATGTGCATGAGACACAGCTATAAGGGATCTTCTTGCACTGCTCCCGGGAAACCTGCATGTGCAACTACCTCTCTAAAATGCCTGTACACCAGTGCATGCAGCATGGGGAATAAACAGGAGGAACTGCAGATCTGTGTGCGGTCGCAGGATCATGATGTCATTGCAACTACAGAGACATGGTGGGATAGCTCACATGACTGGAATGTTGTCATGGATGGCTATGTGCTTTTTAGGAGAGACAGGCCAGGAAGCAAGGTGGAGTTGCTCTTTATGTGAGAGAGCAAGAGTGACCATGAGATGGTGGAGTTCAGGATCCCGCGTGGAGGAAGCAAGCCAACAAGCAGGATCGCAACCCTGTACTTCAGGAGGGCAGACTTTGGTCTCTTCAGAGACCTAATTGGAGGAATCCCATGGGGTAAGGCCCTAGAAGGAAGCGGGGTCCAGGAGAGCTGGCTAGTATTCAACTATTACTTCCTCCTGGAGAAGCAGTTGGGCTGGAGAGCTGGGCAGAGAGGAACCTCATGAAGTTCAACAAGGGCAAGTGCAGGGTCCTGCACGCAAGGAGGAATAACCTCATGCACCAGTACAAGCTGGGGGCTGACCTGCTGGAAAGCAGCTCTGCAGAGGAGGACCTGGGAGTGCTGGTGGACAAAAAGCTGACCATGAGCCAGCAATGTGCCCTTGTGGCCGAGAAGGCCAATGGTATCCTGGGGTGCATTGGGAAGAGTATTGCCAGCAGGTCGAGGGAGGTGATCCTGCCCCTCTACTCAGCCCTGGGGGGGCCTCATCTCGAGTACTGTGTCCAGTTCTGGGCTCCTCAGTACAAGAGAAACATGGAGCTACTGCAGAGAGTCCAGCATAGGGCTAAAAAGATGATCAGAGGACTGGAGCATCTCGCCTATGAGGAACGGCTGCGAGAGCTGGGCCTCTTCAGCCTGGGGAAGAGAAGACTGAGAGGGGATCTTTTCGGTGTGTATAAGTATCTGAAGGAAGGGTGTCAAGGGGATGGGGACAAACTCTTTTCAGCTGTCCCGTGTGATAGTACTAGAGGCAATGGGCACAAACTGAACCACAGGAAGTTCCACCTGAATATGAGGAGGAATTTCTTCACTGTGAGGGTGACAGAGCACTGGAACAGGTTGCCAGAGAGGTTGTGGAGTCTCCTTCTCTGGAGATATTCAAAGTCTGCCTGGATGCAGTCCTGCTCTAGGTGGTCCTACTTGAGCAGGGGAGTTGGAGTAGATGATCTCCAGAGATCCCTTCCAGCCTCAACCATTCTGTGATTCTGTGATCTTTCTTCTATTAGCTAACTAGCATTTAGGCATTTAAGAGAATTAAAGCATGTTATAATCTACTCAAAGAGGATGTTCTGATTAAAGATGTTTGTAATAGTCATAGAATTGCCTACATGATCAAAATAGCCAAAAATTACTTGTGAGGTCTTTGTAATTAAAAAAAAAAAAAAACTCAAAATGTGAAGTCTCCATGGTCAGTGCGAGGGCTGGCTCTGGTCTTTACTGGTGTTGCTTGGTATCTCAGAGCATGGTAAACAATGGGGCTTTATTTATTTTCTTCATATTAGTAGTCAGTACTGCATAGAAATGCAGAAAAGCGTATTAGAAAGCATATGAAATTCACGTTCTACTCTCCCTTGCTTGCAAATCTCTGTTCAGCTTATGGGGCTCTAAATCCGTCATGCTCAGTGCTGTGTCTTCCAGTATCTGTTACTCAAAGTGGCAAGAAACCCTCCAGTGGCCTCTGAACTGCGCAGCTCTCATAAAGCAACAGAGCTACTTAACAATATATTACTTATGGGCGAAGATCCTACCTCCTTGCCAAACACCTCATAAGACCAGGAACTAATAGAAAAGTGCCTTTCTCATTATTCTTCCTATGCATCTATCCATCCAGTTTATGGGGTTAATAGAAGCTGTATCTGAGCCTCAAGTAAGGTGTACACTGAGAACAAATATGGAAGGCTTGGATACAATCAATCCAGAGAATCTGGTTAGTCAACACCTATATGCTTTACTAAGAACTGGTTATCAGTTCTTTTACATTCAAATTAAAATATCATCTGGAATTTTCATTCGGTGATAAATGGTTTCTCAAGTTGCTGTTGAAGAGGCAATAACTGAATGCCTCAAATTTTTAGACATCTAGTCAATCAAGATGACCTTTCAAGATAGCAGAAAGCTCCAGTCTATCTTGATTGTTTTATTATAGAATATTCACATTACTGATTCAACTTGAATTCTTCCCCTTTTCTGATTAGAAGAGGTCCTCCTCTGATGCTGCATCTTCAGTCCATCTCTAAATAGGTTCCTATTAAACATGACCCTGCTAAGAATACTTATTTCAGTACTTACCAGAAGAGTAGACAGGTTTAAGGATTTTAAAGGGCTTAAAGTAAACAAGCAATGTAACAAACTTTTCAGCATATACTGTTTTTGGTTTAAGCTCATCTGCCACTATAAAATGGTATCATGATATTTTAAATGAATCTTAGATGATTTGGATGACTCTGCTGATTAAAGATCTACTGTGGTGTTCCTTTGACACATTGAATTACTGCAGCTCCTGAACTTCCTTTCAAGCCTTACTATTGGGAAATGTAAGTGCAAGAGAAACCCAGTTAATATATATTAATACTATAGAAACCAGGCACTATCTCCTGAAAATATTTTACCACTAAAAATGGACATCATTTAGAGGCTAGAGATAAGTGAGACAGTCAAAATAGGAAAAACTGATACTCACATATATTTGATTTTAGGTATTCTGTGTGCACTTGTATATGAAAGTGTACAGCTGTGTTGCTTCACACCTGAAAATATAGCTCAGAGGTCCAGATTCTTCTTTTCTTGGAAAGCATCTGAAAGAGGAAAGAAAAAATAGTTAGAACTTTTCAGGGGGATAGATATGAACTGTAAAGTAGCATTAAAGCAACATTTAAGTCGGCCCGTTAATCAAAGAAAGCCAAGAAGTACATAGTGTTTTCTCTTATAGAATATGGAAATCAGCTGGCTTTATCTTCCTCCCAGAAATGGACCTGGATGGAGGCAGAGCCCATTCCTCATCCTGGCGTAAATCAGGAGGAATTGTGTTAAAACTGGACCAATGCAGAACACGTACAAGCAAACTTAGAATCATCACTGATTTCTCAATGCATAAAAGATTGTATGGTGAGTTACACAAAACCCTTGAGTTATATACAGCCATATGCAAGCCTTATCCTGAAAGTGCAGGCTGGCAGGTTTCTGAGATGGATCTGAAGGGTATAAGGTTATAATAGTTAACATACCCTTGAATAGCAGAGCGCCATGGGTCATTGGTAAAATGGAAGGCTTAGCAATGGATCAAATTGTATCTGCCAAGTATATTTATCTTTCTGCTTGCTAAGTGTTAAAGAGTCCTGGTGACACTGATAAGGGAACTGTTACTTATATTTGCAGAGCCTAAATACATCGGGTCATGACCCTGATTGGATAAGTGGTAGCTAAACTCTTATGGCTTTTTAACAAGAGAAAAAATTACAGCACTGGTAATTGGGCACCAGCTATGGAAGAAAATGTAAATGGCAATAAGCACAAAGGGAGAGTATGACTTTCCGACTCCTTGGCATGCTTTAGTGAGTATATGGACCATACCACTTCAGCCTGATCTTCACAAAGGGGTTGTCTTTGAACAAGCCGAGACTGACAGCTTTTTTCTGACGTTGTGTGAGGTTAAAGTCTGGGACCTGGCACTCATGTCACTGGTGCATGACAAAAAGTAGAGAAGTAACACTTTAGAAACGCAGTAGGCCTTCTGCTCCCTCCTTTGTTGCCTGGACAGTCCAGTGTTCTTTCATAGCACAAAAATACAATAAAGGTGCTAGCCATCGGTTTGGTCAAGGATGAAGCTGGCATAACAGACCTGCAATGGTGCAGAACTAATCTGCAGCCAGGCCTTTCCTGTGTGATAAGCCCACACCCAAGTAACCTAATCTGCAATGGGAAATCACACACATACAAAAACAGTGCCCAACGTTTAGTGATGGCCTGAATTTTTTCACAGTCATTTGAAGGTTTCCATTGGAGTCCTCTAGTCATTTGATGTGGCAATTAGCAAGAAGACTTTTGTACTCTACAGAGATGAAACAGCTCTCTTCAATAATTATTTTATGCCTTGAACAGAAACAAAAAAAGCCCAAAGAGCAGATAACATCATTACATCAAACAGCAAGTGGGTTGTGCTTGTAACTATTTATTATCTTTTATTAAAGCAAAGTGTTACTTTTCCCATGAGAAAATCCTCTGAAATTATAAGCCAAAATTTCCCCCACATCACCTCTAGATTCCCCACATTTTTATCTAGGTTCCTAACTGATTCTATTGTTTGCTTTGACTCTATAGTTTTCTTTTAGTTCTATTCTTAAAAAAAAAAAAAAAAAAAAAAAACTCAATATGAAATATTAGCAATCTGAGGGAGGAAAAGTGCCGACACCATCTGCAAGCCCTTGTTTTTCACCGTGAGAGCCAAGCAAGTTGACAGATAGAGTATCAAATTACTTTCTTGTACGCTCAAAAGCTCACTTACTCTCCATCAATAATTTTATGCAAGATACCTTTAAGTGGGAACTCTTGGAAAAGCTTTTCCACGCTGGAAAAGCTACATAGGAAATGCAGTAACTGGCTTCCCTCACACTAGTGGGAGAGATAACTTCTCATGATTTCTCCAAAGTAAACATATTTATTATAGCAAATTAAGTGACAATAACAGTTAGCATACATCATCTCTAAAGTGGGGTGAAGAAAGCACAAAATGGCCAACTAAGTTCCAATGTGAAATCAGCTGTATTTTATTATCAGTAAAAACTCCTGTAGCTTCCCTCAACTACAAGCAACCAGTTTGCAGTTAAACAGATGAGGAAACTGAGGTCTAGAAGTACCTAAGAATTACAGAATAAATTTATGCCAGTACCTATCAGTTCCTGACTTATTAGCTCTTTTGATTAAGGGAGGACACTCAGACTTTTAACACAGAGGGGAATTTTGGGGGGAGTGCGGGGGGGGGGGGGAAGGTCATATCCTGCTCCTCCTTGTATATGGGCAAAAACTTTGAGTAATAGGCACAAAGATTTGACAAAGGAATCTAAATCTATATTTAAGAATTTAAAGAGGTAACCCTGCATTTTATTGTTAATAGTTTATTGAGGGATCTGTAGGTGGGACTGGAGATTCCTTCACCAGCAATGCTATTTCTTTTGCGGGAAATCAGGCATAGGCTAGGGACATATTGACTTGTCTGGAATATACTTAGAGTTATCATACTTCTTTCTGGAGTTATTGATCACTCAATCACATATACTGATGAAATTACATGATGCATTTACATTGCGATGTTCCTTTGCAAACATGTATTATCTTCTGCATCTCTTCAATTAATTTGTGCTCTAAAGGGGGTGGTGAGGTAGAGTCATTCAGGCACATCTGCTTGCTAGGCATACTTAACTTTTCACCCACACTATAAAAAATCCCTAACTCATCCAGTATGCTGTTATCAGCATTGTCCTAATGAAAGAAATCATTTTTTAAAGGCAGAATGAGTGGGCCTAATTATGTTCTCACTTGTGTAAGTGTGCATTAAATCTGTGGAATTGCTCCACTATAAACTGAGTGCGAGGGAGAACAGAATCAGATTCAATATGCTTTTTTTCCACAAAGACAGCGTGAAAGCAATTTCACTGGCAGTTGCTCTTCCAGTTGCCAACTCCATTACATCAAATGAAATTAGTTGACCACTCCGAAGGAGTTACCTAAACATACGTGCTAGAGATTAAGTTTCATAGCTCCACTCCTTTGACTGAGTCATAAAAATGTTTTATTAGTGGTGAGCTTTTCTACTAATCTTTTAAAAAGTACAAAATATACTCCACTCAAAAAAAGAGTCATGGGTTGTGCTAGTTGGAGCTGGGTAAATAATTTGCACATCATTATTTTTTCAGCAAGTGCTGTCTTGCTCTGGGGTTCATCAGTTTTGTTGCCTGTATGGTTTGATAAATAACCAGTAAATTGTTCATGAACTATATATCACTAATAATCAAGAGCCACAATTCCAGCTGAATTGCTTGAACCTTCCTATATCCCAGTTAGATGACGATAAGACTTAGAAGCATCTTTTTGGTACAAAACCTCACATTTATAAATTCAAATACCATAGCCTGCAGCTATTTTCAGAGTTTGCTTAAAGTTCACATATTTCTGCCAACGAACACCTGGAGAAGTCACAAGGAGCTGGAACACAGCTGATTCAGATTTGTATCAACATTCAAGTAAATATTTGCAGCAGCATGCTGTATGACATGCTCAGGTCTCACAAGTGTTGTGGCCAGGCAGGTGGTGTGTACCAGGGAGACCCTGCTTAGAAGTGGTCCAATCAATGTGAACCTGAGCATGGCAAACAGCAACATACCCAGCAAGACATATGCACACCAGCCAGTGGCTAAATAGAGAGGTACAGGTAGTTCTTTTCTTACAAGACTGGCAGACAAAAAAGCAGCAGAAAGAACAGATTTAAGAATAACAGAACATAAAACCAGTGGAACATGTCCTTAGACTTGAAAGGAAAGCTTGGATAAAGGGGATGAGAGTTTGGAAATAGTTGGTAAATAACCAACAGAGCATAGGAAGAAACTACACTACTCAAAAATGCCTCTCTGCACCCCCTCCTCCCCGCTGCACCCGTCATCTCCTACTGGCACCCCCACCCTGTGCTGGCTTGCGTCTCATCATGGCAGACAACCTGTGACAGCAGGAGCTAGCAGGGCATATCTTGCTTGCTGGCCTTGCTTCTTTTATTTCTGCCCCCTGAAGTAACTGTTTGTGCAATGACAGAGCCACAGTTTGCACAACTGCCCAAGAGGCTGACCACTGCTGAAGGGTGGGCAGATCTCTGCAGGCCCCACCAGCAAATCCTTCCTGCCCGAGGAATAGCTACTACACAAACCAGGAGCTGGTTATCTAGATGTGGTTTGGCAGCATCCTTACATTAGATCTTTCCATACACTTGAACATAAACTGACTTAGCAGTTAGGCAGTGCAATCTGCCAGGATTTGCCTGTGTCAGAGGGATGAACACCCAATTAGTGAGGAAACGTTTCTCCCCTTCATGCAGCAGCCTTACTCCTCAAGTCAGTGCCACGAGCATCAGGTGTGAAAACAAACTCATCTGCATTTTGACAATTGCTGATCATATCTGGCAATACACTTCTAGTGACCTAGCTGCTCACTAATAGTAGTGGGGAGGAAAAACAAGTTACTTTGATCTTCACAGATCTTTTGTCTCAGTATCACCAAGTCATAACTACAACATGTTTGTATGAAAGAAGTACCATCTTTAAAGCGTACATCGCCTCTTGCTACTTTGGACACAGATGATACTGAGTTTCTGAGAAAAGGGGGTGTAACATGCCAAAATCCACCATCAGCTCGTTATGGGGGTGCTGAGCCCCTCTCATGCAGCACAGGCATTTCCAGCCACCCTGCAACAGCTGACCTGCCATCGTGGAGAGAGGTGCAAACCCCAAATGGAACTGCTGAAAGCAGCTGGGTACTGCACTTGAAACAAGTGCAATTCATACCAGCAAGGGGCAGAATATGGATATAGCGTGAGCATGGCAAGGAAGGTGGGAGAGCAGGTATCCCCCAACTGAGCTTTGAAGGCAGACAGGGGAGTGAAGACCATGAGAAAAATGGTGCTGAGCTATGCAATGGTGCATGCTCCTTCTGAGTTGAGGACTCACAGAGATGGGAAGAACGTATAAATAACATAGCAGAACACAACTTCTTCAGGGCACAGGTCAGTTTGGAGAAGCCAAATGCATTAGTGTTAGCTGGGCCCATTACAAAAAGCAGCACCATCTACCTGCAGAAAAGTTAGCTCACACAGGGATAGCAGGGAACTCAGGACATCATCTGAATATTTACCCAGGCACCTGGGCAGTTTTGTGGTCTGCCCTGAGCCCTGCACTCCAGAAAGCTGCTGCTACACTGGTAGCAATGACTCATACTAGTTAACATAAAAGTGGCTAGAATTAGTTGCCATCTGTTAACACAGAAATAGTAAAAATATTGATGTGCTGTGCTCCTCAGGCTTCTTCCACTGAAACAGAGGTTTGCTCCTGAGAGCAGAGTTGCCCCCAGTTCAGAAACATGCTTCAGTGTGCAACTAGCTGGCAGAACCTTCTCTTTCACCAACTTCAATAGGGTTCAGGCTCCAGCTTAATCACTTACAAAGATATTTATCTTTAAAATCACCCCCACATTAAGGCCTTACTTTTATAGTAAAGCTGCACTGGTTTGACCTAGGATATAAATTTAATTGATTTAGGTAAATTAGTGCAAACTCTTCTGGGAATATATTATTTTTAGCCTAAAAAGAGCAGCTATTAATTGTCTTAAATTAGCTTAGGTTTAAATTAAATTAAGTAGAGTAGTTTAATACCACTTCTAATTATTTAGCCAAGCTTCAATAATATTGATTTAAAAAAATGACTGAAGTTAAACCAATGCATTTTTCCTGTAAATACAAGACTTCTGACCCTGTTGTTTGAATTATGCAGTCTTCACTCTTGATTAAAATGATTCTGTCATCATCCCACGGAAAGCGGGCGTGGAGAGAAACCGACAGCACTGTACGTGCTCCCTTGAGTCCCTTTGCAATAAAAAACAGATTCTTTTGGTTTGACCTATAAAATAGATGTCTTCTTGTGTACTTCTAAAAACATGTTTGCAGTCAGCTCCACGGATGTACATGTACAGATGCTCTTTTAACTGCCAGACATGCCGTAAAAAAAAAACATCAGAGTTTAGGAAGTAACAGAGCAAGTGGGTGGCAAGACAGGATCACATAAGCCTGCAGAAGAGCCTTCTGAGCAGGGACTAATTTCAGGATGCAAATAGCAGCTGTGGGTATTCACTGCTTATAGTGCATCAGAATTCTTACAAATCTTCAGACTGGGACAACATGACGGAGAATTTGGACAGGCTTTAACACAGGCTGAGAATAGTAGCCTCCTTAATGCCTCCTTACCCACCTCCTCCCCACTCCAGCCTTGAAGGAAAGGAAAGGCTAAAGCCATTTTGACCTCACACTTTGCCTAATTGCCCAGTACAGCACAGTTTTTGTAATGATAAAACCAGCTTGTCTCCTTGGAGCAGGCTACATGCATGGCTTAAGGACACTGGAAGGTGACTGGCTCATATGCCAAACCAAAAGGATCTAGATTTTATTGCTAAGGGACCCAGCCTTTGCCCAGGCACTGACACTCATCAGTGCAGAAGCCAGAGCACATATTGTATTCGCCTTTAGCTGAGGAAAGGCCCAACACTCAACTGCAACATTTGCAAAAACAAGGAGAAACACGGTCAGTTCTCCGCAGTCTGCACATTTCATCCACCCCAAGCTAGCCACATGCAGGTAGTGAGACACAAGGCCAACCAGTACAGCTAGGGATGGCAGTAACCTCCATGGGTTTCTGCATCTGTGACAGGGCAGAAGCCCTAAATCCCCTGAAAGGCCTGTTTCAGCTGTGCTTACCGCAGCAGATGTCCAGGACTGCTGGTAAATAAATGGAGGACTACTCTGCTTGCCAAGGTACATGTCCCTGACACTCCTGTAATGCTTATTCAGGCTCTGATGGTCCCTTGCTTTCAAAGGTTACTGCTGGCACCTCCTCTGGGCTCCCTCATTGCTCATTTCTTAAATCTCCAGATAAGCAGCTAAAGGAATACAAACCAAGTCCCAAACACAATGGAAATTCAAACAAAAAAAAAGTCCAATTAAGAGGCAATTGGATTTGCTTTGGTTCAAGTCTCTAACACCAATTGTATTAACTGGGAGATTAAGATTCAAGATGCTAAATAATGATACGACTCAATTACACAGGGTATAATAAGAAGTCGTTCAGTGTGCGTGCTGCACTGGTCCCTCGCCATGGGGTTGTCTTTTCTGTTTAGGTCATAAATTCCCTGGGGACCTGAGCTCCCTGCTGCTCTCCAGAGGGTCTAGCACAACAGTGGTCCTTTCACAACCAGCAATCCAGCAAGACTGCACTCACTCTTACTACTGTTCAGTGGCAGTTTTTCCATTAACTTTAAATGGCATTAGATAGGACTCAAACCCTTTGAAATATATTACTAAATGCCAAAGAAGAGCCATGCTTCAGTACATTGTCCCATGAACTGCCAAAGATCAAACAGGAGCAAGCTCATAGACAGAAACACCACACTAGACGCTTCAACAATTTAAGTTTTGACATTCTCTGAGGCAGTCTCTTGGACTGTTTTCCTGGGTTTTCACAACCATCTTCTGACAGAAGATGCATGTGAAATTAAGCTGATGCCTGATTATGTTTTGGGCAAAGTGTGCCAGTGAGCTGGCGTAAGTGATATACAGAGAACATCTGTGGGGCTTGGATCTTCTTTGCATTTGTGCTATTTTTGTTTGCAATTATGTTTATTATTGTTGCAATAATGTGTTCTGCACATGTTTAATTTGATATGACCAAAGCTGAACATAAAACCAAGTATGTGTCAGTAGCTTTGAGTGCCTGTGTATTCTTAAAGCTATCACAAGCATGCACAGTATGCAACTGCATGTGTAAAATTTATGTGCATTTTTATGCATGTAATTGCAATGTAAAGGTGTACCAGATAATAACATTTAATTACCATCTGCACTTCAGCTTGTCCAGCATGCACATACAATCATATAGACCAGCAAGACTGTCTCCAGTGCAACTGATCCAACACATAAGCCCAAATGAGTATTTATATAGTGTTATTCCAATTATTATTCTGCATTGCTAATTTCAAGACTAGAAACAGTTGTAGGCACTATATAAACCAAAACCTAATTGAAAGGTTTACAAAAAGATAAGTTATTAAAAATGGCCTTTTCTCAACACAAAACCTTTTTGTGAAATATTATTGCATAGGCATTCTTTTATGTACCAGCTTTTCTGTGAAGTTTTTTATCCAGCTATTTTTCAAGACCAATTTGAACAGATTTAATAAAAAAATATAATGTGAACAAAGTTGGCAATGTTAAAGAATATTCAAATGATTTCAGAAGCAGTCTGGATACATTTTTCATGTAAATATTGGGGGAAATCTCGAAATTGAGCTTACATTTGAGCCCAGAGCAGTCAAAGCAGCAAGTATAAAACTTTCACTATTACATTTTTTTTGCAGTATTACTTGCCCAAGTACTGCAGAAGAGAGCTCTTCCCAAACTGTTTACATGCTGATGAAAATGGGAGAAAAGTAGTAATACCCTTATTGCTTGAAAATTGGGAAACTGAGGCACATTGAAATCCAGGCCTGGTAGAAAGCTTAACTCTCACAAACTCTTGAATACATAACCCAGAGGGGTGGCATTTTACCACTGCATGATCTCTAGCTGCAGAAACATGCTGGTAATTCACATGCTAAGAGACTCAAAACAGAGGGCAAAAGGAGCATCTCATCTTGAAGAGTCACTGTGCCGATCAGCTCTTGCAATTAGCAGCAAGTTACTCCATAAACTGAACTACTGGCGTCAGTGAGACGACAGCGTAAGATGCTATTCAACACGAGAAAACACTTGGAATATAAACTAAATAAGCCAACTCTGAATTATCATTAATGAGTCGCAATGATTCTTGGGCATTAAGTATTTCCAGGCATTTTGCTTGCTTTTAATTTGTAAAGTTTTCTTTTGCTGTTCTTTAGGAGATGAAAGACTAAGATGATATTAGAATAAGACTTCTTAGTATATCTAAAGGTGAAAGAAAACTCCCAAGGAGTGTTCACCAAATAGGTGCTCACCATGAGCTAGGAAATTGGTGGTTCAGATGTCACGGGGAAATAGCATGTCAGTGCAAATTCTTTAGTGATCAATAAAGTATTCTGCATTCATGCCTCACAAAAAGGTTTCTGAGAACCTCCTCAGACTCCCCCAGGGACAACCCTTTGACATATTCATTGACACCTACTGAGGTAGTTGTCTTTCTAGTTTTGCTGTAAGACAGCAATTTGCCACCTCATTATCAGTGTGATTGATGAGAACACCATCTGAAAATGTCTGTCACACGAGGATTGTTAGTGTGACTCCTTCTCGAGATTGATCTCCTTAAAGAGATACACTCATGTGCATGACAAAATGTTTTCGGGGCAAGGGGTGGGGGGAAGACATCAGTGACGGGTTTTTTGAAAGAAACTGCAGTTTCTGCAAAAGCAATTGACTCTTCCCTCCCTCCTCCCCATCCTTCCAACTCTTCCCCCCCCCCCCCTTGCTTTGATATTTTTGCTTAAGAAGTAGAACATTAGACACATTTGCTTTTAATGGCATTCCAGAGCTGGCCGGCTCCAGGGGCAAACACAGCAACATCGGCAACAAGGTGTGCGAGGCACTCAGACCTCTAAATCAAAAAAAAAAAAAAACTTTGTAAATCAGATGCAATCACTGCACAAATACTAACCCTTACTAGGAGCCCACTAAACACCATATGGCTGCAGTACTTCCAAAACTTTGCCGAGCTTCTCCCTCTCCAGGTACTTGTTGCACTTCCTTACTTTGTCATGTTTTTTTTTTTTTTTTTTTCCACAGCTCCTGTTGCTCAAGTAACCACACAGACACATATTCGAGCACTCCTTTTATCCTTCTCATAGTGAAATCTTGTCACCCCCATTCTGCAAGCAGCCTGCAGCAGCTCACGCCCAGTCAGCTTCAGGCTCACCACTGCAGCAAGCTGCCTGCCATCCCAACTAGACCAGTTTATGGGGTCACAGCATATGGGATCTGGGCTCCTGGCTAGACTCGAGTGCATTCCTCCACACTTGCATAAGCCCCACAATCAACCTGATACAAGATTGGGCTGAAACTCCAGGCACAGCAAGTAATAATCCAACCCAAGTAATAATCTAAGAAAAAGGTGTTGGCCTAATCCAGATTTGCAAACATTTTTAATGGAGTTGGTGTCTACACTGTTAACAAAACTTCAAGAACAATACTTCACTTTCCACATTTTTCCTACATTTTTGCTTCCTGGCAAGGAAACAATTTCACTTCTCTCCCTCCATCTATCGCTAAGTTTCCCCCTTTCTCTTTTCTTCTCTCCCATTCTGCTACAGCCTTCCCAACAGAGAATATCACTGTGTCGTTCATTGACAACACTGCCAATGCTGGCAGCTGGCAACATCAACAGAGATTGAATACAGAAGTTAGACTCAAAACTACAGTAACTCCTAACACCCACATCACCTTAAAAATGCAGAATCTGGTGCATTTGTTTCTGCCTAAATTCTGCAAAATAGCCCATAAAACTGAAATGTTTATATAAACAAAATAAAACTGCACCTGCTTTCGACATGGCCTGCCTACAAGCACAGCCAGTATACATTTTTTTATAGAGTCAGGTCGGGGGGGGGGGGGAAATCTCAGTCTGTACAATATTCAGGGTCCTAATTTCTAAGAAGACAGCACAGGGATTCTGCTCCACTCTCCTAAAATGATTATTACAAACATATGCAATTCTTTATACAGAGGTTTTTAGGTAAAGCTCTTTAAAAACACATTTGTACTTAACCATTATACATAAACAGTCTTTTCAAAAATAAGAGAAAACATTTCTAAGAGCTTTCCCCTTCAGTATAATTAAAACATTAACAAATATGCTATTCAGTGTTTAACTGGAGGAAAAGAAATCCCTAGTTCTCATACCTTTGGCCTCTATGCATCAGAAATATTAAAAGAGAGGATAAAGGCTGCACAAGACCCACCACGTGCACTCAGATGTGAGCTGCTCTCAAGGGGAGGGGAGCAGCTCCACACAACATGTCCCAGCAGCAGCACAGGGCTAGGAGAGGGGACTGCCTTCCCCAAGCACCATTGTAGCAGGAAGGGAGTCCAACTGACAGCTGGAGCTTTAAAGCCAACATCATAGCTGCTGAAAATAAGGAAGGACCCCGGGAAAGACCCTCAGCTGGTGCACGTTGTGGTAGCCACACTGATTTCCATGCTTGGCCCAAGCTAACGATGTGGCTCCGTGTTACCGTGTGCCACCCACATGGGGATTTTTGCTGGAGGCCAAGGAGCCCCATCCTCATCCCCCTTGGGCGCCAGGTGCTGCAAGAGGGACGCGGGGTGTCAGGGACGGGGGTCCTACGGCGGCACGGCACGGCTTCGGCCGATCAGAAGGAAAGCGAGCGAAACGAGGAAAGCCGGGTGCTAGAGCTTGCTTTTTCTCCCCCCTTCATCGCTGCCAGTAGCCCGTGAAAACGGGAAGGCACGTGAGGAACCGCCCGTGCCGTGCTGCAGCTCCCGGTCGCGCTTTAGCCGCGCCGGAGCCGCGCAGCCTGGGCGGAGCGGGGCGCCTCGCTCGGCGCGCGGAGGGAAGCGGCCCCGGCGCCCCGCCGGCCTCCGCGGAGCGCCGTCGTCGCTCTCTCTGATCCGCGGGGGAATAAGCAGCCTTTCTGCAATCGCTCTGTTTGCAGCAAGCGGGGGTCAGCGGTCGCCGATCGATGCTGTGCGGCAGTAGAAAGCACTGGCAGTTGCGTGACTTTTGCTGTTTTCTTTGAGTCTCGTAAAAACCTGCTCTGCTGCTTTCTTTCGTTATCCGACAAAATCTTCTCCCCGTTGAAGCTGGTGGCAAAATCCTGCTGAATATGAATTACTCCAAATACAGCCTACACTGCTTAACTGAGCCTTGCAAATGAGATGAGCGTCGGCAGTACCTATCCACCAAAAATCCTGGTTCCTGCCAGGCTGGAGAAGAAAACGAGAGCCCCCACCGCGCCGGCCTCGGACCTGCCCTTGGCGGCGCAGCCCGTTGCAATATTTTAATAGTAAGAATAAATACGAACCATTGCTGACTTCAAAAATTACTTCAGTAAGAGTGGGATGTGTCCGAATAAGCACTCCCATCTCGAGAACTTGAATTCTGCACTCAAGCCCTGGAGTGGTGAAAATGTTCTAGAACCTTACTAAACACCTTTGAATCCTAAGAAGAGTTCATAATTAACACAGAGCCAGGTCTTGTTACAGGTTTTGACTATTTCTTCTAATTCCACCATTTTGCTTATTCCTGTAGTTAATATCTCCAGAAAACCAGGCTGACTGAAGTACAAACTACAAGCACATAAATAGTGTGCCTAAAATTACACTGTCTGAAATTGAAAGCATGATGGCCACAATTATTTTTTCCCAATTTATTCTAGAAATACAACATAAAATAAATATTTGAGAAAAATGTTGACTGCTTTGTCTGTAGAAACCTTGGTCTGAAAATAGCAAACATTTATTAAGTTTTTTGTTATTTTCCTCCTCCCTGAGATTTTTTAGAATTCTCACTTCCACTAAAATTTTCTAACTAGTTGTAATAAATTAATGCCAGCTCACTCGTTCATGCTCTGTATATCTACAAATATACATATGTAATTCCTTTTCACATTTTTTTTGTGATTCTCTTGAAACAGAAACATATTTTCTATCTGTAAGTATGACTAGGATGCACATATTCCGTATTCCAGGGGATCTCTTAGTCGTTATATGAATCCTTTCATATATGTTCTCATGCAGTTTGGTGTAAGGATATAGGGCTTCTTGAACAGGTCCATGATTTAATGATCAGCAGCTGCAGCGGAAAGGATTTCTGGCCTAGTTTTGGTGGCATGCATTCAGGGAGACAGTCCAAAGTTGTTTTATATCACATTACATAGCAACAAAATACAAAAAAGCCAAGCACTTCTCTTTCTGAACTTGGACAGTTGAGAGGCAATAAGAATTAGAATTAATAACAAGGAAATAACAACTAACAAGGAATGACAACGCTGCATGCAGTGATGATGCCCTTAAATCATGCAGCAAATATGATTCGAGGCACATAAATGATTTATCTTGTTAATGTAATTGAGCACAGACTTTCCACTTCTCCGGTTCCTTTTAGCAAAAGGCTGCTTGCTCGGAGAGCGCTGCTCCGTCTCATTTGTCCCTGCTTGCAGACCAGGAAATTCACAACTGGAGCTGTTACTTCAAATAGCAACGCTTCCGACAGCCTTAGCCCTCAGCAGCCCAGCGCCAAATTCCCTTCAGCTGACTTTGGTGCAAGGCTGAGATGCTCCATTTGTGCCAGGAGAAGTATTGATTATGCTGATACATTAGAAAGGGTCATTTAAAGCTGGGAGATTGATCTGCTTTTGAAAGAGCGTAAAGAAGGGCTTGTCTGGATGGAGACGCTGGTGCCCTATGAACAACAGTACGGGTTACGGCACACTGCTTAGCCATAAGAAGTAGCTGTCTTCACTGTAACATGTAACATCAGGTGACAAGTCTACATAAAGCACTGGAGTGTGTTACCTACCTCACTCTGCACTACGTGTATCGTGGAGGTAACCTATGACCAAAGGCAGAAACGGGTCAGTTAACATGGTTTGGGGGAAAACATTTTGTTTACTTATGGATCTTAAGTTGATAAGTTAGTTCTTCACTTACCAGTCTTCTAAACATGTGATCATACAGGGATATCATTTTCTTTGCTAACAACGCTTTCCTGATCTAGCATCAGTGTAAAATCCAGTCTGCATGTTACATGGGATATCAGGTTCCTGCACTCCTGGAGTGTGCCATGTTAATTGGTAGACCTAGAAATGTCACCATGATGGCTTGGAGTTGTCCAACACATCTACTTAGCAGCTGGATCTGTTCTTGGGAAGTTCTCCTTATTTAAAATCCTTGTTGTTTCCTTACTTTACATTACAAAGTAAAGTAAATAAATAAATAGACACATATCAGTGAATACTATCCAGCTCACTATTCACGTAAATGTGTATCAATGACAAAAAGAGGCCTGATGAACTTGAATTAGTTACTTATGCATCTCATATAACTTGCATATCCAGACAACATAATTAGGCAGTAAAAATGCTGGAAGGGAAATAAAGAAGAAGAAGAAAATAGAAGTGTTAAAAGGAGAATGACTGAGAATAGAGAAAGATTAAAAGGGCTAATGTAAACAGCAATGCCAGTGTTAGTTCTTGTAATTATCATTTGTTTTTACTGTGGGCTGTACCATGGCAGCAGGCTTAGTAGAGAGCCATTTTTTTATATTTGGGATAGGAACTTCTTGAAACTATTTCTTATGGAATTGAGGTGCTCTTTGAAAAAAACAATTTTTGTTCTGTGAACTGCATGAATATGTATTTGCTGCTTATCTGTTTGTCTTCAACATGAAATGATGCAAAAACCTCATTGTTTGTAACCGCTTGCCTAGAAAATGTTTGGTCATCTGAAGCACAGTTACATTTCTGTGTGTTTCACATATCTCTGCATGTTAGTCACCTGTTGATATTGTCCTCACTTCTTCACAGCGTGGCACAGACTTCTTCAGAGCTCCTTTCCCTTGCAAAGCTGCCAGGCTTTAGGTTTATTTTATTGCAGAGATGAAACCTGGATGTTTCTGCTAGCTTCAAGCTAAGCAGTAAACTGCATCGCACACCAAACTCCAGAGGACGCAGGGAGGGGTTCTCTAATGTTTCCTAGAATTTAGAAGTAGCAGTTTCTAAAATCTAAGCCCACAGGCAATACCCATACATCGACGTACCAATCTGCAGGATCTGCGATCTAATTTCAGAACCAGCTCCTTCAGCTTCACAGAAAATGTGTTTATCACTGGTGTCTTCACCAGCACTTCCAAAGGCTTATGGAGAAGAAGACATCATGTTTTTTCCCATGCTTCACAGCTATGTGAGGCGAAAGGGCTCTGTCTTTTTATTCATCTTCTTATAAATCAGCAGCACAGAATCACAACATAATTTGGGTCAAAAGCACCCTCCAGAGGCCATCCAGTCCAACTTGTGCTTGAAGCAGGTCTAATTAAAGTAGGTTGCTCAGGTATTTGTCCAGGAAAGTTTTGAATAGCTTCAAGGACAAGCTTCAAGGACGGAGATTCCACAACCTCTTTGGGCTATCCTATCCAATATTTGACAATCCTTATAGAAAAAAAAAAAAATCTTTGTAAAGACAGGAGACTGGATTAAATGATCTTATGGTCTGAGATGCTAAATATGAGTTCTACAAGAAAATATCCAAAATCATCTATCGTAGAATGGAAAACTGAAAAGATTTTCAAATTCATTAAGCTGCCATTTATTACAATGCCAAGGAAAATGCAAATAGCAACACTATCTAGTATGACCAGCATTTGTGCTAATTAAGAAAGACGAGTTGTGTTTTCTCTTTCTTATTTTTCTTTTCTTTTCTCTTTCACTCTTCTTCACTTTTCTTCATCTCTTACCTGCTCTTTTCTTCTCTGACAGTAAACAGATATCACAGTGGCTTTAGGTCTAGATTTTCACACTCATATTTGTGTTTGCAACTTGGCCTCACTTTTCTCTGTGTATGAATAAAGAGATAAGAGCAGAACACAAGTAAAGGCAAAGGAAGTGTATGTCCTGACAGGGAAGATCATTACAAAACGTGGGGAGAGGAGGATGAGAGTCCCTTGTCTTTCGTCCTACAGCTAAGAAAAATGTTGTGATCTTGGATTTAGATGAATGAATAGAGTCATTATACCAAATGATGACACTGGGCACGGGCCCAGCAGACTCTTGAGATTCTTTCTGACATTCTAAAAATAGACTTTGCCTAATTATAATGTTGGTTATGTCCACTTTTAGTGTCAAACATTTGTGGAATGTCACTGATTCTGCAACAAAACCCTAAGCACTTAAATCGTAGTTTTAAGCCATTATTTTAAAATCAGGAACAAATGCAAATGTCAGGTGATTACCAAGAGGCTCTTTGGCATATCACATTGTGTGAGCTGGTGGCAATAGCAGTGCATCAGCAAGTTTCTGTTTTCAGCAGATACTCAGTTTCAGTTTTCAGTGTGCCTAAGGATGTGAGTGTACAAGATGCTGGACGCCCTGTTCCTGCTGCCCTTTTCAAACCTGCGTACACTGCGAGCAAAGAAATGGCCTGCAACCACCAGCGTCATGCCTGAGCCGTGCCCATCTCGGATGCGGGCTAATAAAAGCAGAGATGACTTGGCAGAGCGCGCTTGCCGTGTGAATATATACACTTTATCTTTTCACAGTGACCATTCACCATGGCAGTGCTGATATGACTCAAACAAATACAGCCTGCAGGGTATCAGAAATTTGACAACTTCCGATTCGGGCGAGTACATCTGGTTCCACACATTAAAATGTGCCTGCGTGCCATATGTCATGTGGATTGGATTTGCTTTTTGCAGAGCTCAGTATCAAATTAATCTGAAATGTGTCAGTTCACAGAGTGTAAATGGCTGTACGAGTCACCCTGAAATACTGAAAGAAGACCTCCAGAAATGGTCCAGCTGAGCGTTAGGGGAGTACATGCACGTGCTATGCACACACACGTACATATTTATACAAATAGCTATTTTTACATGTATCTATGCGTATTTGTATAAAAAATGAATCTCCCAGGATCCCACATTTCTGAAAGCTGAATGCTTCAAATGTGCGAAGATTCAGACCTGCAGGAAGCAGGCCTATATAACAGATATGGGACTGACTATGTAAGAGATGGTTTGCTTCTCAAGCATGCACCAAGTCTTCCTCCCCTGGGCATATGAATTCATTTAAATGAAGATACCTTCTGTGTTTTTTCCCTGCTGAATCTCTAATGTACTGAGGAGCAGTGGTGAATGGCTGCTCCTCCAGCAGCAAGCATCAAAGTATGAATTATACATTGCCATTCTCTGGGTGAGATTAGTTTTTCAAAGGTTTTCAGAAGCTGTTGTAAATAAAAGACAAACCCACATCAAAGTCATGTCTAAGTTACTTTCTTAAAGGCAATTTACAAAACAAGAAAAGATTATGGAGCATTTGAGGATTAGGGGTTATCAAGTCCACCTTAAAGTGTCAGGTTAAAAAAATTGTTTTTGCTGTTAAAAACTATTGTGGATGTCTGATTTGATAAGCATGTTCAAAAGAACACTTATCTGATAAGATATAGCAAATTATTGATGAAAAATTAAAAAAAATGCCTTCAATTTCAAATTGATGCCAGTAAAATTACAGAATGTGTTAACTAAAAAAAGAGACCTTGGCATTTGTAAAGGTTTACACCTGTATCTCTGGAAATAAACCTAGCAGGTGCAGACCTCTGTTCACAGCAACCAGGCATTTAAATGGTATCTTTTAAAAGTTAGATCTGAGATGCTCGGATCTGGATTACCAAATCCTCACATCTGTGTTCAGTGGGATTATACAGATTGAATCTCAGTGTGGTTTTGAGACGAGTTCCCAGGGTTAAGTAACTGAATACAAAAAGCAATGCATATCAGAAATCTCACACATCCATGACAAAATTTGCGAGTCTGAGTGTATCAAAGGAAAAAGGAGATTTGCTAAGATTTTTCTAAAATATGTAATTGTAAGGACGTACATTTCTACTATTTTACCAGAACATATTCAAGGTGGAAATACATTCATTCTGTGTTTGATGTGCTCTTAAAAAGCCTGTAATTCACATTTGTACCTCATAATTCATGCAAGATTTCTATGTCTATACATTTAGGCAAATCTATTTTGAGTCTTGGGAACTACATGTATTACACTGCAGATACTAGATATTATACTGCAGTCTTGGGTTGGACTTCTGGATTTCATGTCCTGAGTCCATCAGACTAGTGTTGGATACTGGACAGAAAATTCAGATTGGAAGAACCTGAGGATAAATTTAAAGAAAAGTTAATTGGGGGGTAAAAATATAGAATTGAGTTTGGGTTGACGTGTTAAACGACAAGGCCTGTCACCTTCAGCACATATTCTAGAGTTTTTTTTCTGTCCAGTTAACAAGTTGCTTAGTTGTACTTTGAGACTTACAGAGGCTGTCTACACTTCCTTTTTCCGTATTTGCTTCTTTAATGTTATTAGACCAATAGTCATGCATACGGAAAAAAGCAAATATTAAAGTTCGATCAGAGACATCAAGGACTAGCATTCTTCCCTTTCTTTGGCTCCAGGAAAAATATGTTTTGTCCATTTACTCCTAATGTTGCCTTCCTTTCTGATAACCCCAGAGGAACATTGTTTCTGCTTCCCTCTTCTTCTGATGGAAGCAGCCTTGCCTATCTGCACTGTTCTTTTGCAGATTGGTAGCAAAGAAATGGGTAAGAATCATTTTTGAGTTCTAAATACTGCTGAGTTAGGAAAGCTCACACCTAGACTGTATGATTCAAAATACCTTTTTTCTGTTCAGCCTTTTGTTTAGCCTCTTTGATTTTGTTAACAGAGGCTTCTTTTTGATCTGGTTGTACCTTGTCAGTCCTTCATGTCCCACCCTTGGACTTCTGATTTCTTTTTCATCTAGCAATACTGGCAAAGAACTCTTAAAAAAAAAGACAGAGGGAGGGATTTGGGATTGTCATATAAAACCTGTGTTATTCAGTTTTCAATATCTCATTGAACTTCTCACAGCTTTGATATTTTAAGTAGGTATCACAACAAAGGGAAAAGAAGTGACTGGAAAGGTAATGCAGCATATTAGACCTGTTAATGGCCCTGAAAGTCCCAAGCAAACTTGCTGAAAGAAGGATCCTTTCCCATGAGTACTATTTAATTTCTCTGTGAGGGTTTTCCTGATGAATTAAACTCTAAAGAGCACATTTAAGGAATGCAACTGCTATCTTAGCCTACGCTATGTGCACAATGACATTCACTTCTCTTTTAAAAACCCTCTTCTTAACAAATCTGTAATAGAGACATTTCTGGAAATTTTCTGCTGCTAATATACTTAGGAAACACA
This sequence comes from Rhea pennata, assembly GCF_028389875.1. Taxonomy (NCBI): domain Eukaryota; kingdom Metazoa; phylum Chordata; class Aves; order Rheiformes; family Rheidae; genus Rhea; species Rhea pennata. The sequence continues at coordinate 25,182,240 of NC_084667.1, forward strand.
CAAAACCGGAACACAAGCTCAAGTTTTGCCACTATGGCAGAGCAAAATGAAATGAGCAACGAGAATGTTTTATTAAATAACGCCTCTCAACAGCAGTAAATAATGACCCTACTCCAATGCTCCAAATAATTAAATGTGACAGTGTGAAGCAGATTAAACAACTATTTTGAAGAATTATTGTAACAATGCAACATATGGGAGTCTAATGAGAAGAAAGAGTGATCAAGCTTTCAGATAGTCAACTGGGGTCGTGGGAGACTCCGAATCTGAGCTGTCTTCTGCCATATGTTTATTTGTATGATAATATAGACAAGTCAATTAGCATCTTAGTTTCCCCATCCATAACCCAGCTGATATGCTTCTGGTTTCCCTTGAAAGCAGCCAGGAGGTCCTAAGCACTGCAGATGCAAAAAGCCTTCTGCTGCCACTCTTGTACTAGTGACATGGTTGGAAAGAGCCCTGCCAGACAGCCCTGCACCCCTCCCCAGGCTGCCCTGGGAGTCCTGTCTCACAGAGTGACCAAGAGGAGACACCTGTCCTTCACAGCCGAGCAGCTCCAGCCTCTCCAGATGGGGGATCCTGTGAAGAGGCTTGTGTCTCTGCCAGCTCTTAGTCGCTCTTTCCCCCGAGGGCGATGAAGCTCACCCTTCCCCACTAGCAAGCTGAGTAAGCACTGCTGTTATTTGCATAGTGGATTTGTCTTCTGTTATCCAAGGCAGGAAAGTTACTACTACCCTAGTGGGTGTTTCCATCTTTGCTCTTAATGCAAGCACTACTGTAATTTAACCTTTAATCACAAGCTTTAATCTAACCTTATCCACTCTAGTTGCCCTGTCAGTCTGCGTGGTTTATGATCACCGTTAGTTACTCATAGTCCTTTTGCAGCAGTTGGGGAAAACGGGACTTCTTCTGGCTCGGTGAGGAGTTCAGGACTGCCTTGTGGTCTGGCTTGCTGTGGGGACACGCCAGCGTAGAGGAAAGGAGTGGGTACCCTGCCGGTCCCCGCAGGGCTGGGGAGTCCAGTCCCTCCCGCAGAGCGGCGCGGCAGCGCGGGCCGTGGGTCCCGCTGCCCGGCTCCGTGCAACGCGGCGGCAGGCGCAGGGGTCTCCCGGCAGAGCTCTCCGGAGAGGGAGACGGTCGCTCGGCAAATGCCAGAGCACTGCAGGGAGCCTGGTCACAGCCATCGCGGGGAAGGTGTCACCAGCTGGCTTTTGATTTATGCTGTGGAAACATGCAGTCAGTTTTAACACAACTTTTTTTGGTGCAGCAAATTTCACTTGCGCCCCAATATACTTTGTGTCTGTGGCACGTAGCCAACCAAACTGGTTACAGAGGCACCCTTAAAAACTAACGCCTTTGCTATCAGAGAAAAAGATGAACTGTTGTAATACCAGGGCACAGATGCAAAGCATCGGGCTTCATGCACATGATCTTCATATCACACCCACCAAGCACCAAAGCAAGCCACGGATAGGAAAACATCTCAAAATATGTCGAGGAGCATAAGCTGTCAATTTATTCCTCTGGTAAGTGGCTTCCTATGGCCATTGCACACAAATTTCTTGAATAGAGCAAGAAAAAAATTCCTGAAACTCCTCTAGGACTTTGCTAACCACTCTGCATGCCAGATACAGAGTCAAAGCATTTTTCCCAATGAGCCTTTTGAAAACAGCATCTGATTTTTCAAAAAAAAACACTCCAAAGCTTATAATGTTCATTCAAAACTTTCCGAGTCAGTATGGTCAGATTCCACAAATACAGTTGTTGGATTTGGTTTTTTTTTCTGATAGACTAATGATTTAAAAGACTATCTATGTTATTTTATTGTGTGTACATCTCTTTCATTTTCCCCAACAGCTCAGAAATGTCATAGTTTGGTCTGCCTTCTTTGAGCTGCGGCATTTTCCACTTACTTCTCCCCAAACCCAGTCTGAGGCAATTCCCCCACAACGTATAAACAAACCAGTGTTGCCCGAATTGCCACAATTCACCTCCTAATGTCCCATCGCAGTTTACCTCAATCTCACCTCTGTGAACAGCGGCCCTCCCTCAGGCATGAAGGTAAAATTATCACAGTGTTTGGAGGACAACAAGGTTCTTGCTCCTTGTTAATAGTTTTATTAGTTAGTATGGGAAACAATAAATTGTCTGCCCGACTCAGGCAGAAGCACAGTAAGCAAGTCGTCATTGGTCTGGAGCATTTTTCTTCCCCTATCACTGTCAAAAAAAAAAAAAAAAAAAGCAAGTGCAAATGACTACGCATCCCTTCGAGACCCTAACTTTCTCCCCCAAGTCATGGTATGGATTAGTGCCTGCAAGCATCTTCAGAAAAGTATCTTGCTTCCAGATCTCTCTGTTTGCTTTTAAAGTGGGCAGTTCAGTTAAAAAATGTCTTACCGATCTCCGTGCGCACGTGGACTGTACCTAGCCATGATACAACCAGTCAGCCGCTGGGGTAGTTTAAAGGCCAGGTCTGCCCAGATGGACACTTCGATGGTTTTCATCACTATTAAACCTGGGGGCTTATAGTGCACAGGCTGCTCCTGCCTTTCCTATGACAAGGGGATGACGCTAGCCAGGGCCAAAAGTCAGGAATGGTTGAGTAGTTCTTAAGTTACGTGTAAGAAAAGGAATTAGCACTACCAGCATGCAACAACCACTAAAATGTCAGATCAAGAGTATTGCTGGAAACAGTACTTACTTGCTAGCATACGTATATTGTGTACAGCATAAAAAGCGAATTTGTGGCACGGAGTTCAGTAAATAAGCTTCTGCTGTTCAAATCCATATTATTAGTAGACTCCATGGTAGAACTAACAAGATTTTTACAATATGCATTCCAGTATTGCTGGATAGAGTTATTCCTGGACTAATTTTGCTGACATACAGAAATCAGAGTTTGAGTCTTTAGTGGAAAAAAATGAAACTATTTTGGCATTTCAATTTTTAAAGAATTCAAAAATTTCAAAAATTCAAAATGTTTGAAGGGAAGCATTAAGCCTTTGTGAAATCAGAAACATTTTGTCTTCTTGGTAATTTTCTTTTTAAAAACAGAAATTCTTTCTTCTACTGGATGACAAAGATTTTTGCCATTTTTTACAGCAAAGTCACAGTCCCACTTTCATTTTTGCTCATTTGGTGACCATAGATGTTTTGTATCATGAACTGCTTGTTTTCCTGAAAGGAAAATTTCATGTGCACAGTATGGCAGGCTTAGGATTAAAGTCCAGGTCAGAGCTTTTTCTTTCTCTTGGAATTTCTGTTGACTTCCTGTTGTAAACCCTCACTCTCACATTACTTTAGTGAGTAAATATAAAAAAAGATAAGCAAATAAATCGTTATGAAGTAGTACTTTTACAAATGGAAGCAAATAAATCATTATGAAGTAGTACTTTTACAAATGGCTCTCCTATTCCAGTTCGCAATTTTCTAAGGAAATCCCTTTTGTTGTACATATTCGTTGTTCTCATTTTTTCATGAAAACTGCATCTAATAATGCAGTTATAAAACATCCATAAAGAACATTCAGTGTTTGTAATTACACCATTAAAATTTGAATATATGTCACGTGATGTGTTTTCACCTCCTTATTCAGATTTCTTTTCTTATAGCTTTTATACCTGCAAAATATTTATGACTGCCAATTTGAAACTCAAAGTTTCTGCAATATTTACTTACAACTTGCTGCCCTATTAAACTCTCTTGTTATGCTTAAATGCAGTTGTGGTTAGTAAACACTAACTCCATCAAATTAAACACACTATGAAATAATTCTTACGGATTTTTAATGTGACTTGAATTTAAGGAATACTTCCAAAGTGTGTGTGCAATAGCTAGCTAGGATGCTTTTTTTAATGCCTAGTCTCCTAAATACCATTGGCAGAATAATGTTGCCAAATCAAGACAAACAGGGCTACATTAAACGCTGAATTTAACTGAGAGGTGCACTTGCCTATAGAGGCAAGAGTCCTGTGGCTGTCTTAACCTGGGAATAAAGGAAGGCAGCGATTGTGCACGGTTTAACCAGCCCTTGAGGACCTCTCTCTGGTTACAGGTTGCAACAGAAGAGTTATTTTGCTGCCCCTGTTGGAGAGTTGATCTAGTCTGCCTTACACAATTGTTTATTCCTAAATAAGATATTTCAACCCTGCGGTCTTCAGAGTGCCCATTGAAAGCGCTAATTAGTGATCGCTTAAAGTACTTAGGTAATGTTAACTCCAGCACACAAGGGATGCTCTTGAGTCTGACCCCTGCTCATTCCATTTCTTTTTGGAGCTTTGAAGACAATTGATTTTCGAAGACTGCAGCCTTCCCTTAAAATCAGGGACTAAAAGAGTGGGGACTTAATCTCGATTCAACCATTCATGCCATCTTTAAAGACATGTTTACTTTTTTCCCTCTGGATGTCAATTAATAGATTTTAAAGTCAGTGAATTAACCCAATGTGAAAGAGTTTAAAGCACAATTACATGGAGGCAGAAAATGCTAATTATAAATAATCAGACTCAAAGAAAAAGAAAAGTGAGTGCACCCTGAATAGCTGATGGGAACAGGTGAAAAAAAAGAACGTTTCTTTAAATTAGCTGAAAGGTATTGTATGGAGTTACATGGAGAAGGGCGCCAGTCAAAGCAATAGATATGCAAAGGTAACTTGGTGCTGACTTTTGCTTTTTCAGATACAAGTTATAGCTTTCCCTACAGAGTAAGATCACCCTCAGACAGGCTCTAATGTATACTGGCTACAGAAAAAATCCCAGGTGGTCGTACACACCCCTGGAAACCAGCATGTAAGGGAACTTCTCATTGCTTCTCTTCTGGCAGCTTCTCATTGCAGCAGGGCAGTTGTATTCATACTTGCTGTGTTCATGTCCCCACAGGGTTTTATTTATAAACTCCCCTAATTGTACCAGCACCAGAGGAGCTGCATTTGGGTTAGCAGCCGTGGAAAAATCACATATACCATCAGCAGCATTTTAATTATGTCTGTTTTATACCAGAGCTATCTGAGATGATCTGGTCTATCTGTGCATCAGCACAAGCAACCCCATGAAGTTCCCCTAAAGATGACCCTGCTCCAACATTATTGATGTTTATTATAGACACTTGCCTGTTAAAAACCTAGGCAACTCAGAATTAATTTCTGGACGACTTTTGGAACAAAGTTACACTTTATGCAAAAAAAGGAGAAAGGAGCCTGGAAGGTTCCTGTGATCTTTTTGAAGGCCAGGTTAGGAGGTCCTGAGCATCTCTCTGAAATCTCCTTGAAGTAGAAAACTTGCAGGTAAGAGGTTGAGGTGGGCATTTGTCTAGCCCTTACTTCTTGATAGCAGCTTTTAGTGCAGCAGCCAGTGCCGGTGGCTGGCAGCTTTTCACCTCCTCCCGGAGATCTCGGTGTCAGAAAGTGCGAAAGCTGTTTGGAATTTGAAGTTTAGAGACAGGTGAAGGCACAAAAAGCCTGTCCAGTTCCCTGTCAAAGAAGCCACCTTTCCATGCAGCATCATGAGAGGTGGCTGCCCGGCGCCTCTGCCGTGCCCAGGCCACTGCTGCAGGGGCTCTAGAAAGTGCCTATTGCTCGCACCGAGCTGAAGGAAATACTGGCAGGAGCAGACTATAGGTGTTAGACGTGGAAAACAGCTAAAGAAACACAGACCAACAAATTCTTACAACCCAGTAACACTACCCGATAGTGAGTTTCTATTCTCCTGCTTTGGGGCACTGGGATTTCTAAATATGAGGTTGTGTTTATCTCAGTTTTTAAAAGATATCTCATGCTTCGTTGTCAAGAAGTAAAAGAATTTGTTAATATTCTTTTAAACTCAGTTGTTAGTACATTTGAATATTATTAGTACATTGGCACAGTGAACCAAAGGTGAGATTCATACTAGTTTGCAAGTGCATTCTTTCTTTTAACATTTATAATAATCTATTAAACATTAGCTTCTTTCATTTTATTTTCAGAGAATAAAATGCTGTTCAAATAAAGGACTCTTTCCTTGTGAGGGAATCAGTGGAGTATCACTTGAAAGAAAAACATATAGAGTCAAGATCAAATAAATATGCAGCAATATCTTAAGATTAAAAACAAAACAATTATTATTACTTAAATTGGGCAAGTGTAGCAGGCTTACTTATAAAATGTAATTTAAATATTTCTTCTGTGCAGTATGCCACCGTTCTATTAATATATATATTTGAGAACAGATTTGCAAGCACTTCCTTTTTTTTCATCATCAGTGTGGCTTCATTTTCTCAAAAGTCATACGTATTCATTCTTCCAGTCATTTAGAAATGAAACAGAGGGGTATGTCGGATTTCCTTTCTCTGAGTATTAAATGTTTTGCCAGTGCTAAGTGAATCAGTATGAATGCGTTGCTGTTCACGGGATGATATATTTAATTTAACATTTTAGTAAGGAAGAGGTTGATTTTTGTACTCGGATTTGTGAAAACAGCTCACCCTATGCAGCTTAGTGTAAAGCTCTTGGAAGCCAGTGGTTCAGTCTTCTGGTTTACCCCAGTGAGCTTTGGATCTGGCCATCAGTGGTTTAACCTTGTTATGGATCATGATAGCAAAAGAAAATTTGAGGGAGAAACATCGGGGGTCAATGCTTGGAGTTTCTGTATTTCAACTAGGTCATATATAAAAACTACAAAACTGGCTTAAAGATTAAAAACTGTAATTGTTCATAAATCCGCGCGTCAGTATGAATAGACCCTCTTCCACCCGGCCCGACCGTCCTCCGAAAGAGCCGGCACAGCTTCCGCCGCAGAAGGGTTCGCCAACACCTGGGGCACCCTGGGCAAACAAAAAGCTGTAAAGAAACCTTGGCCCACCCAAGGCAGCGGGAAATTTTTTACCCTCTGCTTCGGCAGGATCAACATTTCACGCCTTGTGGACTGAAAAAAAGGTGCTGAGGCCTTTTGGTACAAGACGGGCTGCCGGGCAGGCAAGGCCGGGGCAAGAGGGCGGGAGGCTGGCACGTGGTAGCAGCTGGGAGCGGATAAATGGCACGCAGCTGAAACGCACCTATATTCATGCTAATCTTAGTTCACTGAAGACTGTCGTCTTTTTTGCCTTGAAATAAAAGGCAGAGCGTGACCCTCTGGAAGCAGGCCCAGCTGGGCAGCTGCACGGTAGCTGATCTAGCAAAGGCCTGGGTGCCTGCAATATCACAAAATGAAATGCACAGATCTTGGTAAATCATTGCCAAGCATGAAACCTCTTTAAAATTGATGCATAATACCTTTTCTAAACTTCATGTGATGATCTGGTGAGGAACTGTGACTTTTTTTCTTTTTTAAAAAAAAATGATTACAGAGATTAACCTGGGGAAGAAGCACACTTATGGCTGAGTTTGTATATTGGAATGGATTCAGATAGCCCATTAAATACTACAATGGTTATTTACACTAGGATTAATTTCATTCATATTGGAGAATACCTATAATGTTTCTCCAATTTATGCTTAAGCAGCTGTCCAATTAAAAGGAATCGATCTTCTACAGAACTAGTATCCAAGCATTGCACTGCCCACTGTGCAATAAATCCTTTGTATTTGAAAGGTAATATACCATGCAATTATGATCCACAGAAGGGTTTTTTTGCTCTTTTTTGTTTCATTTTACCCTCCAATTCCTAAGGAAATTATCTTATCACTCCACCAGAATCGAGCATTCCTTCTGGGCTGTATGGGTCAACGAAAGGGTTAAAAATTCTCTATCTCTATCTTGATCTTTGTTGAAATGGTGTATGGGAATGAAATGGTTGCCAATTTGTTTGCAAGGCATTCTGACTGTACGGGAGTTCTTTTTTTCCTGACAGGCAGGTGAGATCAAAGTGGTGCAGGACAAAAGGGGCTCAGCAGTGATTTGTCAGGGGACGAAAGGCAGTCCTGTCTGGGAAAGTGGCTGTAGCCCAGAACGAGCCTTCAGATCACTAACACACTAAAGAAATCATGGCATGAGAAAAAGTACAGCAGAAAAGGTTCAAAGGTCAGTTTTATTTGGTTTGGATTATTGGTGCCTCCTTTTAAACCAAAGAGCAAGAGGAGGAAAAAAAGAACAGGCTAATAACCTTTGTTATTGTCCAGGAAAAAAAAACTCTTTTGTACACATTGCTTGGGGTTTGTCTGTAATTAAAATGCTGTTGTTGGATCCAGGACCTGATCCTGCAAATTTTTACTCATGTGAGTAATTCTCCATTGCATGAATAGTCCTATGGATCGCTCCCGCGGATAAAGACTGCTTTCATGACAAAGAGTTTGCAAGTTCAGGCATTACGTTTGGTTAGGGCATGCGGGTTGTGTGTGTATGTGCGTCTGTTCAGAGGTGGGCATTATTCTTTTTCATATGCTAAAAAAAGTTTTAATGAGCGACCTGAAAAAAAAAAGTTTTATTTGAAAACTCTAGACAGAAGCAGATAAACAAATCACTATAACTATTTGCATTCTGTTTCCAGAAAACTCAAGTGATCATGAAACCTGCCATTCTTTCTTAGTCTGGATGGTTGGCTGGCTGTAATTTCATTGATTTATTTCAGGGGAGCTCTGCAAATCTGCATCAGCTGTAGATCACTCCCAGCAAATATAAACTTCCAAATGTTATTGAGCCAAGACTGTCTCACTTTAAGTTACAAATGGACTGTCTTATTCCTTAACTGGCCAAGGGCATTTGTGGCTTAGGCTTCATTTAGCTCCTTTGGGAAAAGGCAATCAAGGAGGGCCAGTGAGGAGGCCTTGGCATGGCCTCTTGGAGGGGAGCACCTGCCTCTGCAAACAGTCAGGGGAGACGTTAGAGGGGAAGGGAAGCAAGTCTGTAAAATGTTGCAGGTGAACCTGACCTCCGGCTTCTCAGAACAGCCAAATGATTGAGGCTCAGGTGGTTACACAGAATGAGAGCAGGTCCTGCCTTGATGGGCTTCCTCCTCCTAGGTGGAGGAAGGTAGTAGAGGATGGAGTGGGACATGAGACCAGAGCAGGTTTGTGTGTTCCCCCCATTTTTCTCTTGCCTAAGAATGAATATATTTTGGATATTTAATAGTTTAAGTGAATTGGGTTGGATAACAGACTGAAAATGATACGCATATTTTTACTTCCTTGAGGGGAAAAAATACAATTGGTGAATAAGTATTTAAACTTCTCCTATTCCTTGTGGAGATTACTTCCACTTTAGAGTGTGGGAAGAACAAAATAGAGCCAAGAAGAGGAATTTTTGTGAGCGAGTGTAAGATTTTGCAAAGCAGAGGGTGGGATTTGCTATGCAGGGATCAGCCATGCACGAAAACTATGGCTGGGAACCAGAAGGGGAACCATGCTTCTCTTAGCATTGCCCAAATTATCTGAGGAAGTGGCTTTGAAAAGTCTTCAAAGATTTCCCTACTGAAATTCAATACAGAGGTTAAATTTAGAGAACACTGTTGCATTCTGATGTAGCTGAACCGCCAGGTAACATCCTTCCGTGTCCTAACAAAAGAGACACTTCTGGGACAAACAGATAACCAGTGCCCTGGACTTCACTTAAGAAATCTGAGTTTCCCATACTGGAATGCACTGTGGTTTGTAATAATGAAGTATCAGGCTGGGACAGGAGGTAGAAATGATCCTGGGAAATAGTCTGTACAAGTGGTCAAAGGGTCTGAGCCTGCTTGACATAGAGACTAGAGGATTGCAACTATCTGGTTTACCAGACTCTTTGGGGGCCCATTCCTCACTACATATGTCTGACTTTCTTTGGACTCTTTCAGCTCTGGGAACAGAAGAAAATCTGCCGAAAATCAGCTAGCTTCAGTCTAGGAAAAATATGTCTTCTAAAGACCTGATTACGGGAAAAGGATGTCTTGTGAATGGCTTTACCCTCCATGGCAAACATCCATTTGTAGAGCAATTCAACAAAAGCTGTTGTCTTCTTTGGTGGATACTGTATTTCCAGATATTTCACTAAGATTCTCTGCTTTCGTGGAAATGGAAATCCATGGTCTTACACAAGGATTAATAGCAATAAAAATTTATCACCTCTGTTGCAGAAACTCCTGATGTGTTTTGACTTTCTGTGGTTAAGCGTCCATTGATACCAGAGAACAAGTGTATTTGCAAGAAGATAAGCAAGGTACATCTGACAGCTCCCAAAGGCCCTTTTTGGTGCAGGTAGTTTTGTTTAGATTGACCCATAGTTTTAGATTATTAAATGATCCTAGTTAGACCTTCATTTTAATTCTAAAGCATCAGCAGCCACCGAGAAAGAAATGGACTGAAACAGGTGCATTTGCAAACATAAACTACTTTTCTTCACTATTGTAGATGACTGCATTCAGATAAGTCTGAATTGCTGAGTATATGCTGCATCCAAGCATTGCTACTGTGTTATTACACGAAACATGGCATGTGTACAAAAGCCCAAGAGGCCCCTGAGTCAAAGTCAAAATTGAAAGTAGCTGAAAGACCTGACGGGGACTCAAAAGTTTTTCTGTGCTTGGTTTGTGAGAGATGATATGGGGACATCTCTGGATATATATATATATATATATATATATATATATATATATATTTGAAATAGATTAAGACCAATAGCTGTACTACCTAGAAGAGATTCACAAGAGCAAAGGGTACTGAAAACAGTTTCTTCCAAGTCGTCATGATGTACTTATCCAGCCTCCTTTAACTGATCACCATTCACTAAGAGAGTGGTTCTGAGTATACAGCAACACATTTAAAATGAGCCTAAGGAAAAATTATGGTCCTTACATATCTGCCTGAAAGAAGGCCCCAGTGAGGACATCTAAGATGTCTATGTCTATGGGATACAACTCCCCTATGCTGGGAATATTGAAAAGCAATAAAAAAAAAGAAATACTTGTCCTTAATAGTCAGACATCTCATCTAGAGGAGAGAGAATGTCATGTATCATGTTCTTATGAGGAAAAAAAATGTGAAAGAAAACAGTAAAGTGGAGTGGGCAGTTATGGCTAGAGATGGACAAAATAACAGTAGTTGTCAGTCCCTAGCTTCCCTGTTCTGAGGTTACGCTGCTTTATGTTCTGCAAAAAGCGAGGCAGCTGCCAAAAGAGTATCCAGAGATAAGAGAAGGGTGTCCGTTGCAAATTCACTTATGGCTTCCAGCACACAAAGAACTTGGCTGTGGATGCTGGTGATATCAACATTTGCCATTTCTGAGGCTTACACAACCACTTCTGTGCAAACCCTTGGCTCAAACATCACCTGAAACCAGTGATGCTTGTATCTAAAACCAAGTTGCAACATTCAGAGATGCTGCAATGCTGCAGTGTAAAGACTAGGAAATAAAATGGTCCTGAAAACTTTCAGTCATGTTGGTATACCCCTATGCCACCAAAAACCATTCTTCTATGGGAAAACAGTCTGTTGAGGCTAGCAGTCACTAAGGTAAGCCAGATGCTGCAAGTAGCAAGGAGAGGTGTGCAAGTCCACAGCAGCTTTGAAACACCACCTGTGTCATGGGCAGTCCATTTCTGTGTTGCCGTTGGTCACAAATTATGTCTATATCTTTTTAAAACTCTTCAGGAATGTCTTTCATTTCCTCTGGATACCATCTTGTTAATTTGGGTCCTGATGTCTATGACGTATTTTCTGAGGGGAAAAAAAAAGGTAGAAGTTCGCCTCAAATTAGAATGTGTACTAAGGTAACGCACCATTAAGTTATTAAACTTCCTTCCTTCTTTACATTACTGATGAAGAATAAACATTCAGATTTAGCGGCTCTGACAGCCTTACCCACTTCTCAAAGTGAGTTGAACTGGTGGAGCCAGATTGCCTTGACCTACATAATACTTTCTTAGATGCACTGCCTTAAATATAAGGTGTCTAGAACATGTTATTAATCACTTGGTTAATAACCTAACTAGTTGAGAAGGACAAAATTACTACTTTTCCCATAGATGATTTAATTCCCCTTTATTGTTCCCATAAAAATTAATTTTACTCAAGACATACCATATGGACCTTAAACAAGGAATTCAGGAGAAGTTTTTCTACTTAAAACTATGGAAAAGTATTTGACAAAGTCTTCAGAAAATAAGAGGGACAGAGGAGCTGAAGTGACATTGGCTATCGGGGGCACCACAGTACAGGGCAGTGGGATGCTGGAGAAGGTGGCAAGGGCTGCCAGGTTGGAGGAGTAGCAATGGTGTGAGACCTGCCACACACAGCAGGGAGGGGTGCTGAGACATGAAGCAAAAAGGATCTTGTGGTGCGGTGGCATCTCAAATGAAAACTGCACTACTAAGTCTTAGTGACAGAAGAATTACTCCAAGCTCTGTCTTAAAATATCAGTGTTAAAATGATCAGCTGAAAAGTATGAACTTTTCTGAAGGAAAACTGGGAGGTGCAGCAGTGAGGAGAAATGAAGTCTTCCTTGTATGCAGCACTGGTCAGAAGGACTGATGAAGTAAGACTTCTGCTTCCACACCATAGCGCAAACGATAAAGAAAGATCATATGGGTTGTTCTGAACAGATAATTTCCTTTAGAAAGCTCCAGACAAAGCACGAGATGCACACATTCACGCCCTGCACAGGGTGTCTGCAGGACAGGCATGGATAGCACAGCACTAGATGGTGCCAATGTTGTGACAGTGCAGGTAGGGTGCCACAGCCTGGCCCCCTCCCTGTCCGCATCCCCCTCCACTGGGAGCTTCCTGGGTGGCTGCAGCACAGTCTCAGAGGGAGTAAAATAATCCTCATTTCAGCCCAAGCTGGTCAAGATGACTCAGGATCACTTTAGCCAGCTCCTGGTGTCCTGAGCGCCTCTACTCCTGTCCAAACTTATCAGGGTGGAGATGGCACAGCCAAGACCTGAAACTCCGTGGTCAGAGAGGCTGTCATGATGCTGGATCTGGAGATCAAATCATGTGCCTGTAACTACATCTTGAACGCTTGGGGGTTACTTAGTGCTCCATTATGTTTTTCATCCAGGCTCTGAAAGGCAGGTGTGGGGAATATCATGAGAAAATACCCTTTTCGTTCTTTCTTTCCTCCCACTGTATGTTTTTTCTCTCATCCTTCCTGTACGGCATGTCAGGGTGTATACATGCATGTGTGTGTGTGTGTATACGTGCATGAGGAATATGATGGGGTCACTTTAATGCACTGGTGACAAATGCCAGGTTCTTTACTCTCTTCCTCTAAGGTGAAAGAAGGTAGAATGAATTTCAATTCCATTGAAATTCATCTAATGTACTTATTTCATTTGTGTTTCTATTTGTCTCCTACCTTATCTTTTTAAGAGTGAAACTTGCATAACCATTCCTTGCCCTTACTTCTCCTTCCTATTTGTCCCTCTGTCCTACCCTTGATCTAAATGAAACTTCCTTAAGATACTTCCCTTCACAGATACCTTAGTTTAACCTAAAACCGTGAATGGAATTTCCTGGGAAAACCCCAGCCACATGATGCAAAACTTGATCTGAAGTAATCTTTCCTTAAAAAAATAAAAAATAAAAACCAAATTCAACATTTATCAAGCTTCAGTTTAGAGTGGTTTATACGTAGCAGCAGGTTCTTTCATCCAGGGACATACGTTCCTGCATATGACATTTCCCTAAAGCAACTACATTCAGTTTTTATTCCTGGTCTTTGGGCAGCCGCATGCACAGACCTGGGCCTGACCCCTGAGCCTGTCATCTGATTTTGCAAAGTGTTGATCCAACCACAGCTCGGAGAAAGAGCCATCTTTTATCTCCAAGTAACCCAATTCCCAGAGATTTGCAGGGCTGAGTGAGATCATAACAAGCTTCAGATTGTGAGAATAGCAGGGGGAGAAATTCTAATAGTACTAAGAGATTTACCTGAACAGTGGGTCCTTCCTGCACAAACATGTTGGGGGTGTGGGCCAGGCACCTCTCTCAGTTGCACCACACTTTTCTGTGAATCTAGAAAAATACCCTGGAGCTGAGTTTAAAAACACTGAGTTACCAAGGAAGGAGCAGAGTTTTTCCAAGAGCTCAGCAGGAAGCAGGTGTGCAAATCTGCCCCAGAAGTCATTAATGAATTACGTTTCTATGTTTTTACGCTCCCTCCTTCCACTTTCATACATCTCCGTTATCCCTTTTATTTAGTTATTTTCATGGCTACAGTTTACAGTTCTGTACTGGTCTGAATATCCCTATTGTAGCACTGTTTGTGTCAGCCAGAAACCTTTACAAGCCGCACAACAGTCACCTAAACTGTACTGTAGCACATATTTCGTTACGTTTCTGTCTTCTGTTCCCTTTCTTTCTTGCAGAGAAAAGGAATAAGGAAGAAAGAGCTATTTAAAATTTTTGTTTAATGTTGCTGCATTCGTTGTTTTGAATATTTTCATTCAATCAATCAGTAAGAGATTATCTGAAAAAAAAAAGGAATATAATTTTTCTAGGAATAAGATTGGGCCTGATCCAAATGCTCTGTGGTGCTAAAGGAAAGGCTATTATCAAATTCCATGGACTTTGAATCAAGGATTAATCCCTCAGTCCTCTGCCAAGCAAGTGCTTGCTGACTTTAATAGAAATTTGCTAGAGTAAGGAGCTTAGGCATTGGCATCTTTGTAATCAATAGAACTGTAAATAATAATAATTTGAAATGCATATGTATATAAACAGATATTTTCACAGATCTCAGTGATGTCAGTAAACCACACATGATTTTAACCTAAATATAGGGATTCTAGAAGTTCTAAATTAATTTTTTGTCTGAAGTGTAATATAACAATAGCCAACATATCAGATGTAGAATGAACTGTATCATCCGAAATCTGAAGGCCATTATTTGTCCATAAAACATGAAAAGCAATTGTAAAAATGAAAACCATTTCAGGTGTTGGAGAACTTGTGGTATGTCTGTTACATACTTAGTGTTTTCTTTAGAGAATTCTTTGTGCCTACTTTTGCTTGATACACACTGGAGGAAATTATTTTCTCCACCTGAGATAGCTGGAAAGCTGCTGCCTCCTTCACTTTCCCCACACTGCATCCTGCTTTTCAGAAGCTGAGAGTATACAATACAATAAATAATATTGCTGTCACGTATGGAGCAGGGTAATGTGATGCTGTGTGGTCTGGAAAGTCATTTAAACAAGATTATATTGTTCGCAGGGTGCAGGAGAGCCCCACAGGGCAACCACAAAGAAAACAAAATATAGCTAATAAAATCAATTGAATTTTATAACCTCTGCCCGGTATCAGCAGCAGCAGGTGTGGATCAAACCGCATCGAGCAGGCAAGTTGTGTTGAGAAGGAGATTACATTAACACAGCGGCAAACGAAACACCTAACACCCCCCGAGGCTGTGTTTTCCTTGAGACCTTCCCACGGTCCACGCTGGAGCTCGGATGGGTTTTTAATTGGTGAAGGAAGGGTGTTTTTTCTCTGCTGGGGGCTCCACCCACCGCCTTGGCGTTTCCTGCTCTCCGGACGGTGACCTGCTCCCCCCGGATAACGCGGCCGCGGTAAAGCTGCGTCCCTGCCAAGTTTGTCACCGGCCAACGTTAGCTAGCGTTTTTAAGGGAGGGGATCGGCTTTCGGGTTTGTACGCTTCTCCCCCCCCCCCCCAGTATTTATGCACCTACAATATTGTCATAAAAAAAATACATAGGCGTACATAACTGAATATATCGTCTCTCTCCCAGAGCCATCAGCTAAGAATACAAGGTTTTGTGAGCTTTGGAATAGGAGCACTGTAAGAATAAAAACATCTGTCTCGGAGAGTCACTTTTAGCCAGAGACTTGCTAGGGGAAGCGCTGTCTTTATTGCTTAACCGTAAGAAGGCTTGGAGTATTCCGTTAGCAAGATCAAGCACAAAGAATAATAGGTACCTAACATGTTCTATCTAAAACTACACATTGCAAGTGAATTAATAGATCATTATGGGCTGTAATTCTAATTTGATTACATACGGTCGAGAGCCCATTCTCCCCTCCACATTAAGTAACAGACTCAAACCGCTCTCTGGTTATTACTTTGGGGCTACAAGGAGCTTTGGGGCATAATTAAAAATATTTCCAGAAAGAATCGGTAGACCACATCTGACGTCCCACCCTTTGTTAGAATTAGACCACATCAAAGGGACCCTTTTTTGTTTTCAAAAATGGTCACCAGACAACTTAAAATATACAAGAGTAGGCTTACGTTTTATTGTATAGATGTCTGACTAGGGCAAAACGACTTACGGTTGCCTGCTATTCAGCGTTGTCCCAAGTGAGACAAGGTAGCTGCAGCCCTTTGATATTTCAGGGGAGGTCATATTCATTTCATCTGAAAGGGGCTCATTAATGATAGACCTATAAGTGTTCCCCTCCCTAATAAGTAGAATACACATCGCCTGGGAAGCCTGTCTGTGTTAGATGCCCAGGGCGGAAAGATTTGTAGATGATGGTGCTAATTATGAAAATGTGATCAAGATGGAAGCAATTTGAGCAAAAGTCATTAACGTGTTACTCTTCCACCCACTAGTCTTTTTGGTTTATTATTATGGTGGGGGCGGGAGGAGGATCTTGTGGGATTTTTTTTTTTTTTTTTTTTTGAGCTCTGATGAAAAACACTCTGCAAACACAAAATTGTAAAATAGTATTTGCGCATCTACGCGGAGAGACACCAGCCTCGGGACGAGCCGAGATTAACTCGGAAGCGGTCGTTACAGTTATTGAGCGTAAATACGCGGTATCTCGCTTTTGCACGCTGTGAGTATATCTTTGAGGAGATTCGTGGCATGTCCACAGACTTTTTTTCTCCGCTCGCAGTTCTGTCTTGTACTTCGGGAGAGGTTAGGAGTACATAGGACACGATTTACCGTGCGTCCCCGGAGGAAACGTTTCCAGAGGGGCTGTTGTTTTGGGGAGAACCGAAAGGTCTGGCCCGTAAGCAACCACCTTTCCCCCGCCCCCCCGCGCACGTCCTGCATGTTCATGTTTTCATATTTTTTAATGGACGCTGTGCTTTCATTATTTCAAATTTTGATCGTTTACTTTTACTAAACTGCTTTGCTGCCTGCAAGTGGCATTGCAGGAAAACAACAATAAAGAATTAATTGTACAAACATTTATCACCCCCAGATCAAACTCTCCTTGTGAGGTTAGGGCTTAATTTGCGGAGAAGAAAAGCGGGAGGAGGGAGGGAGAAGGGGTGGTAATGGCAGAGAGGGGTGCTTGTGGGTTTTTTATGTGCTTCCTTTTATTCCAGAGAACTATATAATGAAAAGCCTTTTAGCTTTGGAGAACTACTAAATATTAAACCCAGCTTAAAATAGCTGTCTCTCTAGTAGCTTTCTAGATTGTTTTGCCCTTCTGCCATTCCTTTTAGGTAAAGGTCGTATGCCTTTCCTTATCTTCCTTTTTTAAGACTGCTTTAACATGTAAGAAAACCCTCTTGCTCTACGTAAGAATGTCCTTTAAAAATACTTTATAGACCTCTTCTTGCTCACCGATACTGAAACAAATTTATATTGATCAAGGTCAAACGCTTGAATTTTGACATGACTCACTTCAAAGGTGTATTTGTGTGCCCTTCAAGCACATTAATACTAATTATCGCTCACACACTTCCCCAAAACTCCCACTGCCTGTTTCAGATGCAAATCTAATTAACGAGCTGCCTTTGAGTAACGCATGGGGACAGCGTAATTCACTGAGTTGTTGAACCTTTCGCCTTCTTTTATATTTATGTATAGGTAACTCCATATTTTGAAAGCGTAGACAGCTGTGTGAAGCTATATGGTAGCGAGAGCAGATGTGCTACAGCTAATGAGACTCACCGGGCACCAGAGTTAAGAGAAAGGATTAGCTCCAGCTTCTTGCGCCTTCATTCAAGGACGCATGTAACAAGATTTGCTGTGCGGCTGGGCCCTAGTCTGCCTACGCTGATGTGGAAATGGCTAAATCTCGGAAGATCTATTTAAATAACGCATCTTATTTATACCCGTGCGCTGATTGATTTAGTAATAGCAGTTTTCTTTCAACACCCGGGACAAAGCGGGGAAAGAAACCGGAAAATCAGTAATGCCTGGGCGAAAGGCGCTGAAGCGCGCTGCTCCCCTGGAGCCCCCGGGGACAGCGGGACCCGAGCCGCCCTTCCCTGCTCCTGCTCCTCGCACGCGCGCTTTCCAAGCTCCCTCCCCGGGATGCTCGGTCTGGACCTCGGTCGGGGCGGCCCGCGGGGGTGGACAGGAGGCAGCCGTGCCGCGGGGAGGGTGCGCGGGCGCGGAGCCGGCGGCGGCCGCCAAGCCCCGGGCGGGCGGCCGTGTGTGTGTGTCAGGGAGCGATGCTGTGTAATTTTATCCACGCTGCACTCTGGGAGTTCACACGAGCCTGATACCTTTTGCCTCCTCTGCTCTGTATCAATTGGCCGCAGATCAGGCTATTGTCGCAGGAAGCTGCTTTTATTTCTATGCTCTGTCGATCAACTCTTTTGCCCTTGCTGAAATTCAGCGGGTCTCTCCCTCCTCCTCTCTCTGTCTCTCCTGCCTGCAGTCTGTCTAGCTGGAAGCCCGGGAGAAGGCTGACCACGGCAGCTCCGTCCAACACAAACAGCTGGGACTCTCCGGTGGCCTTTGCCGATGTCTATTGATTTCAGTAAATCCGAGACAGATAAAAGCGGCAGACCGAGGCTGACAAACCCTCGCCAGTGCTTCGCGACGTGAACTCCGCGCGCTCCGCCGCTTGGCAGGGCTGCTCGCAGGGCGACTTTGATGGGCGCCCGGGTGCCGCCGCCCGCCCGCGCCGCCGCCACCATGCCACGATGGTTATAATCTGGCTGCTGCTGCTGAGCGCCGCGCAGGAGCCGCGGGCGCCGGCGCTGGCGGCGCCGCGGGCGCGCAGGGACGCGGCGGGGCGCGGCGGCGTCTACGAGCACCTCGGCGGAGCGCCGCGGCGCAGGAAGCTCTACTGTGCCACCAAGTACCACCTCCAGGTGCACCCCAACGGGAAGATCAACGGCACCCTGGAGAAAAACAGCGTCTTCAGTAAGTCGGGCACCCCGCGGGCGGGCGGTGCGTGTGCCGCCGGCTCGCTGCCCCGCGACGGCGGCGCCCGCCGCGGCACCGGCTCCCCCCGCGCCGCGCCGCGCCGCGCCGCGCGGGGCCGGCGGCCGGGGCCCCGCTGCCCCCGACGGGCCTGGCAGCCGCCGGCCCCGCGCCCCCCGCGGACCTGTCACCGGCCGCGGCCGCGCCGGCAGCCGGGAGCCCGCGGAGGGTTGCGGCTGCCGCTCGCCTCCCGCCGGCCTCCCCGGCGCGTCTCCGCGGGGACCGAGCTGCGGCGGGCCAAGGCACATCTGCCCCCTGACATGTGCCGGGCTCGGCCGTAATTAAGATGAAACGGGATATGTCGGAGCGAGGGGGTTCGTGCGCCGGCAGGGGGAGAGGGGGAGCGGCCCCGGGGGAGCCCCGGCAGCCCCCGCCGCTGCCCCAGCCCCAGGAAGCACCAGCCGCCCTGGCGATGGCTCGCAGAGATAGGGAGACCTCGGGGATGTGTCTGAAGTCCGTAAAGGAAAAGCGCTATTTCCCAGAGGAACCCGCCGGAGGAGGCATCCTTCAGCAGCAAAGTGGTGGGTGATTCAAAACAGCTGTACCGTAACCACCTGGACCGTCCCAGGCACGATCAGGCCAGCAGTCCGGCTCCGCAACGCGGGCAGGCCCACGGCTCTGCTTTAGCGCTGCCAAAAGGCAGCGATGGGTTTGGGCTGCATCTCAGCTCCCAAACACTGGTGGAAAGTACCTAGACATTGGGCCAGAGCTGCTGAGGTGAGAGCAGGACTTGAGAGGTGGCTGGAGAGCTGTGCACATACAACACATCTTCCCCTGGACCATTTGTGCCTCCCTCTGTATCATGGCATCTCTGACTGGACGTAATCTTTTTAGTAGGCAGTGTGCCAGCCTCGCTTATGACACTTGTCAGGTATTAGAGACCGCATTTTTGATGGCCTGAAACATCCCCTCCCTTTTAATTTGACTCAGGCAGTCATATTGTCCTTGTCTGGAGGGCTACGTTGACCTCCTAAATGACAAGTTCCTTTCATGATTATACACACAGCTCTAAAATGCAGCCGACTCGCTCTCTTTTACCCTCTGGAGACCTCAGCAAGAGCTTTGTCTCCAAATGGACAGCTTTGTGTCTGGTCTCAATAAGTCAAGAGCTCTTGTGTTCCTAAGCATTAAAGAGGATTTAAACTTTTTTAATATACATATAGGATTAAGTGAGCCTCTAGTTCAGTGTCAGATTTTTTTTCATTTTTGAAAGAGTGCAATCTCAATCAGACATCGAAGGATTTATTGTCAAGCTTGTCTCAAACAATGCCCATGTCATTGTTGTTTAATATGGTTTCAAACAATAGTCTGGTTTTGTTCACATGGTTCCAGTATGATTTTGGTGTGAGCTAGTGGCAGCTGTGAAATCCTGCTCTGCAGGTAAGTATCAGTCAAATGTATCTCAAAACCTTACAGATGGTGGGCAGCAATTACAAATCTCCTAATTGTTTCTGTTTCTAGGTATTCTGGAAATAACTGCTGTCGATGTCGGAATTGTTGCCATCAAGGGCTTGTTCTCAGGCAGATACCTGGCCATGAACAAAAGGGGCAGACTTTATGCATCGGTAAGTTTTTCTCAAAGCTCTGGCATACTCTGGTAATTTTCTATGGGGAGAATGGGTCCAGTGGGGAGCACTGATTTCCTACAAGCAACTGTTTATAGAGAAAACATTTAATGTTACGATAGATCTCTCTCTGGATTTGTTATAGGCAACTAACTGGTATATTTTTTAAAAGACTTGAGATTCTCAGAGGAAAGCGGCTGTGTTCTTACTTTCTTATTGCCCCTGTGGCCAAAGGTATTTCTCACAGCCAAAGTCCTGGGCAATTGTACACACTGGGAAAGCTCTCAGGAGCCAGCTGTTGCAGTGCAGCCTTTCTCTCTCTATTCCAAATGATCCGTATTTATATTTGCTGTGGATCTGGCACACTGGTAAGGGGGTATAAATGTCCGATGAAGAGTATCTAGAAGCCTACAAGGATCACTATTACAGAAAAACAGCTTACTGACATTAACAGGAGTTTCTCTGTGCAGAGTATTGGGTTAGGCAGTGAGAGAATTAACAGGGCCTAAAATGCGGGGCTACAGCAAGGAAAGAAAGTATAAGAAGGTGTAAGAAGATACCTTATTCTGCTTCTTGAAGTAGGTGCTTTCCTCCTGATCTTTGAGGCAAAATCTCGACCCTACTGGTACCGGTGGTTTTGCCCTTTCGGTCCAGCTCCCTTACCCTCCCAGTGAATAAAAAAAGTTTAGCTTCTACTGCTTTACACTCATGGGCAAATACATCCATATTTACCATTCTATACACTATATGTATTATCTATCTACTTGAATTTCTTCTGGTGTCTCTGATTACATCTCCAGCAACTTGTGATCTATTACACGAGATGTTATGGTATAACAACCATATTATGCAGTTTCCTCTGTGGTCTGAAAGCAGATTTGAAGGAGGTAAAATAGAGTTTTGTGAAATTTGCTTACTTCAACAATTCCATTTAACTCTGTTGGTTTAAACTGTATGATGCATTCACAAGCAATGTGAGCTTTTTCCATGTGAATGCAACCTAGGTAACACAATCAACAAGACCAGCTCTCAGTTACCTCCCTGTTTCGGTGTATTTTACTCCACCTTTTCAAGAGCATTTTTCAGATAATATATTTGATCCAGCTTCTTTAGTGTGTTTCATGCGATGCCCACTGATGGAAGGGGCTATGTGTAAAGATGATGGTTCTTTACTGGTACAGAAAATTGGACCACAAATAACTTTGGCAAAGGAAAATTCAACTGAAGGAGAATGCAGACATACTAGCACTGCTGTGCCAGGGCTAAGCCTGGACTACTACTATGCCTCCAGATAATACGCTGGTTAAATTTAGGCATCTTTTTCAATGGCTCTCTTCTATCAGCTCAAAGCCAGTCTGCCCCAAAGGCCATCCTGCAGTTCAATCAGCTGAGTCACATTCCGAGGAACATCACCCGTGGAAAGTTCCTGTGCAACGAGAAACAGTAATTTTTTGAGCTCCAGCTCAAGTTTGAGAGAGAGAATTTCCCACAGACTTGTGTTTCAGAGCTGGAGGGACCATTCAGGAAAAGCTTTTCTTTTCATGAGGGGAGCAAGGGGTAAAGGCTCAGCTCAGGAGAAACTTCCCTAGGCTTTCTTCTCCCCCAAGCTTTACTTGCTTAGAACTGACCAGCTACTTCAGTGATGCTGCTATGCCAGGAACCTGTATCAGGCTGTGTACTTCAAATAAGATTGGCTTCTTTTGGAATAATTATACAGGGATCATTTTATGAAACAAAATTGGAATAACTATTCTCAGTTATCCTTGTGTTCACCAATATCTCCATGTCAATAAAATCAGTTAGTTGAGTCTGCAGGGCTTTTTGGAGTCCTTAGCAGGCTGTACTAATCTACCCACTACACCTAGGACTGAGGCAAACATCAAGTAAATTCTGCCTCCATATGGCAGTAGCATGGGCTCCAGCACTGCAGCATACGAAAACCTTGTTCTCGCAAGGGAGGGCACTTCCGTTTTACAACTGCGAAACTGAGACATGCGGAGTCCTTTAAAACCTTGTTAAATGCTTATCAGCATCTCTGGTGAGTGAACAGCATTAAACACATTGCTAGTGGGATGCTGCAGGGGTCCTGCAGAGTCCACAGCTGTCCTGGCCCCAGCCTCAGTACTGGTGTCTTCACCACTTCTGCCAGAGATGTGTCCACAAAGGAAAATCCCTGTGAAGGACACTGCAGCCGTTCCCCTCTCTTCTCTTCTCGCACACATTTTACACTCAAGTCATAGGCTCAGGGCTAAGGCAAAGACTTAAGACAGTGAAAAAAAGATACACAGTGTAAAGCAGGCCTTTTTTGGCTGAGGACCAGATGAAAGGGGACAAATTTTCATAGATAAAATGTGAAATCTAGGAAGGGAATTTGTTTTCCTTTATGGCAGGACTGATGTTTTGAGGACAGGTACTGAGAAAGTGAGTCTAACCCATCTACAAGGAAGGTAGGAGGAAGCATCACGTGTCTGGATGCACATGTAGAGGGACTTGGTTGTAATAAAGGAGCAGCCTCACATTTTGGAGGAACTTGGTGGGCAGAGGGGACTTTCATTTTGGTACATTCATGCAAACAAAGAAGTTTCATAAAGCTAACTTGTTCACAGCTCAAATCTTCATAATAGACTGCAGATGCATTTAGCTATACACTTACTCAGCATCCACACTTTAAACTATATGATTTTACCTTTTTAACAGGTGTCAACAGTTGATAGATAGTAATTAGATCATATTTCCAGTTCACAGGCATGTTTAGGCCTGTAAGCACAAACAAATGAAACTTATAGCTTTATACATATATTACTGCCCAGCAGCTTAGACTCAGCTCTTCTGCATGCTTTTTTAGCATCTCCGAGTTTTTCCAATCACATGAATAGAGACTTTTGTAAGACTTTAGACCAATCTAAATGAGGTACAAGCAAGCTATCGTCCATCTATTTTTTTTCTTAGATTTTGTCATATTTGCTTTACAGGAAAATTATAATGCAGAGTGTGAGTTTGTGGAAAGGATCCATGAGTTGGGTTATAACACTTACGCATCCCGCCTGTACCAGACTGTGCCCAACAGAGCCAACACCAAACGCAAGACCAGCGCAGAGAGACTCTGGTATGTCTCAGTCAATGGGAAAGGACGACCCAGGCGAGGTTTTAAAACTCGCAGGACACAGAAGTCGTCTCTCTTTCTGCCCAGAGTATTGGACAACAAAGACCATGAAACGGTGCGACTTTTTCACACAAATGTAAAATATCAAGAGAGTCTCATGAAGCCTCTGAGCAAGAACCAGAGAAGAAGGAGAGGGCACTAGGGGTGATGGAGGAGCTGGTATGGAGACCAGAAGCAAGCAAGAGTCTACAAAGGACTTCTAAAAAGACTAACAGCTGTGATTGTATGACAGGCATAAACGTGGACATTTTTTATACACTGTACTTTTAGTTATTTTAGAATTATTACTTATGGTAAAGGAGATGCGAGATAAACTAAGGCACATTCAAATGTAAATTAGTTTAATGTAACAATTTTGTCAGTGGCCTTTTAATGATTTTCTTTTCTAAAAAAAAAATTATTATTTTCATTCTAACTTCCTTAGGGTGTTCTCTCAGTGAATCTGTACTCCCAAATCATATGAATATTTTACATTTATCAACTTTGTGTGCTGAGAGAAAGCACAGCACTTTCATAGCTTTTTTTTGGCAGTTCCTGCTAAAGGACTAAATTCCTATTTTTATGGAATATAGAAATTGCAAAACTCGCTTATTTTGTAACTTGCATACGTTTATTTTTATTTTATGATCAGTCAGTATCAGTTTTATTTTTTTTTTCCCATGACATTCAGGTAACCAGAAACTGTAATTTACTCTATTTCGGTAGACCTACACATTACTAGAGTATTCTTGAATTTGTTTAATTAAAAAAAACCAAGACACCTGATCTTGTCATTAAGTTAAATGAATCTTGAAAAAGCTAAGATTCAGTAGATTCAATGTAAGTCTGTTTACCAGTTGATGAATCTCCTTCTAGGATAGGACCCAGAATATGTTGTTAAAGCTGAGTTTATGGTGTTGATCTATGGAAGTTCAGCACTGGAGATAGGAATCCTTATCAGATGCTTTTCTTTAGTTAAGTTTTTCTACAGAAACTCTTAGTTCCAGGATAAATATGATTTAACTACTTTTGAAAAAATCTTAGCCATGTTGGCCATACAAAACTTGTAGTGATTCACTGATTTAAGGTGGCTGCTATGTCCTGATTTTATTTTCTTTTTAAGTGTTTGTTATTTTGATGAAATAGCTCTAAAATGAAAATTTAACCAAAGATCTGTGAAGTTAAATATTACATTACATAGAAACAGAGTTAGGTGCAAACTCAATTCAAAGTCATCTTGATACAAAAGACTTATTATGGGCTATCTACTGAGTAACAGTATGGTCATTTAAAAACAATTAATGAAAGTCTTTCATCATTAGGGGGAGAATTCTGTGAGAAAGAGAAGTAAAAAGAGTCTAAAAAATGAGCTCAGTAAGCCTAATAATAGTAGATTTAGTGCTGCTCACATACTCATAATGTTAAGAAGATAAAGGCATTTTCCTACGAAAAAGTATGCTCCATTACTTTCACCTTTGTACCCCTTTGTAATATTCTATTAAAGAAGAAAACAATGTTTGAATAAGAAAGTCAAAATTCCTTCTGCTCTGCTTTCCATTAAATCAAAACCATAAGATACTGAAATGATGCACATTAAATAATGTCATGTAGAGTGTGGAATAGACCTAGGTTAAAAAAAAAAGGGGGGGTGGGGTACAGAAAATTGCAGACTGTGTTCCCAAATTTGCTTGCTTTAAAAAAAAATAACTGAAAATGCTAATGGGAAGTGAACAGAAGCAATCTGGCAGTACCACATCCTCTGTATCAGGAACAACTGAATAGCCAGTGAAAGAACAGAGAGACTGAAAAAGAAACCAAAAATTTCATGTTTTCCATTTTGCTTACTGTCCTGTGAGCCTTGCAAGGTCCAGACTGCTGCAGCGTTCAAGGTACCTGTTGCAGGTTGGTTCTACCACTGGAGAGAGTTAGATTTTATCTGCTGTTTTTCAGATGTGGTAGAGTACGGGCCATGTGGTTGATTATACCAAGCTACCCTATTGCAACACTGCATTTCCCCTCCAAGGCGCTGGTGGGAGCTAAACAAGTTGACTGGGTAGGAAAGAGAGGGAGGTTAGGCAGCCCGCACAGCTTGCAAGCCTCAGGAGCAAAACTCCAGGGAAGGAAAGCATCACTGTGACTGCCTGGCAGGAGAGAGACCCTGGGCTGAAGACCATGAGTGCCCTTTTCCTCATGTCTCATTTTTAGCACCTGAGCTAGACATTTTTTCACCGCAGATATTAGAAAAGATAAGGTCCATTCTCAGTTTCTCTCCCCACTCCAAACTGTTGTTGCAGAGTTTTTTTTTTTTTTTTTTTTTTTTTTTTTTTTTTTTATCAGGAGAAAAAAAAAAGGCATCAGGTTTTTTTTTTGAGACAATCCTGTCTATCTAAAGAGAGTGGACAGACTCCTGTCCTGTTTCAAGACACAAAGACGGCACTTTCACTCCGGCTCCGAGTCCCTTTTCTGTAAGCATTTAGAGACTTCACTCCTTGCTTTTCTCAGGGACAAGTGTGTACACTGACCATATCCTTTGGTTTTCTGTCTTTCTCAAGTTTTCTGCTCATTCTTTTGTTCTTCTACCTCTTTTATAGAGGCTTAAGCTACTTCCATGATGCAACGGTGGATAAAACTGTTCCTGTGCTATAGGTGACACAGGAACAGCTTTAATAACAGAAACCATCTGCTTACACAAGCTTTTGTTTTGAGCTGCATTATGTGTTTGCTGTATGAATGTTGTTTTAACTACCTTCCCATAGGGAATTTCAATGAAGTTTAGTTTAATACACTGACTATATCCCTATCTCAGTTTCACTTTTCATCCCAATAAAGTTTAAAATAGTGACACTCAAAAAAAAGGAAGGGAAGGGGAGAAAAGTAAAAATTAACTCATTCAGGTATTGTCATTTTAACTAGTGTAGGTAAATGATGATTTTCATATTATCCTAACCCAACTATTCATATCAATCAAAACATTTTCATTAACATTCTTAAAATTCTTCTTTGCTTAGTCTCATTGCAGCAATTTGAAAGGGATGCTTTGGGATTTGTCTTAAAAAAAAAAACTTCTGATAAATATTATTGTTTCTGTTGAAATATTTTTCATTAAAGACATTCATTACTTAATATTCTTTTTGCAGTCATGAATTCAACAGTCCCTAGATACAGATATGCTGAAATCCTATCACTGATAATTATCCTAGTTGTATCTTATAAATCATTTTATTTGGTCCAGAACCTTATGAGATGCATTGCAAGACTTGAATTACTGCTATCCTCTTACTAGGGTGATAAAGTCAAGCTGTCTTCTCTTTTAAAAGTTGCTTGAGTGACTTTGTCTTTTCATTTCACCACAAGCTGTTATCAGATTTTTCTCAAGAAAAATCTGATTTTTACTCATTTTGCTTTGTAGAATTTGTAAACACTTTGTGTAGTTCAAATTTCAGAAGTTCACCAGCATCCCTAATTCATCCGAAAAGAAGGATCATTCAGGGCAGCCAAACCTCATAAAAAAAAACTCATCTGCTGCAGCCTTTTGGTTATACATCAGGTAAATTTTCCATTATTTGTGATTTGAAGGCCATTTCAGTCCCCAGCATCTCATGATGATGTCTGCATTAGCAGGTAGTCTATGCAGATCTATGCAGATCAACAGATCTACATAGAAAAAATCCTGGTGCTGAGTACCCCAGGTCCACACTACACACATTTTCACTCTTTCTTCACCTCCCTCATCTCCACCACATTGTAAAAGGATTTCTTTCAGTGCCATTTTCAGCTCTACATTGAACTCTTGCCATCTAATTTTACACTGTACAATTTACGAATGTTGTTTCATTTTCCCAGTCATGCATAAATTACCGGAAATGGACTTGAATGTCATTTTCCTTCAAGAGCATGAGGCAGAGAACTGTGCGTTGAGGGTTTCTGGCAAACAGTTTCTATAATTTGCCTCCTTCTCATGTACATTATTCCAATAGATTATTCAAGTTCTGCAGCAAACTACAGCATTTGAGTCATTTGTCTTCTTTCAATGATCAAGATATGCAAGATGAAACTGAGCTGAACATCTGTAAAATGTCCCATTGCCAATTTAGCTTTGGAAATCCTTGCTAGCAGTTTGGGATGCCTCGGGGATGTAGGTTCCTGAGGCTTTGTTAGAGCTGCCCTGTTCATTTTGGTTTATAGGAAGTCCATTTTCTGCCACCCTTCCAGCCTTTCATTTGTGCGATACTGTGGATCAGAGCCAAGTAAGCTCTGTTGGGATTTTCTCCTACTGAGACAGAGATGTTCAGTGTTATCTGAGCTGGGACGACATGATGTCTCCTCACTGGCCTCTGCAGGTGACTAACTCAGAAGAAAAGTTCCTAAGTTCTGCATTTGATGCAGTTACTCTTCCAGACAGATGACATGCGGTCTGCTCTAGGACATCCTGATTTATATCTGAAGCAGATATTTTCTAGTTTATTTAATCCTTGCTTTAGCCCATCATAGCTTCTATGGTCCAGTCTAGCCAAAGCCTCATGCAAAATATTCTGGTCTTTGAGTATTTGATTACGCTGGTACCTTTGTAGTTGTCGGTTCATAAAAAACAAAAATTGTGCATGCAACATAAATAGCCACCCCATCTTGAATAACTAAGTTAGAAAGCATAAATTGTTTCCCAGTTTACTTGCACATTTTCCTCTGCTTTCTCAGCATGGATTTTATCCATCATTGAGTGTCATTTCTCTGTTGTTCTGAGCTCCTATTATAGTCCTTCTGTGATATTTCCAACTCTGATTCACCACTTGATATAGGGTTTACATTCATTTCTACAAGCCCTGCTACCATCACCCATTTACTTCGGCAGAGTATTGGTAAACCACATTTTTTTCCTGGAAACCACTTCATGCTTGTAACACCAGAATTACACACTTAGAAGAGAAACTGATGATTTTTCTTGAGGACATCATATTTATTTTCAAAGAATGTAAAAAATATGTTTTCCTTACTCACCACAAGCATAAAACAATACTCAGACTTCTTTCCTTCACTCCACTCCTTTTGTGAGCTATTGGATTTCCCGCCTTGCTTTCTGATATTTCTTCTCTTTGTTGCCTCTCTTCACAGAAATACAACCCTCTGCAAAACAATAGACAAAGAAATCCTTTTGACCACACGTGCCTTTGTTTCCAGGGGTTGCATGGACCTGTTTTTGAAATGGGGCTGGTATTAGTTTAGCTATTTGTTTGATAAAGCTTGACTGTTTCTTATAACTATCTGAACTGGAGGATGTGGTTACACCCCCAGCTCTCAGAAGGTTTAGTCCAATCCAGAACTGTATAGAGTGAAAAAAATCTAGACAGCAAAGTTGCTACAACACACTTTTAGTCACATATTATTTGATTCACAGCATCTTCAGTAAATATGAGCTCAGAAGAACAGACAAGTAAATACATTTAAAACAGTAGCCAATAGTGCAATGTGAGATATCACAAAACAATGCAGTTGGAAGGCCTCTTGGCATTACAGCTAAAACCTTTGCTTGTGCTTAATAGTGACACAGAGATAACAGTATGAGGTCCCCTCCTTTGTGGCTGCTCTTGGTGGTCTTCTCTCACAGGTGTGTAGGCTAAAACAGCATTTGTAACTGGAAATCTCCCCCAAATCTGTGTCATGGACAAAGAGCCCTGAGAGAGAAACTGACTCAGTGAGTGAAATATTTGTAACTGCAAATGTTCCTTTATACACATTACAACCACTAAAACGACAGCAAGAAGAAACGACCAGTTTCTAACCTATAAACAAGAGACCTGAATTTTTTACATGAATGAAAGGAGACATGTAAATAGCTAACTGCAAAAATTTTTACTTGAATTTATCATGTTTATCTCTACTTCGAGAATAAATTTTGTTCTTACAGTTTCAAGTGAAGCTACTAGGCATAATACACACAGAAGACTCCACTTTATTGCAGTGATTTGAATCAGTCATAAACAAACATCAACACCACAAACTTTGTCTTTTCAGCTATAATTGCTGAATTAAGCCCAACCCAGCTCCCACCAAAGGTGCTGAAACTTATTCCATTATTCCCCATGGACTTGAATCATCTTCCACTTGACCTTATGACATTGTGAAAGTTTAAACAAGACTTTGGAGTATGTTGTATCTTTCATGAATGCATGCAATAAATATGTTAGGAGCATAATTGAACAAAATAGTTTTTTTATTTTTTGTAAGAAAAAGGTGCCTTGGTTCTTGGATGTACTATTGCTTAAATGAGAGTACTGTCCATAGCCATAACATTCACAAGGTTTATTTCAGAAGCATAAAGTAGCAAAACAAAGGAGAGAGAGAGAGAGAATACATATGCCAAGCCCCTAGGATATCTAGGAAACTTGTACCCTTGTGAGAACTAACAGATATAACAAAACTGAATAGCTAGGATAGGGTAGCAATTTCTTTAATTCCACATATCTGCTTCCTCTTCTATTATAGAAGATTTGTTTTCTTTCTTCTTGTATTATCAGTAGTTAAATGCTTTGCATATAGGGGGAAAAAACATACTGAACTCATTGGCTTTTTTTAAAGCTATCTTAAATAGTGCCTTTGAAGTTTTCAGCAGAGCTCAAGTTCAAATGTCTCCTAATTCCTTTCGGAAGGTTTGAAGGATTTGGAAAGGTGAACAAGCAGATCTATAATTAAAGAACAGTTGATGGTAACTGTCCTCCTTTGTTAGCATTCTCAGGCCACCTCCAAATTTAGATGGTTAAAGAAAACTCTGTCCCATTATAGTTCTGCCATAGTTTAGATGCCACCATTGCATAGCAGAAGAGAAGCCTTCCTGACATCCAGGGTACCTCCCCTTTCTGACCGCAAAAAGTTCACCATCTTTGCTTTACCTATTAAAGAAAATACTATGGTTTCCCACAGCAATAATCCCCAAAGCTGTAGTAATTCTATTGTAATACGAGCTGTTTATGTTTGAGGAAGTGATTTTTCTATGAAGGGAGTTTAGAGACATCTTGATGCTAAGTCAAAAGAAAGGAAGCTGTAATAAGTTAGCAAATCATCCAAAGTATATAGAATTGAAAGAAAAAAGCCCCTCCAAAACAGGCAATTACTGATTATTTAAAACCAGGAAAAAGACTGCTTGTGTGGGAGACAGATCAATCCCCTGCACTGTCTTGTGCAGACCAGTCACTGGTCAGAAAAGGTAAATTTGAAGAGAATAAACATTAACAGCAGTGGCAAGACCTCCCACTAGATCTAGCTTTTACAGCTCAATTATTTAATGCAGTCTTAAATTCAGACACTCAGGCCTGCAACCCAGCTAAATCTCCTAATATATAATGAGGAGAGTGTAATTATGTGGTGCTGGACAAATTCAAAGAAACTTTGAGATAGATTGTTTTAAAAGAAGTGGTCACTGGAGAGATGGATGAATTGCCCAGCTTTTCAATAGAGGACTCTAGAGGGCTGCATCTATAGTGCACACAAATAGCAACAGCCCCCCCTTGAAGGCCTGATGGGGCTGGGATTGTATAGCCCTCAGAGAAGCAGTGTAAAGCTCCTCAGGTGGTAGTGCTTTCCTAAAAAATAAAGAATAAAAAGGCATGATCAGCCAGGTGCCCAACACAGCCATTAGTTACAGAAATGCAAGGACTGTGCAGGAAATGAGGAGTGATACTACAAAACCACAGCTCAACCCAATAGTCATTTTCTCCATATTTCTGCATTGCACAGACCTAACTCACTTTCTGGTTGCACATTACCTCTTTCTGCTTTCCTGTTCTTCAGCAGTTCCCCAGTTTTAGGCAGGATTGATGCCAGAGCCTTTCCCCCTGCAAATACTTCACCCCCTACCCCCCAGTTCAGTATTTTTCTCTACATTTTCAGAAAACCTTCCACCTTTTCTCTCCTCCATTGTACCTATAGCTGCATATTCTAAAGGTCAAATAAGATCCCACAATGCCTGAAGCATCTGAGCAACCTAGCAAACCCACCTCAGACCATGCTCAAGGTAACTCCACCACTCTTTAGAAAGAATTTCAACCCAAAGAAAAGCTCCAGACCTCTCTTATAGCCTGTGCAGAGCAGAGGCTCATTAATTCCCCACAGCTGTCTCAGCTCCCTGCCCCACAAATCCCCAGAAAAGCAGCTGTAGGCCATCTTCTCACTAAGCTGAGCTCCTGCTGTGTTAGTTTTGATGAGGGCTTGCCTCTGGGCTAACCCCTCCCAAGGGGCTGCAGCAGACCTCACTACTTGAGTACTTCTCAGATTTCATCTTTGTTCTCAAATTGTCTTGTTCTGTTTGTGCTCACCTGGAGAGTGAGGTGAGGGGGTCTGAACTCAGGGCCTGAGTTGTATTTTACAGCTATTTTGCTTTGTGACTATAAAGGCTATAGAGCTCCTTCAGGACAGTATGAAAAGGAACAGGTATTTTCTTGGGTTTAATGGCAGGTTTACCATTTCCTGTAAGGAAAATAGGGAAGAGCC